>NW_009799099.1:3636510-3762640 GCF_000213175.1 Neurospora tetrasperma FGSC 2508 | reverse complement strand
CCCCCCCCCCCCCCCCCTTCCTTTAGCACTTCTTCTTGCGTCTGGCCTGTCGTATATATCCGAAGGTATCAGATGCTGACTTGGTCGGTTTAACGTTGAGTGACCGCAAGCGATCGTAATCACCACGCCAATCGATTCAAAGGATGCTAATTTTTTCTGTTTTTATGAGGGTATAGTTCTTAAATGGCGTCAGGATACGGAACTACGTCAGGGAATTGAGCGAAGGTTTCATAGGAGTTCTGTGGGAGCAAAGGAAAGAGGGACACGGCGTGACTGAACGAAGACGTGTTATTGAACGGTGTCACATTCAGGGCTTGACTGATTGTAGTCATCTACTTCCCTACATGTTGGCGGGGAATGGAAATACGAATGAGTATCGAATGGATGCTCTCCTCTCTACTGAGAAGGATTTTGCTAGTGCGTTTAGCGAGTTTACATACCTCAGCGACTGACTAGATACTTATTTACGTACTGGTAAATGGTGAACATGGTCTCATGATGGATGCTTCTTTCAATCATTTGGTAGCCTCCCACGAAGATATAATTCAACTTAGCTGTGAAGGAGCACACCTAAGTCATGATCATTCCTATGAATTCCTTCACAACCAATATTCGAGCAAGACGATTATGAGTGTCTCGCATTCTTAGATTATATCTTTATATTCAGAGCAGGACACTCTATCCCAATCCTTTCTCCTCCCCGTAAAGCATTACCGCCGATGAAATCATCCCTATAGAAACCCGGCATAATATCCACCATAAACCATCCAAGCCTTCATCCTCAAAAGATCGCCAAAGCGTTAGGAGGACTAACAACCCGATCTATTAGTAAAACACTCATCATCTCGCGCTTCCGCAGAGAGTCAAGAAAAAAACAAAACAAATGAGCTTACCTAGCAACCCCACCCTTCACATTGCACACCTCGCTCACAACAAAAAAACTCCACCTCTTTCTGTCTCTACATTCCCTCGCCAACTCCTCAAGATCAAACAGCTCGCCGATCGGCATCCCCCACCCCGCTAGCATCACTTCGTGCAGACTCAACTCATCCCCGTAGTTCACGGGGTCACGGGTGGCGAGAGGAGGCCAACACTCGAGAGAAGGCTGGTCGCCTGCTACGGCGGAGAAGTTGGACCAAAGGAATTGGAAGAGCGGGACAGAGGGTTCCAGACCGCAAAAAGAAGGGGGGTTATGGGATTGATGGGAGGAGAGGAGGGAGGGGGAGGTGGAGGAGAGAGTTTGGTGGGTTTGGATCCAGCCTTTTTTTTTTGAGAGAGAGAGAGAGTTAGTAGGTAGATAGAAGGCGAGACAAAGGAAAGTGACTAAAAAGGGAAAGGGGGAGGGAGGAGAGGAGGGGATGAGGAAGGAAGGGAAATAAGAAGATGGTGGATGATGATATGGAGGGAAAGAAAAGGCAAAGGCAAAGGGGTAACCTAGAAGAACACCTTACCAGACCGAATAAACAGAATATCCCCAAACTTGATCTCCGTTCCCTGACTTTCCAAACAAGCGTGTATATCCTCGAGAGGAATGGGCGTGGTAGCAAAGTGGTCAAAGTTGACTAGTCTCGGATCCGGGTTCGGCTTCTTACTAATAATCTGCTCCAGACGCCAGGAGTGGTGGTCGACGAGGATGCCACGGCCTACTATGCCTTTTTGTGCCCATGCTGTTTTTCATGTTAGCATCACACCCTCTCTCTCTCTCTCTCTCTCTCTCTCTCATTTTATCTCGTCCTGGTCGTCGCCAAAACCCTCCTTTGTCGTCGTCGTCATCGTCGTCGTCGTCACCATCCATGCATGCATGCATGACCTGAAACCAAACTCATGACTAACTACTACGTTGAAAAAGATGACGAAAAAGAAAAAAAAACACACCACTCACCCTGTATCCCATTAACCTCACTTCCCTCCGCATGAATATCCTCCATCGTCACTCCATTGTAGAACTTCTTCGCCTTCTGATAAGCATAGTGTCTCAACCCATCCCACTGACTGGACACCTGCGTGTTGAAGGTCCAAATGTCGTCGTTGACGCACCGCGGCGGTTTGGCGAAGAGGTCTTGGTGGAAGAGCTTGCGGTTGAAGAAGCCCGAGTCTTTTTGGGCGTTGAGTGGCCAATTTAGGGAGATTCTGATGGTCGGTTGTTGGCGGTTAGACGTAAATGATGAGGCCGAAGGAGTAAATGAAAAGGTCGAGAAATAAATCGCACCTCAAACCAGTCTTGATCTCATTCTTTGCTGCTTCGGCAACTCGCTCGTCGGTAAGCCTGTTCAGAGTTCCCAACTCGTCTTCATCTCCATATAAACCCCAGGCGGAGTACTTGGGATCACCCTTTCGAAGTGGGAGAGCGTCGAAGTCTGGAATCCCGTTTTCATTAAGCTTGATCGCTGCTGAACTTCCAGCCATGGCGGACAACTTTATCGAGAGATGAGATGTGTCGGGATGAGGCGGCTATCAAGAGGGGAAACTGTTCTCAAGTACCATGTAGTATGAAGCGGGGAAAGCGGACGTCAACAGAGGCTGGTGCTAGTGTGTTTTGGTTCATGATTCTCAACATGTATTGGTTCAAGTGCAACAATGCGACTTACATCATGCGGACTTGTCCGAATTAGGGCCGGGTAACATCACAGACCGATGGTAACAGACAAAGGCATATAACGGCCTCACACTGGGGATCTCATGACGTGACGACAGGACAAACAAATCCAGTCTGCTGGGAGTGGGCTACTAGACGAATGTTCAACTTCACAATGGCCAAGGAAATGCTCATAGATGAGATCAACCGACCGTCGGGCATAGGCCTTCATTTATTCGTTACTTGCCCCTGAATCAGCAGTTTGCGACGCAGCCGCGGCCCGGGTTACCCTCTCGGGACCACCCGAGTTCGCCAGTCTGCAGCATGGCACGGTTGTGAACGAGATCCCGGACCCAATGTTGCGATGCAAATGAACTGCCATTTCCCTAAATGCTGCAGACGAGGCGCTGAGATTTTCAACCACCTCTGACCCATCCAGGACTCCGGGACCGAATCTTGTCGTTGTTCGTCTGTCCGACTGTTCGATCCATGACCATCGGGTTCGTTTCCGGTTTCCCTCGTACCGTAATGCCAAATCGCCAGTCCTTGAATATATCATGCCGCATTCAGAATTTAAGCAACGAGCTCAATGACACCACCGGCCTCCTTGATCTTGCGCTCAGCCTCGGCGGAGACGTAGCGGGCACGGACGACGATGGGGACCTGGGGGAGACGGCCTAGAATGGGTTGTTAGACGGGCATTCTCGGGGGTGTTTCTTTGCAATTGCTTGTTCTTACCCTTGCCGAGGAGCTTGGCATAGCCGTGGGAGAGGAGGTCGATGACGGGAGCAGTCTCGGTGGCGGCACCAGAGACGTACTTCTCGCGGGCCTCAGCGGGGACAAGAGTCCAGAGCTTCTCAATGTTGAGGATGGGGGCCCACTGGTGGTTGCGGAGGAGGTGGAAGTGCCTCATACCGACCTTACCGAAGTAACCAGGATGGTCTATCCGTCATCGTCAGCGTTTATTTTCATTATATCGAGGGGCAAGGCCTGGTCGCATGTCGGAGAAGTGAGGTTGAACCATGCGCCCTCCAACATGCGCCGACCGTTTATTTTCGGGGTTGCGTACACTTATCGAGGTTGGTACGGTGGTGGTGCTTATCGTCGGGTTAGTATCGCGTGTTTTCGAGATCGAGTCGTTGGAGTTTCTATCGGCATACCTGACCACCGGCCATACCACGACCACTGTTCCCATTGTTAGCATCATGGTTTTCCCACTTCGAATCTGCAGAAGCGGCGGTACGTACCCTGGATGCTTTCTGTGCTTGCCGACACGGCTGGAATAATGCTGTCAATACTTGTTCGTGTTTATCGGTCAGTCGATCGGTTGGCGACATACCCCTTACCGGCGGAAACCTATAAAATCACTCCAGTCAGTCATCTGTCGGATCGGCGACGACAAAGTTCGAGGGGGCGCTTACATGTCCGCGGTGCTTTCTTGTCTTGGAAAACCGAGTAGGCTACATGATGACTGAATCAGCGTTTCGTCCTGCGATAGTCGTGCAGCAATTGCCATACCATGTTGTCTGCTGGTGGTGCCGATGAAGCTCGTTCTGTCGACGTCGGTTGATGCTTCTAAGAGACGCTTCACGGGTCTCGTACAAGTCAAATTTAGGGCTGTGTATTTTTTTTGGTGGGCACAAGTGGTGGTCCAAGCTCCGGGCTTGAGCCGCACCACGCACGCAAGCCACACCGTTCCTCAGCAATTGTTGTGTGCCAAGGCCAGCCTGCCAGTTCCACAAGCCACATATTTCCGCTTCATCCAACAGGGTTAGGGTCTATGGCTAAGCCTTGTCCCTCAGCTCGTCCACTTGAGCCCCTCTTGCCTTCAACATCATCCTATCATCCTGTTGGATCCTTGCCCGAAATTGTCGATCTGCCTGGAGTCGCTTTTTGTTTGACACACATCTTTTGTGTTGCTGCAAGATCGGGCTCACTACCCTCCATTGTTCTGTGTTCTACACCTCCAGGATTAAACTGGTCAACAGCCCAGCCATTGTTTCCCTGTCTTCCCAGAACCCGCCTTAAGACAGACCAGCCCTCACTTACATATTCTCAGCCGACCACAGGGGCATCCACCGAGTTGCGAACATGCTCATTCCCGATAACCACACATTCGGTTCCTACTCCTCGCTTCACCAGAACTGCTCACCGCGATAGCTCCAACTCGAACTTGTTACTGCGAGATATCGTTCGCTCCATGACATTTACTATCAGAGGACTTGTTGTACCAACTCGACCACGTCATAGAAGGAGTCACTAGTAGTGGTGTCGACCTTCTCCAGGCCCAAACCAAGCAACAAAGACCGCTGCTCATTGGGATTGCGCAGAGTCAGGAGACTGGCAATTTGACTGGCATAAAGCTGGCCCATGGTCTCCCTCTCCGCATTTCCACCTCCAAGAAGAGTCGTTGCTGTTAAATGTTCTGATGGTAACAGGCTACCGGCGCCAGGAAGAGCCATGTCTACTGACGCTGAAGAAGGTGCGGCTAGTTGTACTTGGACCTAAAACATGGTATGTCAGTAGATTGTAAGTGGGATGGCGTTCGGGCGCTCTTGAACCTACCCACTGAGCAAGGCGCCCACCTTGAGAAATGGTGACCATGATCTTGTCCGAGAAGTTCATTGATGAAACCTCAGTTTCCACTCCGTTGACAAGCCCAGTTGCCTGCCTGGAAGGTGACGGGAATGGCTCTTGCCTGACTGCGTCCTCAGACATGGTGAGTTCTGGACGTGGTGAAGTATGGACAGTTGCAAGACTCGAAAAACTGCGTGTGTCTCGAAGGATAAGACCGTAGGGGGATAACTTCGGCTTCGGTACTTCTGGTAGGATAGTACTCTCTGATGTCTCTACATATTCAGAGGTTAGACTCGGGACTCCATCGTGATGTTTGTTGATGGAGCCGGAGTGGGCTGGGCTGCAGAGGTTCAGGATGGACCCGCGAAACATAGCAAACTGTACGCGCACTGTAGCTGGGTTACTTCAGTTACTGTCCTGGACCCTCACAGGCCCCCAAAACGTGGGGTGCCACATTTAGCGCAGAAATTCTGCCAGGCGGACAAGATTTAATCTTCAAATCTTCAGGGTACTTAGTGACATTCAGTTCGTTGCATTCTGCCGTCGCGACACCGGCCCTCATTTCTGCCGTCACTGCTCGCTCCGAGCACACCCAACAAAACAACAACATGGTTGCCATAGGCGGGAAGTTCGTGCCGCGTCAGCGCAAGCGCAAGCAGCTTGATCGCCAGCGGTCGAGGAGTAAGGGAACACAAGACCCCGAAGACACCAACGTCCTCGAGATCGCTCCCGGACAGGAAACCACCACGGATGCCGAAAAGAAGAAGACCGAGCTACGGGAGGAATTGAGGCCTGCGGGCGTCAAGGTCAGCAGCAAGAAGGCCAAGAGACTCGAAAAGTACATCGACACAAAGCTCAGGAAGGACGAGAACCGCGAACTCCTGGCCAAGCTTGCCGCCAACAAGATTGACACCTCCCTATTCTCAAGCACAAAATCACTTGGCCAGACAAAATTGACCAAAAAGGAGGAGCTCAGCCAACTTGTCAAGGAAGCAAAAGCTGGACTTATAACAGAGAAGGAGGCGGCCAAGAAACTTTATGAAAAGCGAGAGGTGAAGGAAGGTGCACCAGTACCAAAGCCTAAACCCACGGTCGACGAGGATTCGGAGGGCTCGGAAGATGAGCAGGACTCGGCAGTCGAGAAGCCAAAGAGCGCGCCAGCGGAAACAAGCGAGCCTACACCAGTACAAGCGACGACAACGTCAACAAGCCTGCCAGTACCAGTCGGTGCTGGTCTCAAGCGCCCCTTAGAGGTCGACGAGTCAGGACGCCCAATACTTGCCAAGAGACAAAAGAGAGGAGGTGTGAAAACGAAGCACAACTTTACATCATCGCAAGCTCCCGCAGTCATTCCTGTGCCGGAAGTGGTAGAATGGGACGGTTTCAGTTCGGAGGGCGAAGAGGGTTCAGACGATGAAGAGTCCGAGGGTAGTGGCTCAGGCAGCGAGGAAGAAGGCAGTGAAGAGGAGGAGGAGGGTGAGGAGAAGGAGGAATCGGGAGAAGAGGATGGATCTGAAGAGGACGAAGAGGGTTCCGAAGATGATTCAGAAGACGATGATTCTGCGGAAGAATCCGACGAGGACATGGAGGACGCCGAGGAGGACAAGAAAGCAAAATCTTCGGCCTTCAAGGCTTGGGCACATCAGGCGAGGAACGAAGCTTTGGGTTACAAGCCTGCCGAGTCAAACATTCTCGAGATACCGAAACCTGCCAACTTTACGCCTCGGCCGATCGAACAAGAGCCTCTGCCTATCGAGCTGCAACCAACAAAGAACGATTCCCGCAAGGCTTTCGCCGTGGTAGTTACCAGGACACCCGAGATCCAGGAAACTCGTTTCAGGTTACCGGTTGTTGCAGAGGAACAGAAGATTATGGAGGCCATTCACGACAACGACATTGTCATCATTTGCGGTGCCACCGGTTCCGGCAAGACCACGCAGGTTCCCCAGTTCCTCTTCGAGTCCGGTTACGGTGTTCCGGATGGACCTACTCCTGGCATGATTGGTGTTACCCAGCCGAGACGTGTCGCTGCTGTCAGTATGTCGAAGCGTGTTGGCGAAGAAATGGGAGACTATTCACATGTGGTTTCCTACCAAATCAGATTCGAAGGCACCGTTGACTCCAAGACGGCCATCAAGTTCATGACGGATGGTGTCTTGCTTCGTGAGGCGGCCATCGATATTGCTCTTCGCAAGTACTCTGCCATCATTATTGATGAAGCCCACGAGAGAAGCGTCAATACCGATATCCTGATTGCGATGCTCAGCAGAGTGGTCAAGCTTAGGAGAGAGTTGGCGGAGGAAGACCCCACGATCAAGCCTCTCAAGCTGATCATCATGTCCGCCACCCTCAGGGTCGAGGAATTCACCCAAAACTCTAACTTGTTCCACACCACTCCTCGCATCATTGAGGTAGAAGGCCGTGAGCATGCTGTTACCATGCATTTTGCCAAAAAGACAAACCACGACTACGTTGATGAGGCATTCCGCAAGATTTGCAGGGGCCACAGGAAACTGCCCCCTGGTGGCATGCTTGTGTTCATGACCGGTCAGGGTGAAATTGCCCAGCTCAGCAAGCGGTTGAAGGCGCGTTTTGGTGGCGGTATGAACACCGCCAGCACCACCAAGGTGCGGATTTCTGCGAAGGAGGCACCCATGGAAGTCGAAGACATCGACTTTGGCGACGTTGAGGATGACCGCAACATCAACGACAGAGACGATGACGATATCTCCATTGCGTCGGACGAGGAGGAAGACAAGGAGTTCGAGATTGAGGACCAAGAATCTGGTACAGGGCCATTGAAGATGCATATCCTACCTCTCTTCTCTTTGCTCCCCACGAAAGAGCAGATGAAGGTGTTTGAGCCGCCCCCAGAGGGCCACCGTCTCGTCATCCTGGCTACCAACGTCGCTGAAACATCCTTGACAATTCCCGGCATCAAGTACGTTTTCGACACTGGAAGGTCAAAGGAGAGAAAGTACGATCCTGTCAGTGGCGTCCAGAGTTTCGAGATTGGGTGGATCAGCAAGGCCAGCGCAAAGCAGCGTGCCGGTCGTGCCGGTCGTACCGGTCCGGGTCACTGCTGGAGACTCTACTCCTCGGCCGTTTACGAAAGAGACTTCCCCGAGTTCTCAGAGCCCGAGCTGCTTCGCATGCCCATCGAAGGCGTCGTGCTCCAGCTCAAGTCCATGAACCTCCAGCACGTCGTCAACTTCCCCTTCCCCACGCCGCCACCGCGCGAAAGCTTGATCAAGGCCGAGAAGCTTTTGACCTACCTCAACGCCATCTCCCAAACTGGCCAAGTCACCCCCATCGGATCTACCATGTCCATCTTCCCGCTCTCCCCGCGCTTCGCCCGCATCCTTCTCATCGGACATCTCCACGACTGCCTTCCCTACACCGTTGCGCTCGTAGCCGGTCTCTCAGCCGGTGAGATCTACATTCCCGAGAACCAAGCCATCCCCGCCGCCGCAGTCCAAGAAGCCAAGAAGAACGACGCCGGCGGTTCAGACGATGAAGATGACTCCCGCGCCGTCACTTTCCGCACTACCGAAGACGTCCTTGCTGACGACCGCCGCGCCAAGATTTGCGCCGCCTTCAACGCCGTCCACAAGAACTTCTGCTATCTAGACGACAAGTCCGACGCCATCAAGCTCCTCCAAGTCGTCGGCGAGTTCGCGCACGACCCCACGGAATCCTGGTGCGACTCCCACTTTGTTCGCTTCAAGGTCCTCAAAGAAATCAAACAACTCCAAAAACAGCTCATCGACCTGTTGAGAACCAACATCCCCGCCTTCGCCAACCTTTCCGTGCCCGACACGCTCGACCCGCCCTCGCAAAAACAAGTGCAAGCCCTAAAACAAATGGTTGCCGCGGGTTTTATCGACCAAGTCGCCATCCGCGCTGACAAGGCCCCCACGCCGCCCGAGATGTACCGCAAGCCCAAGCGCGCTATTGACGTTCCTTACCTGCCCCTGATCCCGCTCGAAGGCGAGGACGGCAGGAAACTAGAATTGGAAGAAAAACTAGTCTACATCCACCCCTCGTCTCCCTTAGCCCACCTAAGCGTGGACGAATGCCCGGACTACATCGTGTACGCCTATCTGCAAAAGGCAGGCAACACGGGCGCGGACGGACAGAAGCGGGCCAAGACGAGGATGCATGCGCTGACGGACTTGACGGCGGGTCAGCTGGCGAGTTTGGCCAAGGGGACGCCGCTGATTACGTACGGAAAGCCGATTAAGGAGGTTAAGGGGTCAGAGAGTAAAGATGGGAAAGAGAGGGAGGTTTGGGTGGTACCGTATCTGAGAGCAGAAGGGCAAGGAGGAATGGGGTGGCCGTTGCCGGCTAGGAAGGTGAAGCAGAGGAAGGTGGCCGGGCAGGGGTGGATTGTTGAGTAGAAAACATGGCTTTCCATGGCGTTTTATATAGATAAGGATTTCAGAAGTAAGGTCTGTGTTTCAAGCAATCAAGGTGTTTTGATTGTTGGTTTTCTGCATAGACGTTCTCGTTTTGGTTTGATGATGTGAGCTTCGTTTTTTACCTATGGGGAAGGGACGTTGTAAGAGTTGACTTCCTTCAACCTATGGTACATCTGTGGTCCTCACCAAGTCTCTATTTGATGCCGTTCACTTAATTGATCAGGCGAGCTGAAACTGCTTCGTCGTTGCTACAAATACTCGCTATGTTTAAATATCATGGACATTACCAATCTGTCCACCATCCTAGGGTATCTAATCGCCGTACCTAAAGCCAAATGCCATCCGACCATGTGCAATCGACGCCGATATATCTAAATGCATCTCTTCTTCGAGTCAAGTCCCCCCCATGTCAATTGCCCCCTCCCTCGCACCCTTCATGTTCTTCTTCTTCTTCTTCTTTTGTGCTTTATCTCCCCCGTGCTCCTTCTAAGCCGCACCGGGGGTAGTAATGACATTTTTACTCTTCCTCCTCTTCGGCTTCGGCGGTCCACCGCCACCCGGCGTCTTCGGGCTCTTGGTCTCCTTACCCGTCACGGCATTCGCATTCGCAGCCGCCGCCGCCGCCGCTCCTTTAGCAAGTGGATTACTTCCCGCGGCTCCCAAGCCCTTCGTGTTCAAAGCCGGCAGCGCGGCCGCCGCCTCCTTAAGGGTCAACGCGCTCTTGGTTTGCGTCTTGCGGCCGGTCGAGGTCAGGTGGAAGTCGCCCGGCTTGCCGGTGATGGGGTTCTCGTCCATGTATTCGGTGCCGTAGCGTTCGTGGGTGAGGAGGGCTTCTTCCATAAGGAGGGAGTCGAGGAGGGGGTCGTTTGTGGTGGTTCCGCCGCCGGCCTTGGCGCCGGGTTTGTTGGTAGTTGCCGTACTGGGAAGACCGTCGGGGAGAGGAGTGGCGGTTCGCGAGGCGGTATAGTTGGTTGTACCGCTAGCCGCACCAGCGCCAGCGGATGGTTGGGCGGGAGTGATGTAGCGGCGACCGACGGCGGGAGCCCAGTCGGATACTTCGTCTACTAGGGGGATGGTCTTGGTGATGGCGGTGGCGATTGCTCCCTGGATGGCAAGGACGTGAGTTAGCATTACGGACGGCAAGAGAGCTAGCTCTCTTTGAAAACGAGAGACATACGATTCGGGAGCTAAGAACATCTGCCAGTGTGGGTGCCATGTAGATGTTCTCGCCCACCACAAAGTAGACCGAATGAACGATGATCTCGTCGGGCGGGCCATCCTCAGGTCTCGCGGGGTTCGTCGGTGGGCGCTTCCTCCTCGTCTGCTTGTTGATCACCCACACACCTGTACCCATCCCCGGACCTGTCTCAGCGGGTTCCTGAGCAACAATGAACTCCAGCCCAGACATTTCCCTCAGTCGACTCTCGAATAGCTCCCGGGTGGCGAGATATTGGGACATGGCCTGGTTGTTGAGACCCTGTTGGAAAACGACCTCATTGTTGGAGGTCTTGTCATAGAATGGCGATTGAGCGAAGTAGTAGAGGATGCTGTTTGAGTGGATGCCTGCTTCGAACTGAGGAGGAGTGTGCCATTGAATCTCGTCGAGAGGAGGCCCGGCGTTAACCGATGGATCAAATGCCATTGTTGATACGTTCTATATTCTGTAGTTCCAAAGGTTGCCGCTGATTGTGCTTGGTGCTGTACAGAATGCCGAAGGGGTTTGCGAAAAATTGTGGACAACCTCTGCGGGTAAATCCCAGAAGAAGGGAGCGTATTTGGTGACGAATTTTGATTTTGGGTGTTCCAGAAGTTCTGAATATAACGGGAATAGTCGTCGTTAAAATTAGTGTAGTCGAGAAGCCATGGCAGTTGGAAGATGGAAATCAGGTGGTAGCTACCTCCATGATGCTATTCGGATAAAGATTAAAGCATGGCGTCAACGCGTTTAAGGTTGGGTGGGGTGGGGTGTGGAAGATCCGGCAGGCACCGTACCCCCCGCGCTAACTGCAGCCTTTAGCGGACCTTGTCCCCTGGAAATGAAAGTGACAGTGGAGGGCCCCACATCCCGCAGTGACACTGGAGTGGGGACTGCAGCTCTGCGTACACAATACGCAATTCATTGAACGACAGAACCAAACGCAGACACTTCTTCACTCAACACATCAACTTACCACCGACTGCCGACGGGACGCGACTCAAACAAACCACCAAAGAACGAATACAATCAAAATACAAAATCACAAAGTCTATCAAGAAACTCATTTGTGATAGAATCTCCCATGGATCTTCTTTCGACCGTCCGCAAGTCGGGGTCGCGAGGCGGCGCCAACTTCAGCTGGGACGATGTCGCCAGCTCAGCACACCGCGAGAACTATCTCGGCCATAGTCTGAAGGCTCCAGTTGGTCGCTGGGCCAAAGGGCGGGATCTCAACTGGTACGCCAAGGCAGAACCCTCGGCTGCGAACGCCGGAGAGACGGAGGAGGAGAAGGAAGCGCGCGAGCGCCGTGAAGAAATCCGCAGGATAAAGGAAGCAGAAGAGGATGCCATCAACCGCGCATTAGGCCTGCCCATCACACCACGAAATACCAGCGGCGCCAATGCTGTTGAAGTCCAAGGATCCAAAATCCCAGAGCGGACAGAAAAAGGTTCCGCGGAGCAATCGACAGCACTGGCACCTAAAGAAGCGCAAGCAGGGGAGTCGAGAAGAGATAGGCACCGCGACCCAGAGCGACATCATAAACGGAGGCACAGGAGCAGGAGTCGTGAGCGTGAGCGTGGTCATGGCCGCGACAGGCAACGTGATCAGGAACGTCATCGCGATCGGGATAGACATCGCAGCCGCAGCCGCAGCCGTGACCGGAAACGTGACGGGCCGGCGGACCGAGAAGGGAGAGAGCACCGCTCTAGTCGCAGAAGCCGGAGCCCTGAGCGTCGTTCACACCGCGGTGATAGGACGAGGGATCAGGATCGGAGTCGGA
Source organism: Neurospora tetrasperma FGSC 2508 (assembly GCF_000213175.1). Classification (NCBI taxonomy): domain Eukaryota; kingdom Fungi; phylum Ascomycota; class Sordariomycetes; order Sordariales; family Sordariaceae; genus Neurospora; species Neurospora tetrasperma. Next base: position 3,750,088 of record NW_009799099.1, on the reverse strand, counting down.
GCAGAGACCGTGGAAGACACCACCACCACCACAGAAGGCGCAGCCATAGTCCTGGTCGGAGCAGGAGCAGGGATAGAAGAGCGAGGCATGATCGACGATGAGATTGTCAGAATTGTATTTGGTATGTACTTATGAATACAAGCATGGTGTCTTGGGTCAACAGAATAGATTAATCTTTGGTACAGTATATTCATCAGTCTTGGTAGCGGCGCACTACACCTACTAGTGTGATGGATTATTAAGCTTACGCCAGCCTTTTGGTGATTTGAAACGGTTCGTGAGCAAATGTTGCCACACCCGGGTGTCGTTCTTTTACCGTCTTTTACTTTCGCTGCTCGAAGCTCCCGTCTTTTGGCTCATGTGATGTGGATCGTGCCTGCCTGGCCCGGTGCTGGAAGGTAGGCCCGGGCATGGCGGGGATCTGTTTTAGTGGAGTTTCAGGGATACACTGCGCTGAATGAGGACCCTGCTAGCGTGCCGTGCCTATCTACCTACCTACCCCTGGGGCTGGAAGGCCGCTCGGTCTGGACATACCTCTATGCTACCTTTGTGTACACTAATGAATGATGATGAGATGAGGCGTTCACCGGAACCTCTTTTGGACCTTTCATCAACAATTGCATTCAGCTACCTTTGACCTTGCGACCGACTTCACAGCGGAACTGTTTCTGGCTGGGATTGGTGTCTTCAGGTCACACATTGAATAGTTTGCTATATTTCCATTCGGATACATTGAACTTCTTCCTTCCGGACACTTCTTTTCCTGGTTAACGATAATCCGCCACTTCCACTTTCCTTACTTACGGCAACGACCCGTCGCATACTTCATTCACAATACATCGTCCTTGACTACAACTTTAATACATACAACCACTCTCAAATCACATAACGCCTCGCGGATTCTACGCCCGGGAAGACGGTTCATCATAAGACTCATCAATCGTATAACATAGTTCCTCAGCTCAGTGGACGGTAAAGTTCCGCCCGTACGCTGTCTGTCTGACAATAAACCACGACATACCACTCGCCCAGCCAACTGCCACTGCGCATGACCCGGCTGGACTCTTCACCTTAGTTCAGACCATGGACTATTCGCAGCTTCGCGCCGCTGCTTTGCAGAACGGCGAGGATGAAGAAGCAGTCACCGTCGATACCAGGGCCCTGATCGACAAGGTCCTGGCCAGATACTCTGGAGAATGGACAACGCTCAGAGAACTCATCCAGAACGCCGCCGATGCCCAGGCAACCACGGTCAAGATCAAATGGGAGACGATACCTTCCGTCAGTGTTCCGGCTCCGCAGACCACCGACCCCTCAGAGCTTCTCAAGCACACCCTCACACATCACACTCTCCGTCGCCTATTAGTGCAGAACGATGGCCAGCCCTTTGCCAACACAGATTGGGCCCGCTTGAAGAGGATAGCTGAGGGCAACCCGGATGAGACCAAGATTGGTGCTTTTGGCGTGGGCTTCTACAGCGTCTTTGCTGATTGCGAGGAGCCATTCGTCAGCTCAGGAAAGGAAGCCATGGCGTTCTACTGGAAGGGAAACGCTCTGTTCACTAGGAAGCTACAACTTCCGGTTGAACAGCATAGTCGCGAAACCGCTTTTGTCCTCGATTACCGCAACACAACAACGCCTCTGCCTAACTTACTGTCTGTCAGTCAGTTCCTTGGGACCAGTTTGACCTTTGTATCCCTACAGAAAATCGAGTTCTGGATCGACGATTGGAGAGTTCTCGCCCTGCAGAAGAAGTCATCACCTAGTGCTCAGATTTCTATTCCACGAGATCTCGAAACTAGAACCAAGGATGGCCTCATGAAGCTCACAGCAGCTGAACAAACCAGCACGCAGATAGATGCCAGCTTTATGAGTGTGCTAGGCTGGAAGCCTAAGCCCGCGTCATCGTCAAACAAGTCGACCGAATCTGCATACACACCAGAGCCATCTGGTTTGAAGGGATTCTTTTCCAGATTTACTTCCTCCGCTGCTCAGACGGCACAGCGCACAAAGGCGGCAAAGGAAGAAAAGGAAATACAGGAAGCAATCGCCGAGGATCTCACTGCTGTTTCCACCTCGACCATTTTCCTCCGCATCACTGCGGCCCAAATAGCCACCAGCGTCTCTTCTTCATTTGCAGCTGAATTGGAGCGTGCGACAAAAAAGCCTCCTCCGAAAACCACTCGGATCGCCCTTCTAACTTCTTCGTACGATGAAACCGTCGCCTCAGAGGAGTCCGTTGCTTCCAACAAGGCTGCCAAGGCCATCGATATCTTCTCCTCTGTGTTACCTAGCAAGAAGCCTGGTGGACGCGTCTTCATCGGTTTCCCGACTACCCAGACCACTGGTGCCGGCATGCACATTTCTGCGCCGTCAGTCATCCCGACTGTGGAGCGCGAGGCCATCGACTTGAATGCTCGCTGGGTGCGAACCTGGAACATCGAAATGCTTCGTGTGGCAGGCATCATTTCGCGACTCGCCTTTGTCAATGACATGTCGGATCTAAACGAGAAGCTGAAGAGGTTGTCCAGTTCCAAGAACAACAAAAAGGAATCCGGATATGCTCTTGAAGATGTCCAGAAATTTGTGCCGGAGGCTCTCCATATCCTCAAGACCTACTCGTTCGAAGACTCTACTCCAAGCGCCCAGGTGGCGAAGATCATCGAGGAGGCCTTCTGGACCTCTTACAGGAAGGCTTCTATCGAAGTCTACTCTTCTCAGGGTGTGTTGCAGACGGACAAGGTTCGGCTGTTCTCTGAGGATTACGCAAAGTTCCTGAGCGGAATCCCGATCATCCTGAAGGACATGCAAGCTGCCCCGTTCATTCAAAAACTGATAGATTATGGGCTGCTCGAGCACATCACTGTCGACGATGTTGTCAAGGAGCTGGGCTCGAAGGCCATGGACAAACATCAGCTTCACCATTTTGTGGTGTGGTTAGCCAAGACTGCCGCATCGGGTGAACTCAAATACCACCATATCCAGCATGTTCTCGATGTTGCTGTGGCTACAGTTTCTGATGATGGGAATGGTGGTGAGATTATTGCCTTGGGCTCCATCAAGAATTATCTCAACAACAGGATACCAGCCACGCTGCCTATTCCCCCAACCACCATTCCTGTCGCTTTTACTGCCGATATCCCCGAAGTCCAGTTGCAGTCGATTGGCTGGGAGCCTCTAGGTATCGTCCCTTGGCTTAGGTTCTTGATCGCATCTGGGTCCAGCAAGGATGAGGAGCATAATCTTACAAAGTCCAGCAAGTTCTCTGTTCAAGTTCTTTCGGTTCTTTCAAAGAACTGGGACAATTTGAGTCCTAGCGATAAGTCATCCGTGGTGTCGGCCTTGGAACACCTGCCCGTGATCCCCACAAAGTTGGGCATGCGCAAGCCCAAGGAATCTTTCTTCTCCAGTGTCAAGCTTTTCCACGACCTTCCGACCATCGAAGGCTGCGACAGACTCAAAGAGAAGTTTTTGGTGGCTTTGGGAGTTCGCAAGACTCTTGACTTGGAGACCATCTTCACCAGGCTTCTCAATCCTGCACCTGCCGCTGAGGGAGAAGCGGAGGCCAAGAAATGGAGTCATGTCGAGCTCATCAAGTACCTTGCTTCGGTGAAGAACGATATCCCGGCTGAGGATATGAAGAGGCTAAAGCAGTCCAAACTCTGCCCTGCCGAAGACCGTACCTCGTCCGGGGGACCGGAGTCTAGAAAGGGTACTGAGAAACTATACAAACTGTCTGAACTCTATGAGCCCAAGGATTCTCTGCGGCTTTTGCAACTCCCGACTCTCCATTGGCCAGGCGTGTGGAAGGCAAACAGCCCTGAGGGGGCCTTCCTTTTCTCGCTCGGGTTGCGCCCTTATCCGGCAGTCCCTGAGCTGATCGACATGATGGCTTCTCCTGATGCGGACACTCGGAAGCACTCCATGGCGTACTTCATCAATAACTATCAGCTCAATCAATACGGAACTTACAACCTGTCTAGGATCGACAACGCCATCTTGCCGCTCCAAGGGAACGAGAAGAAGCTTGTCCGTCCTTCCGCATGCTTCACGAACCCAGATGCGGCAATACTTGGATACGACATTTTGCGACGAGACCTTCATGATCATGCTAGCAAGTTCGGCGTTGCGCGTGATCCGAGTATTTTAGAGTGCGTTGGTAGGCTGATTGCTAGTCCACCTAAGGATCACCAGGAAGCCGTGAGAGTATTCGGTTATTTTACGACTCGTATTGCAGAACTGGGATTATCTCACGTTACTAAACTTCGGAGTTCCGCCATCATTCCCGTGACACGACGGAAAGTCTCTGGCGATGAGAAGGGCGAGACCAAAGTGGTCTACATAACTCCCCCAAACTGCTACCTTGGGACATCCTCTACCTACGGCGATATCTTCGACTTTGTTGACTTTGGTCCTAATGCTAACGTGTTTCTCTTTAAATGCGGTGCGAAGGAAGAGCCAACCAAGCCCGAGATTGCCCTTATGGCATGTAGCGAACCGGCGAGACTTTTGAGCACCTTACAGAGCTCAGAGAAGTACCTTAATCTCCTTCGGTCTCTGGCGGATGAGATTGCTACTCTTAAGAGAGACAAGGAGTTGTTCAAGAAGATGACTTCATCTGCTTGGCTTCTCGGCTCCCGCGACATCTCCAACACCAAAGAGGAGCCCGACTCAGGCGATTATGATGCACCCATCAAGCAGTACCAGCTCGCTTCGCCTCAGAAAATAACAATCTTGGACGACATCATCTGCTACCGTCTTTTCAAGGACTCCTTGCTCTTCGCACCTGAGGACGATGCTCTTGAGGCCTTTTACGCTGCGCTGGGGTCCGAGGCGATCAGCAGCAAAGTCTCTATGGAGCACAGAATCGGCCCTGCCGCCGAAAAGCAGGATGCTGCGATTACCATGCGCAAGCTTGTCATTGAGCGCTCCAAAATTTTCCTGTTCGAGTACTCCAAGTACAAGAAGTCTTCCATCAAGCACGATGCCAGGTGGTTGGAGAAGAACTTGCAAGTCAAAGCTGTCACATCCTTAGCTCTTAGGCGATCACTCAAGGGATATAACCAGCAACACACCGAAAAGCGTTCTGCGGCCGCTGTGTACAGGGACGGCAACTGGATTCTTTACATATCGACCCACAGCCGTCCGGATCTGTACCAGGTTGGACAGGCTATCTGCACTATGTTGCTGAGCCGCCATGGCCAGCAAGCTTACTTCTTTATCGAGCCGTTCCTCAAGCTGGATCTTCTAGAGCTTCGAGCCCGCGGCTACAATGTTGACCGCATTCTCAGAGCGAAGGCTGCAGAGGCCCGGATCGCCGAGGAAGAGAGACGCAAGGCACTCGAAGCGGAAGAGCAGAGAATCCGTGAGCGTGAGAAGGATTGGGCACAGCAACAGGTAGCTACCGCCGACAACGCCGTTGCCAGGGCCCCTCAAACCCCTCGGTTGCCCGACCAGCCTCGGATGCCGGGAGGCTTTGATGATTCTCCCGATCATGACACGGCCCCTCAGCCCATCAAGAAGTTCGGAGACTTCTTTAGCGGCATCAAGAAGTCACTCGGCCTCGAGGCTGATGACGACTCAAACAGGCCGCCTGCCCAGCAACCCGGTACTCGCGCACCTCAGCAACTGGGACCCGGAAGCGGCGGCAGTGGTAGCGGCAGTGGTAGCGGCAGCGGCAGCAGTGGTGGTGGTGGTGGTGGTGGTGGTGGTGGTGCTGATGGCGGCAGCAACGATGGACGAGTGACCTCGCCTGCAGTCGTCCAGCAGAATCTGCTTAGCGCCATCAAGTCCACACGCGCGCACGACGCTTCCGGTGTCTTCGCTCCCCCTACTCAGACGGAGATCACCGAACAATCCACCTACTGTGACTCGACTCCTGCTACCAATATGAACTTTGTCGCAGAAGCGCCCGGCGGCATGCGCGTCTTCCTCGCCAAGGATGTTTCCGTCAACCCTGGCCAGTTCCTCGGCTCGAACACTGCTGGCATCAGCAAGTTCGAGACACTCCTTAAGGACGTGGCTAACGTGTACAACCTACCCGCCCACTCACTCCATATTTCCTATGATGAGCAGGGTCCGACAATTGCGTTCAACAAGAGCGGCAGTATCTTCTGCAACTACAGGTTCTTCTCCCAGCTGCATCTGGCCAAGTTGACTGGCGGGCCCGATGCTGCTAGTGGCATGGGCAGAGCCGAGGCGACGGTTTGGTGGTGGGTGACTATCGCGCACGAGCTGGCGCATAACCTTGTTAGTCCTCATAATTCGGCGCATAGTTATTATACGTAAGTTTTCCAACACATCCATTCTCCTACAGAAACCAAAGACTGACCACCAATCTCAAATACAGCGAGTCCTTCATCCAGGAGTACTTCGGTAAAATGATGGCGATGACAGCCATGTGGGCGACTCAGTCACTGTCTCAGCCTCAAGACTCGGTGCGCAACAGCCTTCCGGCACCACCACCTCCTCCACAGCAGGGAACCGGTGTCCTGGGAAGCATAGCTGGAAATCCCTTCCATACAGCGCATTCCAGTCTCTCGTCTGTGGCTGTTCGTGGACAACAGGGACAACAGGAGCCCCCGCCGCCTTATGAGGATGGGAGGAGCTTGACTGGTGGTCAGGCTCATGGAAATCAAGGATATCGTAGCCTTCTTGATTAAGCGCTTTGCTTTTTTGTTGGTTGGCTGTGATTTATTAGAGGGGAGGAGGGAACTGTTTGTTCATAGACATGATGGTGTTAATTCGCTGACTGTGATGGAATATTCAGGTATATGAGGAGATGAGTGAGGATAGATGAGTAGATTATTATTCCATGTGAAAGTTTTTCTTGTCTGTTTTGCGTGTAAGATGGGTTGGAATTGGTGTAAGGGATTGAAACATAGCATGGTGTTGGCCATTGATAAATGGAACCAGAGTCCACGGTCTACCTGTAGCAATGAACGTGGCTATCTGGGTGAGACGGATGATTGCTGTTCCCAAGAGATATACCCTTCTCCTGCCACATAGTTCAACACAAAACCCTTTCCAAGTTGATCAGTCATAATCAGAAGCAACGAAACCATGTCTGCCGTTGTGCTTGGCGAAATAGTCAACATGCAAGGTACGAGGTACCATTCCGGACAGATGGGTCACTCCTCCGTACTTATCAACGTCAATCCTTCAGCCCTGATCATCAAGGAAACCTCAGACCCTTTCTGCCGAGTCTCCTGTCTAAGGTAACAGGGTCCCTGGCGCTGCTGCCCAGCGTTGATCCGGATCGGATGGTACGACTTTGATTTGCCTGAGGCTCCGAGCTATCCTTCCTGTCCAAGTAAGCAAGCAAACCCGAATACCGACGAAGACACCACAGAATGGTCAGGTCACTCGTCCTCCTCTAACACCTAACTGACCCGATCATCAAGGGGCGTCACAGGTAAACCGCCTCCTGTGACACTATTCTCTTAATCTAGACCAGTGATGCATATCGCAAACACGGAAGGCAAGGATGACGACCAAACCCGAACACCGAAATACGCTCGGTGGCGCCTAACGGTCTCCGAAAAGCAAACTGGATGGCACGATGTCCCTCCCCGTACATACATACTACTATTGTACCTGGTGAGTTGATGCGGGTCGCAGGGTTTCTTGCTTGAGCACGATCCAGGAATAGAGATAAATCGCGTGAGAAAAAGCGGTACGCAGTAGTGTGTATGTTTCAAGCTTTTGCCCAACAGCTAGCGCAGGCGAGATGGATACGGAACGTTCGTTCCCTGGTCGTTGTCGTCGTTGTCGTCGTCTTCTCGGAGCGATCACGGAATGTGGCCCGTGTGGGAGTACCTAGTAGTCTTACGCAGGGGAACAATTGGAAACTCCACATGCTTCCGACCTTTCCAGTGTTGCAGGGAACACTGAGAAAGAAGGACAAACAACCAACCTTTTTTTTTTGGTGTTGGGACATCAACCGAAGATGGCTTTTTCGGGACTTTGGCGGAGGGTTGGGCAGACGTTGTAGTTCGGGATATCTTTCACACTAGAATACTTGGTGAGAGCATGATGATGAGTTGGTAGGCAGAGGGTATTGACTTAGTTGTAGACAAGACTTATTGAGAAAGCTCTTGGTAAATTGCTCTGAACAACGACTTTGGGGCGATTATGGAAAGTCAGGCATGAGGAGGCGGTTTTGACGGGCTATCTGATTTTCCATAGACACACCGACGTAACGCGTGCATTGACATCCATTTCCCTCATTTTCGGGAAACATGGTGTTTGAGGAACTCATGAGGCGACCCTCAGTCCGTTCCCACATGTCTTGCTAACAGTTTCCCTACCAAAACCGGCAGAGACAAGATAGCAAACATGTTATTGCCCAGCTCTTGTCAAATCAACAGGTTGCCAAGTCAAGGAACGTCAGGGGCGGAGGCAAGCGGCGGGCGGGAACAAGGCCAGCTGACGCGGTGGCCTTTACCCCGCTCCAGACCGTACCGCACACATCAAACCAGGGGCCCGGGGGGTCAGAAGGGGGGGGGATGCCGAACCATCACCGAACAACCCAACACGACATCGATAGTAACAAACCTGCCTGCGAAACCATCAACACCCCAACAACAACATGTACCGAACCCGAAAGAAGCCGCAAGCAACGCAACTATTCAGGATTCGGTACAGCGGCCCCGCACGCCGCCGTGTCCGGAGCCTCCTTACGAGGAGGAGCAAACGGCTTTACTGCATGTACACCACACCATCTTTGCCCTTCTCAAAACTCGGGATCTACACCCCTGTGGAGCCCCGCGTGGTTGACAGATGAAGAAAGGCATACGTGTTAGCAAACAGACAGGAAGTCCAAGATGCCATGATGCCACCACTGGAGGAAATGCGACGGGTGTAGTGTAGGTGATCAGTGAGACCGGTGACCTGGCAAGCTTTTCTTGTAAGGTGTGAGCGGGAGGGGAAGCTGAAGACGGGTAGATATTGAGGAATATCTTACGTACAACACAACAAAAGCAGTACAATGTACTGTTGCTTCAACAGTATTTGCTCACCTCCTCCACATATCCGATCCGGGAGCAACATCATCACTTCAGGTAATTGTCACGCTGTCTAAAAGACTCCTCCGGCTAAACACACACCGGGCATTCTTGTGTGGGCGTGGGTACCTACTATGGCTGTCTAACTGTGTCCAAATGTTGCTTCGAGCTATGCCGAGAGTGGCGGACAAGCAAGTAGCAGGTGAAGCCAAGGTTCCCGCTCAGACGACCAATTCCGAAATATGTCCCGCGCCATCTCAAAGTCGGTATCCCACTCAACCCCATGAACTAGTATCCCGATGTGGCATTCCCCACGGTGTGACATAGCGAGCAACAACAGGAATCGATTGGTTGATGCTTCATGTAGACGATCGGATTGACCCTGGCAGGAAACACCCCGTACCCCGCTGTCTCTGTTGTCTCGCCCTTCGCCCTTTGGCTCCTCCTCTCCTCATCGACACTCGGGGCCGCCAGACTAGCAGGCAAAGCTAGAGGTACCTTGATGGATGCAGCTCTCGTTGTGATGGGAGGCAAGTAGGAGCGCGAGGAAAAGAGGGGCTCAAGTGAATGAGAGAGACCCGGCCTGATTCAGTTCCTTGGTCTTTTTTGAAGATATAAATCATGGACATTTCCCGTCTTGTCCTCATCTACTACATCACCACTCTTCACTCAACAACAGACAAACATATAAAGACGTTCCTCTCGTCTTTCATCCATCCACTATAACACCAAACTTTTCTATCACATAAACAAAACAACCGACAAAATGGTACGTTTAGCGCGCTCCGTTGCTTCTTCTGCCTCTTCCTTCACCGCGGTCCTTCCACAATGTTTTTCAAACATCATCACCCCCGAGAACGTCCAGCCTTCGACCTAGTGTCTAGGACTGCTCTTCGACGGGACTTCACCAGTTTCGGCAACAGTAACTCCCCGCAAGTGTACGATTGCTAACAATATCACGCGAACAGGTCAAGGTTCTTGCGGTTCTCTATGACGGTGGCAAGCACGGCGAGGAGGTAAGATAGACATTTCCCACATCCCACTTACTCCACTCTGTCATGGAGTGGCCATCCACTTTCCTTGGCATATCCGCCAAATGTCTCCATCACCATTGTCCATGATCGATCAAAGGCCCAGCCCTATGAGCTGAACAGCCCAAGAAAAGAAGAGCGCTGAGAAAGATGAGATAGCCTGAGCTGCATCTCTCATGCGACTGAAAGAGATGGAACGGACACAAATCGCGGGGTAGACATGGCTCAAAGGCATCACTGCAACTGTTTACCCGTCATGTTGAATGCTTGAGGTCACGGACCGGGTTTCGGGATCCATTCGGGGATGTGGGGCGCCACCCCGACCTGCTTTGGCGTCGAACCCGGCGGTTGGCTTCCGGCTTGGCATAGCGTGGTTGTTGGCTTGGCTTTCATGGACATGGCAATGGAGACATTGGATGATACGGGGAAACATGGGAAAACACCATGGAGCAATGGCTAACGATTGTCAACTCATCAGGTTCCTGAGCTTCTCGGAACTATCCAGAACGAGCTTGGTATCCGCAAGTGGCTCGAGGACCAGGGCCACACCCTCGTGACCACCTGCGACAAGGACGGCGAGAACTCTACCTTTGACAAGGAGCTCGAGGATGCCGAGATCATCATCACCACTCCCTTCCACCCCGGCTACCTCACTGCTGAGCGTCTCGCCCGCGCCAAGAAGCTCAAGCTTGCTGTTACTGCTGGTATCGGTTCCGACCACGTCGACCTCAATGCCGCCAACAAGACCAACGGCGGTATCACCGTCGCCGAGGTTACCGGCTCCAACGTCGTCTCCGTTGCTGAGCACGTTCTCATGACCATCCTCGTCCTCGTCCGCAACTTCGTTCCCGCCCACGAGCAGATCCAGGAGGGCCGCTGGGACGTCGCCGAGGCCGCCAAGAACGAGTTCGATCTCGAGGGCAAGGTTGTCGGTACCGTTGGTGTCGGCCGTATCGGTGAGCGTGTCCTCCGCCGTCTCAAGCCCTTCGACTGCAAGGAGCTCCTCTACTACGACTACCAGCCCCTTTCCGCCGAGAAGGAGGCTGAGATCGGCTGCCGCCGCGTCGCCGACCTCGAGGAGATGCTCGCCCAGTGCGACGTCGTCACCATCAACTGCCCCCTTCACGAGAAGACCCAGGGTCTCTTCAACAAGGAGCTCATCTCCAAGATGAAGAAGGGCTCGTGGCTCGTCAACACTGCCCGTGGCGCCATCGTCGTCAAGGAGGACGTCGCCGAGGCCCTCAAGTCCGGCCACCTCCGCGGCTACGGCGGTGACGTCTGGTTCCCCCAGCCCGCCCCCGAGGACCACCCCCTCCGCTACGCCAAGAACCCCTTCGGCGGCGGCAACGCCATGGTCCCCCACATGTCCGGCACCTCGCTCGACGCCCAGAAGCGCTACGCTGCTGGCACCAAGGCCATCATCGAGAGCTACCTCTCCGGCAAGCACGACTACAGGCCTGAGGATCTCATCGTCTACGGCGGTGACTACGCCACCAAGTCTTATGGTGAGCGCGAGCGCGCCAAGGCTGCTGCTGCTGCCAAGTCTGCTTAAGGAGGGCAGCCAGCAAGCACATTTTTTTTTTCCATTTTTGCATGATTAAATAGCGGTTTTTGGGGGCTTTCTTTTGGGATATATCTGGTTTTGGGTATGAAGCAATAAAGATGGTGGAATATCAATGATCATGACCTAACCTAACAATAATCGTTCCCATTGTGACGAATGATGAACTGCGAGTGATGAACTTGACTGATCTTGTGAATTCCTTCGAGGGATTCGTCTAAGCCATCTTGCACACCAGCCCTGCCTGTCATAGTTTACTTACACAACAAAAGTAGAAAAAAAACTTGTTCGTCCAGGAGGCGTGGAAACGAACCATCGTGCTCCAGCTGTACAACCTACGAAAACTGTACCTTAGGTAAAAAGCACGCCGGTGATGTGTTCAGAGCATAGAGAGAGAAGAAAATACATGAGAGTAGCAATGATCTATTTCTCTAACCTACCCGAGTCTCCCATTGATACAAACACCTAATGTTACACAAAGTAAGTACATACTTACACCATCCACCTTCTTTTGTCTCCTTACTACATAACAACATTCAACAACTTTCCTCCCCTAACAACAATAACCTTCTTCGCCTTACTCACATCCACCCCGCGTCCCTCCAGCTTCGCCCTCCCCTCCTCCGTCTTCAACACCTCACCGACAATAAACTCCCTCAGCTTCTCCTCGGCACTCTTCTCCAACAACCCAGCCGGCGGCGTCCCTATCTCCACCGCGAACTTGGTCTTGCCATTCAACTGCACCGCGCACGTCTGCTTCCTGCTCTTCAACAATCCCTCCGTGCCATCGGGGACAGGGAACCTTGCCGCTTGCTCACCACTGCCACTGCCACTGAACAAGGAGGACGAAGACGAAGATTCAGGGAAAAGAACGTGCCAGCACTCCTCGGCAAAGGCGGGCGCGACGGGCGCCATCATGCGTATCAGAGCGGAGACTGCCTCACGTCTGATTAGGGGGTCGGCGGCGTCGTAATTAGACGGAGAGGCGATCACGTTGGTAAGTGACATTAGGTCCGAGATGACCGTGTTGAGCGTGTACACTTTGTTGTAGGAGGCGGTGACGGAGGAGATGGTGCGCTGGACTTCGCGCCAGATGGTGATGGAGGCGTCAAGTTTGGTGAGATCGTCAACAGACTCGGATTGCTGTTCAAAGAAGGCCTTGACGGTGCTGGCGGAAGACGGGGTTTCAGAAGTGGAAGAAGAAGAAGTAGAAGAAGAAGCAGTCTTTTGAACCAAGTCATGCACACGACTCAACCACCTCGTCACACCTGTAATCTTACTTTCGTCCCAGTCCAAAATCTCGCTGACAGGCGCCTGGAAGAGTATGTGCGCACGCGTGGCGTCCGCGCCGTACTGCGCGATGAACGTGGTCGGGTCCACGCCGTTGTGCTTGGATTTGGACATCTTCTCGTAGCTGACGTTGGCGAGCGCGCCCGTGGCCACTACCTTGGGTTGGTGGGGGTCGCTGAGGTCGACTTCGTCCGGCTTCAGGAAGCGGCCTGTGGCTGGGTCGGTGTAGGTCTTGCCGTGCACCATGCCTTGAGTGATGAGACGCTTGAAGGGTTCGTAGACTTCGGAGGATTCGGACTCGGCAGCTTCGGCAGTTTCGGCCTCCTTGCCAGAAAAGGAAGAGGTCATGAGGAACTTGTAAATGAAACGGGAGTAGAGCAGATGCAGAATGGCATGCTCGACACCGCCGATGTAGAGGTCAACGGGAGTGAGAGCCTTGGCCTTCTCGGGTGAGAAGGGAGCCTCCTTGTTGTGGGCGTCGATGAAGCGCATGTAGTACCAACTCGAGTCGACAAAGGTGTCCATGGTATCGGTGTCGCGCTTGGCCTCGCCACCGCACTTGGGGCAAGATGTGTTGATCCAGTCGGTCTGGGACTCGAGCGGATTGCCCGTCTTCTTACCAGCCCAGTGCTCGTCAACTTCGGGGAGTACAACAGGGAGTTGCTCGTCAGGAACGGGAACAGTGCCGCAAGAGCCGCAGTGCACGATGGGAATGGGCGTTCCCCAGTATCTCTGGCGGCTGATCAGCCAGTCGCGCAGACGCCACTTCTCAGTCTCCTTTGCGAGGCCAGCGGGCTCCAGAAGCTTGACGAGCATCTCACCGGCCTCTTTGGACGACTTGCCCTTGAAGATACCACTGTTGGCGTTCATAACGCCGTGTTCAGTAAATGGCTCGTTGGGCATGGCGGTAGTACTCTCATCCTCGGAAGCCGCCAGGACGAAGCGGACGGGAGCGTCGTAGTGGTGTTCTTTCCAGAATGCATGGTCTCTGAGATCGTGGCCGGGCACACCCATGACGGCACCCTCACCATAGTCACCAAGGACATATGGCGCCACATAAATGGGAAGCGAGACCTTGGTGTCCTCGGGTGTCTCTTCGTGGTAGGCCAAGGGGTTGACGGCGCGGATGTGAGGGAGCAGGTATCCAACCTTGGAGTCAGGAGAAAGTCCAGGCAATGTGCTGAGGAAGGCCTGAAGCTCGGGGTCGCTCTTTGCCAGTTGCTGAACGGAAGGATGAGTAGCAGCGAGGGCAATATACTGGACACCAAAAAGGGTATCAGGTCGACTGGTGAACACCTCGATGGCAGAGGGGGTACCTTGGCCAAAAGCCAGGACGGGGAACTTGACAGTTGCGCCCTTGGACTTGCCTAGCCAGTTCTTCTGCATGGCCAGGACTCTCTCGGGCCATGCCTCGTTCTTAGCAAGCGTCTCTAGGTCTTTGAGTAGGGACTCGCGGAATTCGGAGATCTTGAGGAACCACTGCTTCAGCTTGCGCTTCTCGACCTTGGCACCGGACCTCCACGAGCAGCCGTTGGCATCAACTTGCTCGTTCGCAAGCACCGTCTTGTCGACAGGGTCATAGTTGACCTCGGCTTCCGCCTGGTAGGCCAGACCCTTCTCATGGAGAGCGAGGAAGATCTTTTGCGTATGCTTATAGAAGTCGGGATCGCAAGTAGCAAGTTCCTGGGTTGGGTGGTTAGCATAGAGATTCATATCTGGTCACATGAAGTGTGTGGGATACGCACGCAATTCCAATCCCATGAGCCGTTCATGTGACCCAGCTGCTCCTTCATCTTAGCGATATTGGCCTTGGTCCATGTGGCCGGGTTGATGCCTCTCTCAATGGCAGCGTTTTCAGCTGGCAATCCAAAGGCATCCCAACCCATGGGCAACAGGACCTTGTGGCCCTGGAGAGTCTGGAACCTCGCAATCACATCGGCAATGGTGTAAACCCTGAGATGGCCGAGGTGCAGATTGCCCGATGGATAGGGAAACATGGGAAGGACATATTTGTTCTTTTCGTCTTCCTTGTTGCCCTTCTCACGGCTTGATTCAGCCCATTTCTGGCGCCATTTTTGGTCGAGGGCGAGGAGGTCTAGCTTGTGGTCGGCATAGAATCTCTTCCAAGACTCGGTGCCCAAGTGCTGCTGGAGGGCAACGCCAACAGGGCGCCGGGGAGAAGCAGCAAGAGAGGAGAGAACTGGTCGTAGTGATGAGCCCAGCTTAGGCACTAATCGGCCGAGCGGCCTTGTGCAAATGAGAGGCATCGCGTTGTTTTTGTTTGGGCCGATGATCACATTGCCTGGTCAACCGGCGGGGAAAATTGGAGGAGGAAACAAGCCGAAGCACTCTCGTTAAAACTGCATGTTCATCCGATTTGATTGTATCCAGAGTCAACGGGCAGCTGCGTCCTCAGTCTTTGCATTTACATGATATGTAGTCAGTTGCTGCCCAGTCTAACAAACAGTGAATGAATCAGAAGCACTCCCAAGCTACGATAGAGCGATATTCTCGGTATCGAAGCTGTTGTATGTATTCTACATCGAACGTCAATTTTTTACTTTTCTTGGTTATGTCGATCTGCAGGGTTTCTCAAGTCCAAGGTACAAGAGACGAAGCTGCAGCACATCTATTCAGACTCGCGGACTTTAGATCCGGTGGTGATACATGTCAGATGTTTGCTCGAATAGAGTGAACAGAGATGTTGTTAGGCTTTGAAACTGAAACAAAAGTTAAGCATAACAATACAATTCCAGGATTTAGAGTTTGCATGATTTCCATCATCAAGTTGCTGGTACTTTGCGTAATGAAGAACAACAGCCGCCCAACTGCCAGATGGGTCACGGTAGGAGTGCACAGACCAGGCAAACTGGAGGTCTCAAGGTTCTTGATGTGGAGCGTGCCCCTTGAACCTGCTTCTTGGCCCGCAATTGGCCCGCATTTGGCCGTGCCTGGCCTTGTCTTGCCTGCCGGGGAAAATACTGGGGTACAACCCACACGCCCCGTATTTTGGGCCCTGTTTCCATCCAGACTTGTCTGGAGCTTCCAGGGCGACTTGTTGCTGTCACATTGTCGCTGTCACGGTTCAAAGGAAAAAGAGTGGCCCTGACAAGCCTCATTTCCGCCAGATTCGGCCAGACACACCATCCCACATTCTAGACTCTTTTTTCTAATCTGCTTCTTCCTTTCTTCTCTGTGTTCTATTTGCTTGCTATTCAAGCCTCATCATTGTCTATTCAAGAGCTACGTGTGAAAACCGTGTTAACCACCAGCCACGATTGTCACGATAATAGATACCCTTACCACTATTAGACCACTTAATACCAACCACCTTGACCGGGCTTTGCGCCAGTCTTCTATACCATTCGAACATTTCTTCACTCAACAACCGAGACGCATACCGAGAAGATAAAAGGAGACTTGTACGGCTATGATATCGTTGTCAGCAGAAACACCCCGAGTTTAGAAAGCAACAAGTTCGACCGACCGAGCGCCCCCCAAGAGGTAGCACCCGAGACATGCCACCATTGTACTCTCACAACCTGGAACCCGGGCGTGACTCGCTAGAACTCGCATCTCTAGCCAGCTCAGACCCCGGGCCCGACACAGGCGACGACACCAGTTCCCGTCCGAGCATATCTTCGTCGCGAAAGCTCTCCCTCGAGCGAGAGGACCCCCTGGATAACGGCAACTACGCTGCCTCGGGCCACCGTGTGCGCCCAGAGCGATCGACGTCTGTCAATTCTACATTCAGCTTCGCCGCAAACCTCTTTCCTCTATCGTCGACAACCGGAGGCGGATATGCTCCGTTGGGTGCGCCCACAGCAACGAGGGGTCATGTCAATGGCGGTTTGGGAGGAGGCTCGTTAGAGAAGCACAAAACTTTGACTTACCTAAATGGTTTGTCCTTGATTGTTGGTTTGATTATTGGCTCGGGCATCTTTTCTTCGCCTAGTCAGGTCAACGCCAATGCAGGGTCGCCTGGAGCCGCGATTATCGTATGGGTTGTGGCGGGAATTTTGGCATGGACGGGCGCCGCAAGTTACGCAGAATTGGGAGGTGCCATACCATTGAACGGAGGCCCGCAGGTGTATCTATCCAAGATCTTTGGAGAACTGGCCGGATTCCTGTTCACTTGGGTTGCGGTGCTGGTCCTGAAGCCTGGTAGCGCCGCCATCATCTCCATCATCATGGGCGAGTACCTGGTGAGAACCTTCATTGGCGCCGAAGCCGAGACCATCAACCCCTGGATCAGCAAGTCAGTCGCGCTGGTTGGACTCTTTCTGGTTACCTTTCTGAACTCGGTCTCGACCAAGCTCGGGACACGGATGAACGATATGCTCATGTTTCTCAAATTTGTTGCATTGCTTGGCGTTACCATTGTTGGCATTGTCGTTGCGGCGACTGGATTCTCGTTTTCTGGGGCGGCAAATCTCGACTGGAAGAAGCATGACTGGTTTGAGGGCACCAAGATGGATGCGTCGGCTTTCGCGGTGGCCCTGTATGCCGGTCTTTGGGCGTTTGATGGGTGGGATAACGTAAGAGTTTCCTCTTGCCCCTTGTGTTGACTCTCGCTAACCAAACACCAGACCAATTATGTGGTTGGTGAATTTCGCAACCCCGGTCGAGACCTTCCACGGGTCATTCACACAGCCATGCCCCTCGTCATTTTGAGCTACATCCTGGCCAATGTTGCTTACTTCTTCGTCCTTCCCCTGGACACTATCAACTCTACCAATACCGTAGCCGTCATTTTTGGCTCCAAAGTCTTTGGCCCCGTTGGCGCTGTAATCCTCGCCCTCATTGTCAGTGCCTCTTGCTTCGGCGCTCTCAACGCCTCCACCTTCACCAGCAGCCGCCTCGTCTACGTTGCCGGCAAGGAAGGCTACATTCCTGAGCTCTTTGGGCGCATCGGCAGCGGCACCGCCGTTGATCAACATGAATCCCTAACCACCATGCGCACTCGCTCGTGGTTCACCAAGAAGCTTGTCCGTATTGTTGCTGATGAAGATACCGGTCTTTTCTACACGCCTATCCCCGCGCTCATGCTTAACTGCGCTCTTACGACCGCTTACGTATGCGTGGGCGAGTTTGGTACACTCGTCACCTTCTACGGAGTGGCTGGCTATACGTTTTACTTTTTGACGGTGCTGGGTCTGATCGTGCTCCGGGTTAAGGAACCTAATCTCGAGAGGCCGTACAAGACGTGGATCACCACACCTATTATCTTCTGCTGTGTGAGTCTGTTCCTGCTGAGCAGGGCGGTCTTTGCCCAGCCGCTGCAGACCTTGTTGGTTGTGGCTTTTGTGGTGGTGGGCGTACCGGTGTACTATTGGCGGAGGTATGTGAACGGACGCAGCGCTGTTAAGAGAGAAGTGGGTGGGATGAGGGAGGTGAGGGAAGAGAGACCCTGGTGGAAGTTTTGGCAGACAAGGTAATGAAGATCTGCTGGTGGTGGGTTGGTTAGCCGACACTGCCTCTTGGATAGTGATGAAGGTTGTTTATGAACAAGAAGCTTTGTCACCTGGCAAGGGAACTTTCTTGCTGAATAACCTGATGACCGAAAGGATGAATAGAATGTCTAGATACCCGGTACTTGGTACCGCACAACGAACCTGGCTTGAACTTTTCGAATTCTGACTCGTTCCCTAGGAGTCTTGTCAATCTTAGTAACGAATTTCTAGAATTTTGATATGAAGTCTTGATTTGGCATGAGCATCAATCCCTCAAGACCTGACCTCCAAAGAGCGTTTGCCTCAAAAGGGAATTGAGCCGCTTGCAACCCTAACCCTCAATCTAACACCAAATCTGGACTTTCAACTTCGCTTTCACATTTTCCACTCAACAACATTCATTCAGTCTATAGTACATATTTCTGACTCAAGCTGTTCATTCATTCAACCCTCCCCGGCCTGTTTATCCTTCGTTCTCTTTACCTTTTTTCTTTCTTTTCTCATACTCATTTGACCTCTCCCTGAAAAGGAGTGAGGTTTCTCTCACAATCTTCTACCGTTTCGAGTCAATCAGGAACAACAAAGAATGAGTGCCCGACTCCTCCGTCCGTTAACACGGCGTCTGCCACCAACAAGCCCAGCATGCCTCCGATTAGTCAGACCGGGGACATATAACGTCTCTCATTTCAACCCAGTAATACACCGCAACACCACCTCTCTCCAGATTCGAAGTATCGCCAGGCCATACTCCTCCAAACTCTCCCCCGGCGAAGGCATGGGCCATGCCACCCCCCAGAACCAAAAACAAGAACAGCAATCCAACCAAGACCAAGATAACCAAAAGTCCGACGGTTCATCATCATCATCATCATCATCAAACTCCAAAAAGTCCAAACTCCTCCTCATCGCCGCCCTCTTCTCCGGCTACCTCTTCCACTCCATTATTCTCCGCCCCAACGACCTCTCCCTAGGGGACGTCCCCGTCCTTCTGGGTATCGTCTCCCCGCCCTCGCTAAACCCGACCTCTTTCGTGCCTTACACCATCGTTGAGCGCGAGCAGGTATCGCGTACGGCGTTCATCATCACTGTGGAACCCTTTGATCCGCTCCACCGTCTCATGGGTGGGAGTGAGAAGAACGCGAGGAAGAATGCGAACAAGCTAAGAAATGAGCTGCAGGAGGCCTGGAATCACGGCTTGTGGTGCGTCGAGATTAAACAGCCGCAGTTGCAGGTGGCGAGGGACTATACACCCTTGCCACCGCCGGTGGGGCAGGAAAGAGAGGAGATGCTCAGGGGACGATTGAGGTTCTTGATTAGGAAGATGGAGGGCGGGGAGGTGAGCAGCTATTTGAGTAAGCTGCAGGTGGGGGATAAGGTGGAGTTGAGGGGCCCGCATCTGGGATTTGACGTTGCGAGGAGGCTTGTTGGTTCTTTGGAAAGCTCCAGCTCTGGTCACGGTGGTGGAAAAGAGCAAGGGGGGCGGGTGGTTTTCCTAGCTGGAGGTACTGGTATTGCACCGGCGCTGCAGGTGGCTAGGAGGTTGTACGGCCCCGTGTACGAAAAGGGGAACGGGAAGAAGGAGGAGGAATGGAAGGAAATCGAGGGTATGCCTGCCATACCACCGAAGATGACGATTGTGTGGGCGAATAGGTTCAGGGAGGATTGTCCGGATTGCGAGGACTTGGAGGCGTTGAGGAAGAGGGGGTATTTACCACCTTCCCTTGATAACGCTAAGAATGCCGCTGCTGGTGGTATTATGCCTTATCTCCAGGATATCAGAGCCCATCACCCCGAGCAGTTCAACTACGCTTGCACAGTCGACACGGAGAAGAAGTTTATTGACGCAAAGACTATTCTTGACGCTGTTGTGTCTACCAGTCCCAACCCGAAGTCTTCTTCTTCCACCACATCCTTCACCAAAAGCACGGCAAACCCCTCCTGTCCTCTCCATTCCTCCTCCGCCTTAATCAACGTCAGCGACAGGCAGGACCATGAAGCCCGGTGCAAGTGCGCTTCTCCTACCAATGGCAAGAACCTCCTCATGGTCTCCGGGCCGGACGGGTTCATCGCCCGGTTCGCTGGTCTCAAGGCTTGGTCCGAAGGGTTGGAGAGACAGGGACATGTGGCGGGGGTGGCGGGTGAGTTGATGAAGAAAGGGAAGATGAACAAGGAGGAGTGGATGGTTTTGAAGTTGTGAGTTGGGTTGGCTTGGTGGCTTGTTCGGAGTTGGAGACTGAGGATGGGGTATGTGGATGGGAGGAAAGGAGGGGATGGCAGCATAGGGGCAGAGGGCTGGGAGGAGCGAGATCGCAGTTTCTTGTTTGTTCTCTGCTTTCTGTAGACATTCTCTGTATCTGTACGCTGGGTTATTGTAAGATTAGGGTAAGACCTTGAACTAGACAAAAGTTTTGATGAGTACTGGATAGAAGGGATAATATAGACGGAGAACTAAATCCTGATCAGCCGCTAGTCATCATCCATACTGTACCTTCGTACCTTCCCAACCTACACGCAACTTCCACTTCGAGCCCGAGCCTGGGCCCTTTCATCCCATCCACCAGCACCAGGCAACCATATAAGGTCCGTTGCCCAGTCCCTCTACCACAATGGAACCTGCTGTGGTCGTATGGCGCAGTGGTTCCTGTTGATGAAAACACTTACTGGTTCCTGTTGATGAAAACATTGCTTGCCAGTGTGCGTGATACCCCAGGTACAATTTTCGTAAGTCTCCCGGAGCATGGTGGTTCGTTCCCCCAAGCCTCTTGGGCGATTGAGCTTTTTGCAACTTATATCGTGCACAATATCACTAAAAAAGCATACAGATGCGTTCATTGAGTTTTCCTCTTTCATTTTCAATCTGTTCACAGTGTGCAAGTTGGAAAAGATATTCGCTGTTAACACCTCCTTTCCCTTTCTTGGGTTCCTCACACATCATCAACCACCCCAACCCTCCTCAAATAAACACTCCTCCCATGTCCCTCCGGATGACCCTTCACCACAATTGTTTGATTTTGTCCATCAACTCCCACTCCCACCTCCATAATCTCTTCATACCCTTCAAACCCCACCAAATCATCTCTCCAGATCTGCACCGCACCTGCCCCAGCCCCCCTTTCGTTTCCTCCTCTAGTCCCTTCGCCATTCCCGAAATAAAGTCCCCTCAATTTCCCATCCCCCAAAACCATCCTCACCACCCGCTTCGCCTGCTCCATGTCCCCAACCTCCATTAGCACCCTTTTCGGCCTATAAGTCCTCGCAATCTCGAGCAGTCTTGCGTAAAATACGTCTTCTTCCTGATACTCCACCGTTTGTAACAAGATTTCGTTGTCTGCGTAGTAATGGTCGTAGAAATGCTTCTGATGTAAATCCACCCGCTCGACGGGCGGGACGAGAGCGAGTTTTGGTTCCCAGTTGCGCACGGAGCGGGAGGTGGACAGAGCGAAGCCTGAAGGGGAGATATAAGGGGGGTTGGAGGTCAGGAGGTCCCATTCACCACCTGTACCTGTAGAGGAGGAGGAAGTGGATGATAATGAAGGGATGGAGAGGAAGGGGTCTAAGGAGGTAGGAGAGAAGATATCGGCTTTGTGGAAGTGGAGCAATCTTTGTGGATGGGATTTATCTCCGGGACTGGAAGGGCGAGGGAAGCGGTGCGCATGGAGATTGTGGTGCAGGTTTTGGCGGGAGAGGTTGATGGCTTTTGAGGAGATATCGACTCCCACTATGTTTAGGGACTGGAGAGGGTGAGAGCGTGAGAGTTGGGAGTAGAGGAGGAGGGGAATGCAGCCTGTGCCGGTGCAGAGATCGATGATGTTTAGGGGTTGGTGTTGATGTTGATCTGATTCTGATTTGGAACTGGAAAGAGAGCGGCGAAGGATGTTGGAGAGGTGGATGGTGTAGGATTCTGTTTCAGTTCTTTTGTTTGGAGTTAAAGAAAATTGTGTGAGTTAGTCGGTATGTGAAGAGAAGCTTATGACAGGTGAGAAGAAAGTGATGAGATAGTAATAATTGAATGAATACATGCAAATGTACCTACCTGGGAATCAACACCCCTGGTCGACACTTGATTTCGAGATCACCGAATGGCTGGTTGCCTAGCACGTAAGCCAAAGGGAGACCTTTGCCTCGCCTGTCGCATAGCTTCCATACTCGGGCACCAAAGGGAATGATGGAAGGGGTTTCGGCGACATGCTGTTTGATCCAGCGGAGCTCGTTGGCGGTTGATTCGAGGGTTCGACAAACAGGAAGAAGTTTGGCGGCGTTAAGACCTAGTTTTTTGCGGCCTTGCCAAAAGAGTTGAGGTTTGATTCGGTGCATAGTTATCCGGGAGATGTTACGAAGGTTGTGTTCTAAGTCACAAACTCGTTGTGAGACTTCTTGGTGCTATTTCCATCTGTACATCAGGGTGAGGGTGCGAATGGATGTCAATGTAAGGAATTTAATACGCTTTTTATTTTAATGGCTGATACTGACTATCGACCTATTTAGTGAGATGAACCCCTACCAAGAGAAAAGGATCGTAACAGAAGCCCGAACAGGTGAGCTACACTCACTGAAGTCTTATGTTTATATGACCAAAGTCAAATCGACGGTTGAAGTCGGTAGACGCTGATCGGGTACCATTTCCGAAAGGTGCAATCGAGGGACTCAAGAGGTACCTCTGGAGGTACCTACACATGCATTGCATCCTTATCTAATCAGATAAAGCTACGATAAGCTATTCCACTTCGATGACGCCAAATGGAACTTACCCCTGTGGTTATACATTCCCACACTCAAACACCTGTGCAGTCTTGGCGGATGTGTGCATTCGCACACATCCGCCAAGACTGCACAGGTGTTTGAGTGTGGGAACAGTAAGCACTCGTAACTCCGAACTCTCCGCTGACATAAATTAACTAAGCACCATCATCCATCACCAACTCCATTTGCGACAACGGTAAGGGATATAAAATACGACATCTCCGACCCCGAAATTGGGCCCTACACGACCAGACAGTCTGCCCTGCGCATTTGATCCGCACAGATAACAACCATGCTCCTCCGACCCCTCCGCCAAACATCACGAGTCGCAACCGCAGCCCTGAGCGCTTCGACGAGGCGGGCTTGCGCTCAACGCTCCAGCAATGTAGCCCCCTCCTTCCTGCGCACATACGCAGCAAGAGGTGCCCCTGCGGCCTTCCCGACCATTGATACCTGCCCATCGCCCACCTGCTCATGCGCCCCGACTCCCTCGTTCCCCGAAGGTTTTGAGATCGATCATACCACGCCTCTCAACGGTCTCATGCCAAACCACGCTCAGCAAGTCCTAATCTGCACTGGCAAGGACGACTGGCCATCCAAGATCGAGGACGATGACAATGGCCAAAACCATGCCGCCATGCTGCGTGATCTAATCGGCCGCAGAGGTCCCTACAGCGATGTGAGTTGACCAAAAAGCCCATGGAAAGGTCCAGCCAGTCACAGTAAAAAGGAGATGGTGGAGGATCCAACCGGGGGGGAAAAAAAGAAAGCAGTAATGGCTAACAGGTAAGTTCCCACCTCCCCCTTGAGGTTTGTTCCTCCTCCATCAACAGCCCTTCCACAACATCTCCGTCCTCAACGTCTCCTTCCCCCCATCTTCGTCTCCTTCTTCTGCTTCCTCGCCCGCCGACCAAGAGGCCACAACCACCACTCCCAAAACAACATCCATCTACCTCCTTCCCGACTTTAAATACGTTCCCTCCCTCTCCTCCGACCCCAACCACGTCAAGGCCCTCGTAAAAGCCCACCTCCTCCCCGAGAAGCTGCACCCCGTGCACAACCACTCGCCGCCCGCCAAGAGGGAGGCCCTCCTCCGCGATCCCAGTTATGCCGATATGCTACCCGGCGGGGTCCGCGACATCCGCAACGAGGTGATTGTTCTCATCTGCGGCCATGGCGCGCGGGACCAGCGGTGTGGGGTGTACGGGCCTCTGCTGAGGAGTGAGTTCGAGACGAGGCTGGCGGAGCAAGGTCAACAACAACAACAAGGGCCGGGGATCGAGGTGCTGAAGGGCGCTGCTGAGAAGGCCGTGGACCTGGAGAAAAAGAAGGGGGTCTGGGGAGCAAGAGTTGGACTGATTAGCCACATTGGTGGCCACAAGTTTGCGGGCAACGTGATTGTTTATATCCCGCCGGGCTTGAAGTCTTATGATGACTCGGACGTGCCGCATCCACTGGCGGGACATGGTATTTGGTACGGTAGGGTTGAGCCGAAGCATGTGGAGGGGATTGTGAAGGAGACGATCAAGAAGGGGAACGTGATTAAGGAGCTGTTCAGGGGCGGGATTACGCAGGGTGGTGAAATTCTGAGGTTGCCCTTGTAGACGTCTAGGTATCTACGTACCTTACTTAGCCTGTAAGAATTTGTGAGATCTTCGTGAAAAGTCTTCATAGCTGAATTCAATTCCGATCAAAGCCGAATGTTCTTGATCACCGTGACATCGCTAAGCATACCCACAGTAGTGAGTGAACACTCCCCAGTAACGAATGCAAGCAGCCCACCGTCCAGTTTTTGGATGGTTTGGCGAACAATGTCATCATGTACACCAACGCTTGGGCAAAACAAGAACTGGAGGTGTCGAGATACTAATGGTAGTATCAGCGCTATACCAACTGTGTAGAGGTATGTATGTAGGACGTCTAGTGTTTATAAAAGTCAACAAAGAGAAAAACAAGAGACGCCGGCCTCGACACTATGTTTTTTTCAATTCCAATCTACTGCCTCCCATCCCAGCTCAAGCCTCTTCATCTTCCTTTTCTTCTTTCTTTTGCCCACATCTAACTCTTATATCCCCTGAACCTTCCTATACGAAGGCGGTTTCATCGTCCTCCTAATCACCTTGGCCGCATACGTCGGGATGAGCGAGATAGCAGCGATAGCAGCCACGCGCCATAAGAAGCCCCTATTTTTTTTTTGGCGAGTCAGGTTAGTGAACAATCTTTCTAAAGGGATACGGTAGTACCCCCAGGGAGAGAGAAAAGGTAATAACACTCACAAAGTCAAAACAAACTTCAAATCAAAATAATCCCCCAAAAATGGTATCGAGACAATATACATCAAGAACGTCCCCACAATCGAGACCACCATGACCCAATGCCACGTTGTGATCTCGATCGCAACCATGAGCAGCTCGTTGAGCACCAGCACCGTGTAGCTGACGGCCAACATGCGGGGGCCATCGATGCCGGTGAGGACTTGAGACAGGCCCTGGATCAGACAGCCCTGATAGATGGAGACGAAGACCCAAACGAAAAACGTCCGGTAGGAAAGAGAGCTACCCGAGGTTAATTCCTTGTAGAGCTCGGGGTACAGGTTGGCAAGGTCCTCGTCTACATCCTTGTCGAGGACGAGAGAGAGGACGGGGAAGGCGGTATAGACTGTTGCGTAGCCTACCATCAGCCAGTCCTGTGTTTTTTTCGGTTAGTAACTACGACTGCAACGAAAGGGATCACTTGCCAAGTCAAGCGTACCTTGTAGAGACCCTCCGGCTCAAACTTGAGAGCAATACTGTACATAGTCTGACAGACAGCAATAATCAAGCCACGATGAATGACAAACTGCGCCAGCTTTGCGCTGCGCTTATAGCTATTACGACCGTGCCACACCAAAAGCTTGGTCAAGTGATGAAACTGCTCAATGGAAAAGTCGGCCGCCAAACTAGCCTGACGACCTTCCTTACCCACAATGCCCACGCCCACGTCGGCAGCCTGGATCATGGAAACATCGTTTCCACCGTCCCCGATACAGCAGACGCGCTTCTTGGTGTACTCCTTGATTAGCTTGGCGACCTCGGCTTTCTGGGTAGGCGAGCAACGGCAGGCCACGACGGTCGGCAGGAGCACGGCCACGGAGATGAACTCGCGTCGGAAGTGGGTCAGGTACATGGCGAGGGACTCTCCATCGATGAGCAGACAGGAATCGGTCTTGCTTCGGAGCAGGTCCAGATTATCTTGCGCGCCGTCCTTCCTCCTGAGCTTGGCAATCGTGTGGATGTACTGACCCCTGGCTACGAGCTTGGAGCTCACGGCGACGCAGCGAGCGGTTTCGACCTTGTCGCCTGTAAGCATCCAGATTTTAATGCCGGCGTTTCGAAGAAGTTCTAGAGAAGGTTTGACGTCCTTTTGCAGCTTATCTTCGACGCCCGTCACACCAAGCAGTTCCAGGTTATGCTCGAGATACTGCGAGACGACAGCCTGCATATTGGCTTCGCGGCCGCTGATGGCGAGCGAGGCTTCGTGGTGCTTGGCCGAGAACTCTTGGTATTCCTTCAGAGACAGACGCTTCCTGCCGACCACGAGCGTGCGGAGGCCTTCGCGCGCCATGTTGGCCGTCTCTTCGTCGAGCCAGTCGTTGGCAGCGACGATGGAGCTCATGACGGTGTCCGCACCCTTTTGGTAGAACCAAATCTCGCTGCTGCCGAGGCTGGGGTTCCCGGGCTGGAGCTTTTCGTAGAACTGGACAATGATGCCCATGCGCTTGCCCTCCGAAGTGAAGGGGAAAATGTCGAGAATACGAACCTTGACCACTGGCCGGCCGGTTTCGGCGGATTCGAGGACGATGTTCTTGCGATCTCGGTGGGCCAGACGCAGGCCTACGGACTCGGTCCATTTTACAATGGCAATCTCGTCAGGCGAGCTGGCTTGGTATGAGTTGACGGTGTGACCGTTCTCGTCTTCTTCCGAAGTCGGGGTAACATTGTGGCAGAGGGCAAGAGCTAGTACGACATCACGGACACGCGACCCAATCTCTCGGCGTGTCCTCGTGGCACCAACATTGGCGGCCGAGTATGTTGAAGACGGGGTTGCCAAAGCCAAGCTTGCGGAAGAGGCCGATGAGCTGAGGTTAAACCCCTGCTTCACGTAGGTTGCAACCTCATCCATTGCTTCGTTGGCATACGAGACAGTGCCGACGTGGATCTTTTTCATTTCCATTTCGTTTTGGGTTAGAGTGCCCGTCTTGTCACTCAGTAGATACTCTATCCGTCCCAGATCCTCCGGAATCGTGCTGGTTCGCACGACGGCCCCGGGAATCCCAGGATCTCTTTGGATAAACCATGAGTAGACAGACTTGCCGAGATCCAGGTTGACACGGAGACTAATGGGGACGATGGTGGAGAATAACACTAAGAATCTCATGATCTTCACGTACCAGATGTTTCCCTTGGCCGTGCTGAAGCCTTCCAGCGCAACAAGAACGATAGACAGGAAGAGCGTCAGGAAGCAAAGGATTTTGGTGAGTGAGTTGATCTCATACTCCAGAAGGCCGGTCTTTGATCGCGAAGGTGATGTAGACAGGGCTGACCGGGTTTGAGGTCCGGTATAAACAATCACTGCGAGGGTTGTCGCATTCGATGCGATGACCGTATTCGCCCAGGCCGTG
Source organism: Neurospora tetrasperma FGSC 2508 (assembly GCF_000213175.1). Taxonomy (NCBI): domain Eukaryota; kingdom Fungi; phylum Ascomycota; class Sordariomycetes; order Sordariales; family Sordariaceae; genus Neurospora; species Neurospora tetrasperma. The sequence continues at coordinate 3,722,348 of NW_009799099.1, read as the reverse complement.
TTGTCGATCGAGAGAGGCGCTGCCTTGACATCGTCGCCCTCCCTAGGGTTGTAGGCGACACCGCTCATGACATCCTGTCGCGAAGGAAGAAGTTCCAATGTTCCGACGAACTCATTGACCCTTTTGTCAGGTTTTCCGGCCGTGACACGAAGACGAACTAGTTCCTCAGTGCTAAGTTTTTGAGATAACGGGGACGCCAACCGCAGCTTCCAATCAGTTTCACCATCCAGTTGGTCGGTCCGAATAAAAGTCTCGCCGCTAGAGCTTCCCTCGGCGCCATTGTTGTTGCTCTCCTTGGACGTTTTCGCATTCTTGGAACTGCCCTCTCCAACATCGTCATCATCGACATGATCCAGGAGCAGCATCTCCTCCTTCGCGGGTACTTCTTCCTCTTCGGTCTCCTTGTTGGCAGCTGATTCGTGTGCCAAGCACTTGAGAATGATAACATCTGCCGGAACGCGGTGGCCCTTGGTAAGCTTCAAGACGTCACCGACCTTGAGGTCCCGCGACTTTTTGCTGACTTCCGATAGGTAGGATGCCGGCAATTCGCGAAGACCCCGACCTTCAGTCTGTTCTTCCTCCTCCTGAATATCCGATAACCGGTCATTTTCCTGCTCAATGCCAAGACGTTTAGAGCCCTTTCGTGTATGAGACGATTTCATCTTCCGCCTAGGCCGGTTGATGCCTAGACTAGCTCCTGGATCGTCGAACTGTAGAACGGTGTACTCTTCGGAATTCGCCTCGTTGTCCCTTCTTCTCCGTTCGATATCGTCGTAAGCCTCCTTTGCTAGGGTGATGAACAAGACAAATGCCAAGGGTGCAACGTAGGTGGAGAGATAGCCGATTCGTAGTGCGGGGATGGCCTGGGAGAGGGCGACCAGGAGGAAGTACATGTTGAAGAAGAAGGAGAACTCGTTGTACAGAGTGACTGGCAGAAAGCTCCATGCTGTGTACTTTGCGTTGGATATGATGTTGGGTGGGAAGCGGGTAGACTGGGATGAGCCAACTGCAACTAATCGTGACGATGAGGGGTCGTCTTCCTCCTGTTCCTGCTCGTCGTTATGGTTGCTCTGGTCGCCCGACATGAAGCCTGGTAGCTTCATCGAGATGTTTCGAAGACCGTCACTGGCGAAAGACCTCCGTCGTCTTCCACTGCTGGTGCGCATTCGGCCGCCACCGCCATGTTCGCTGAGGAGGCCGGCATCCTCGTCGTGGGTGGCACTACCGACCGAGTGGCGATCATGGCGGAGCAGAGCGTCGTCGTCGTCGTTTCCGTCTCGGCTACGGCCTAGCTCGCCATATCCATTGCGTTTGGCGCCACGGCGTAGACTCCCCATGCGAAGATTGCGAAGTGCTATACTTGTTGTTGGAGGAGGAGGGCGTTGTTCGGACGAGTTGCGGCTGCGGTGTTGCCCCAAGGACTGCTGGTGGTTATTGGGGTCGGTTGCCTGGGGGTCGAGTTCTTCGAGGTCTATCTCCAAGTCGGAGTCGGATTCATCGACGACGTGGGAATCGGGCGGCTTGGAGAGATGGTATGTGTCTGAAGAAGGCATTCCGCATTGGGCGAAGCCCTTTTCCTCCACAGCTAGATAGCGTATGCTCTTGAGTCGTGTTGTTCTTTTTTTTTTTCTTTTCTGATCTGTCGCGGCCTAACTGTAGCTAAGGGTAGCTTGGGCTGTGGTCGCGACTGCGTTCGGATCTGTGGTTGGTTTGTTTGGGTTGAGTTAGGGGTCACTTGGGAGGGTCCTCGTGGTGTCGAGATCAACTCCTCCTTCCCATAGTGGCCGTGGTTGGTAGTCTAGGTGCGTCTGTCTGCTGCTGGGTGCTACGTGCTTCTGGGGTGTGCTGCGCCTGCAAGGGGAGTCGAGATAGTGTCAAGTTACTGGGTAGGAAACAGTGATAGTCCAGTCATGGTAGTGATTTGTACAATGTTTTCATCAAGTCGTCCGCGGGCACATCAACTAGGTAGGGAACTGAGAGATGACGATGGCATGTGACGGAAAGAAAGTCACAAACGGGGAACGGAAACTAACAACTGAAATTCCCTTGGTGGTAAAGTGGCAGTGATCGGACTGTGTGCGCGGCCTGCTCTCCACTTCATACCGTACCTACCTCTAGAGGTACCCATCGATGACAGGCCCCCTCCTGGTGCGTCTAGGTTTGTGCAGTGGCTGTGATGATGCTGGAGGGGGGACTGAGCGCGCTTATCTGTTAAAGCAGTACCTACCGGTATCAAGCGAATTCACCTAAATAACTGAGTATATTCTCAACACTCGGACAGGCCGATAAGCTATACTAAGCTTCCCCATCCATGTAACAAGGACAGCTGTTGTAACGTTTTTTGTTAGAGATCCCCGCGCATTCCCCGCCATCCACATATCAGACCGCCTAAATGTACTACCTAGGTAGGTACTGTTGTGTAGACAGGGCAGCAGTCAACCTTCTGCAACCTCTGTGTCTTGATTTCCGCGGATTTTCCTAGGAATCTTCCGACGGCCGCTCCCGGTGCGCCTCCAGCGTCACAGTCTTGGATCTTGACAAGTTGCAACAACTGAACTTGGCCTTCCATTGTTCTGCAGTTGCGCAGTCTCATACTATGATCCTTTCCCACGTGTGATCGACCATTCCATCCCAACGTTTCCCAGATCTGTAGTAACAAACAGGACGACAGCATTGCCCTCTTTCCTGTCATTGACGAAATTTAGCCGGCGTTAGACCTTCTTGCTCATGTTGACAGCCATGATCTGCTGTTGAACCTACTTGTACAAGTTAGTCGTCCCTTTTGCTTGCCCCTATTCCCATTCGACAATTGCGCACTCTGGGCCTGCTGAACAGGGGTCGTCTTGTCCGCAGTCCTCTGAGGCTCCTCAACAGGGCAGCCCGGGTCCGCTCCCCATTCAATCCCGTCGCCAATCGCCGTTCGGTTCGTTACGCGATCAAGCGATCCCGTCGAGTTTCGCCCCATCCTGGACTTCCCACTTCTACTGTTTGTAGCTAGCTCCTGGCCAACCACAAATACTACCCTTTCTCCATCTTCAAATATTCCCACCTTCTCTTCCCTTCTTCATGTACTAATCTTACTTATTATATACAGTAATTCTTTCTTTTTCGTGTTTTTGCGCGCCCATACAGCGTCCCCAGCTGTATCGCGCCATCTAATCGCCCGCCATGGCTTCATGGAACCCGGCATTCATGCCAAAATCGGCCGCCGACCTCCCGGCCCCCTTGCCGACTGATAACACCGTCGCCGACACAACAGATCATGCGAACCGTGTAGCCCAAGATGGCTCCGACTTCTGGGGAATTGATGGAGGAGAAGAGGACGTGCCCGCCCAGAATGGCGCCTCTGACTCCTGGTTTCCCGACTATGGAACAGGCAATCATACGACACTACCCGCGACTGATGCGCAAGCTACGAGCCAAATAACCAGTGAAACTGATACCAACACCCCCGATACCGCTACCGAACAGACCGAGACCGCACATGTAACTACAGAAGATGCTGAAGCTGTCGAGCCAGCTCCCACTCAGACGGACGAAGCTCCCGAGCCCATCGTAGAGAACGCGCAAGCTACCGAGGCGGTCCCAAAAGACGCTGCCACCGCCGACCTCGTCCCCGAACATGCTGAGCCTACCGATGCTACTACTACAGAAAAGGCCGATACAGACGAACCATCGGATGTCGCTTCCAAGCACACGAGTACTATGTCCTTCACTCGAACTATTCCCCATGAGCCGAGCTGGAGCGATGACGGAGATCCTGAGTGGAACCTCGCGCGAGCGGATACGGATCCCTTCAAGTTCTTGCCATCGAGCGACCGAACCAACTCCTTCCCTCCTGTTCCTCCTCTAGAACAGCACGAGCAACAGCAGGAAAAGCAGCAAGAAAATCAGCAGGTACAGCAGGTACAGCAGCAGCAGCAACCTCAAACCGAGCCTCATTTGGAGCAGTCACCAATTGTCCAGCCCCAGGTTGCGAATTTCCTCGGTGATGACGATGAGGTCGAGGTACAGGGCGATGATGGGTTCTTCAGCCAGTTGTCTGAGGCACAGAACGATGGATTTGATCAGTTTGGCGCCCAAGACGAGAACAATTCTCAGCAGTACATGGGTGGTGACCTAGGTGCTAAGGCCACTGAGGCGCTTGACGCCCGTTTCGAAGAAGGTGTTCCTCTGATCGCACATGATGGAAACACGACAGCCGAGCGGGAAGATACAAAGGACCTATTCGGGGGAGAGGATGTCCATGATGAGGACGACTTTTTCAGCCAGGTTCAGCAAGGGAGCGTTAATCAAACTGAATTTGAGGCGCAGCCGCTTGAACGCAAGTCGACTATGCAAGTACTGGGCGCTATGGACATGGGCTCCGTCCAGCCAAGCTTCGCACCAGTGGAAGAGCAGCCCGAGGAAGAGGCCGATGCCACGGTAGAGACGCAAACCCACGACCATCCTGAGACAACGAGTACAGATCTGAACACAGGTGAAGGTCACGAGGAACAGAAGCCAGCAGGCGAAGATGTTGAGGCCAAGTGGAAGGAGTTGTTTGCTGACGATGAAGAGGACACCCTATCGCTTCTTGACGATTCCACGGAGGCGTCGAATGAGATCAAGGAGAAGGAGATTGATCCGGCTGCGTTCTTTGGGAGTGATGACGAGGGCTTTCTCGACGATTCGGAAGAGTTCCCAACAATGGAGGAAACAACCCAGCCCAGAGCGCCTAGCGTAGCTGGCTCCAACACCACGACAACCCCTACCACCCGGTACATGCCTCAGACCCAAACTCCAAGCCTGACCGGAGCCTCAAATCCCTATGCCCCGACTGCACCACCCCTAACTTCGGCGCCGTCAAATCCTTACTTCCCTGCCGCACCCAGCACGGTTGCGCAGACGCCGTCTGTTACGCCCTTTGGCGCCCCTGTCTCGGCTCCCCCTCCAAGCGGGAGATTTGGATACGGCGCAGTCCCTCCGCCACAGATTGAGAGGAAAGCCCAAAGCTTCGTCGACAAGAAGGGCGGCTACCAGTCACCGTACGACCTTCCTATGGAGGTAGTCAAGGTCAAGAAGCGCCCAAGTACGGCAACTCTTAACACACCTGTGACAGCACCGGCCGCTCCACCGCCTTCCAAAAGCGCTACTCACCTGCCTCCTCCACCTCCCACCTCTGTTCCACACTCATCTCAGCCTGGTGTCAAGCCACCACCGCCTCGTGGTGAAGCCAAGCCGAAGGAGAAGTTCTTTGAGGAGCTTCCTGTAGTCACAAAGGCGCGCCCAGCTTCTCGAAATACAATGGGTACCGCATCGCCGGCACAGTCTAGCCCATACGGCCCACCGCCCTCGGCTGGCCCACCTTCTATCGCCTCGCAGCCACCAGTACCTGGAATGCCGTCTGCCATGGGATCTGTTCCCAACTCTTCCTTTACCCAGCATGCGGAGATTCCCAACTTGGTTGCGCTGCCACGTGTCAACCCTTACGCTTCGATACAGTCCAGCACTACGAGCCTTGCTCCCGCTGTTCCTGCCCCGGCTTCAAGTCGTTATTCTCCAGCGCCTTCCAGTGGGTCACAGCTCAGCACTCCCGTCCCACCTGCTGCGGCAAGCCGTTACTCTCCCGCCCCGCCAGCTTCTCGGCCAACGAGTTCGGGTTATACTCCGACTACTTCGGTGCCACCGGTTCTACCACCGGTTTTGCCGCATCAACCCCGTACCTCAAGTCCGCTAGCACATTTCGAATCCAGACCTCTTATTTCTAGCCATGCAGAAAGTGGCCTGGCGGAAAAGCGGAGCAGCAACTCGTTGTACGACTTGCGACTGCAGAGAGTGCCTTCTCTACCTCCGACTCAGGAGGTGGAAGAAGAAGGCCCCATGCAGGGTATGGTATCCCCCAACCAAGTCCCGGCATCCCACCAGACCTCTCCTACGGCGTCAAGACATGGCGCTGTGCCTCACCGCTCTAGAAGGACACCGCCTCCGCAGTCTCTAACTGTGCAGCCGGTGACGTCCCCTCAGAGGGCGGCATACAGCTATCAACCTGCGGCTAGTGCTCCATCTCACGAATTCGCGCCACCGCCTCGATCGCAGACTCAATCCCCTGGTGCCCTCTACGGAAACAGAAATGCAAAGCCTATTGAACCGATCCCTCGTCCTTCGTCGGTCACTGACGCGACTTCGCCGCGGGCTGCGTTGTATTCTCCCATCACTATGCAACCCAGCTCCACTTTCCCTCCCATTTCTACGACTACCTCGCGGCCGCGTGGTAACACTCAGAATTTCAACCTAGTTCCCCCGACAGATGGTAGAGAACATGATCCCCTACAGAGATGGCGTGGTGTTCCTCTCATTTCCTGGGGCGTAGGTGGGGCTCTGGTAACCATGTTCCCCAAGAACGTGCCACGATATGGCATGGGCCAAACGGCCCCCATGGTTATTCGTAGCCCAGGAGAAGTCAAGGTCAAGAGCATGAAGGACATAGAGCCAATGGAGGAGCGCTTGGCCAAATTTCCTGGGCCTCTAAAGGGGAAGTCGAAGAAGAAGGAGACCATTGCCTGGTTAATAAACGGAATTGAGATGCTGGAGAGGACTGTGCCACATAACCTGTCTCATCAACTCAACCCGTCTCACGATGACAAGCGGACAACAGAGAGACTCTTGCTTTGGAAGATTCTGAGGGTCTTCGTCGAGCATGATGGCGTGTTGGAAGGAAACCCGACCGTTAACCAAGCTGTGCGCGAAATCCTGTACCCGGAGGCTTCAACCATTGGTGGTCAGCCTGAGTTCGCAAATGCTCTGAACCCATCAGGATTGGGCAATTCTGCCATGACTTCACTACAAGCCGACTCGGTTGATTCTTCCGCTGTTGAGCAGATCCGCAACCACCTCATCAGTGGCGACAATGAGAAGGCCGTGTGGGCTGCGGTCGATAAGCGGCTTTGGGGCCATGCCTTCCTGCTGGCCAACGCCCTTAACCCTGACCTCTATAAGCGGGTCGCTCAAGAATTTGTGAAGAACGAGGTAAATTCCACCGGTCATAACAATGAGTCGCTTGCTGCTTTTTATGATGTCCTCTCTGGCAACCACGAAGAAAGCGTGGACGAGCTGGTGCCCGCCCATGCCCGTGCTGGTCTTCAGCTAGTGGCCAAAAATTCCTCTTCTGGTCCCTCCAAGGACGCCATGGGTGGTCTTGATAAGTGGCGCGAAACCCTCTCCCTGATCCTCAGCAACAGGACTGCTGATGATGCCCGAGCCATCAACGTTTTGGGCAATTTGCTATCAGGCTATGGAAGAGCCGAGGCGGCTCATATTTGCTTCTTGTTTGCCAGAAGTCAAACCATCTTCGGTGGCTTGGACAACCCGAACTCTAACTTCGTTCTTGTTGGGTCTGACCATAGGCGGCAGGCGGACCATTTCGCAAAGGAGATTGAGCCACTTTTGTTGAGCGAGGTTTATGAGTACGGCCAGAGCCTTGCTGGTGGTACCGTGCCCGTCAGCAATCCTCACTTGGCAGCGTACAAGCTTCAGCACGCATACGCCCTGGCCGAGTATGGCTTTAGAGACAAGGCCCTTCAATACTGCGAGGCTATCACGGCTGCGATCACCGCGCAGACGAAGCGCTCTCCTTATTACCATCCCATCCTTGAGGCCTATGTCGATGACTTGATGAAGCGATTGAAGCAGGCACCCAAGGAGGAATCAAACTCGTGGATCCCGAAGCCTAGCATGAATAAGGTATCTGATTCCATGTGGAATCGGTTCAACAAGTTTGTCGCTGGAGATGACAACGAGGATGGCAGTAAGGGCTCACCTGACGCTGCGGGAGAATCTGGTCCCTTTGCACGAATCGCCGGAGGAACCCCGACTATCAGTCGCTCGCCCTCTGTCAACAATCTTGAGACCTTTGGCGCGACCATCCCCAGCTATGGCATGCCTAGTGCTCCCGTGACGAACGGTCCTAATATGTTCTCTCCTCCTCCTCCTACACGGACGGCTTCACGCTACGCACCAGGCGCTCCTCAACCATCGACTCCGAACTATAACCCCTATGAGACAAACTCTCCATATGCGCCTCGCTCATCAATGGAACGGGCCTCAGGCGAGTACAGCAGAAGTTCAGTTGAGCTTCCGCGTCAGTCTTTGGACTCTCAGCGGGGTTATTCGCACAGCAGCTATGCTCCCAACCGTACATCTTCGCCTGCTCAGCCATATACACCTTACGGCACGACGCCACAGGAATCATCCTACTCTCTGCATAACATGCAGCCTCAGCAAAGTTTGACATCCCCAGCGGCTACTACTTCTGGTTATCAACCCTTCACTCCACAAAACAACGTCTCGGCAAATGATAAGCCCTCTAACGAACCCCCTTCGGCCCCGTCAACTGGCTACCAGCCGCCGTCGTACGGATATGAGCCTCCGTCATTCACCCCTTACGAGGCGCCGGCGATCAATGACGAGGAGGAGGGCGCCTCCAAGGAGAATGGTGACTCTAACCAGGGTGGCGAAGGTGTCAACACCTTTGAGCCCCCTTCATTCCAGCCATATAGCTATGAGCCGCCTTCTTACGAACCCGACACCCCACCTTCGAAAGATGACGATGAATCTGAGGAAGAAAAGCCCAAGCCGAAGAAGAAGGGCCCTATATACGATGACGATGACGATGATTTCCCCGCGGCGCCGAAGCCTGCCGGCAAGTCCAAGGCTGAAATTGACCGGGAGAACGAGGAAATGGTCCGTCGGATCGCCGAAGAAGAAGGTTAGTACCATTAGTCCCACCTACATAGCATTTTCAACCCCCACGTATCACTAACATCACTCCCAGCCAAACGCGCCGCAGAAGCCAAAGCCGCCAAGAAGGGTTGGGGCTTCACCAGCTGGTTCGCAAAGAAGGAGGCTGCCGCCGCCGATGCCAACGCCGCCGCCGGAAGCAGCCCCGGCAAGCCCATCCGTGCCAAGCTCGGCGAGGCGAACTCGTTCTACTACGACCCCGAGCAAAAGCGCTGGATCAACAAGAACGCCAGTCCCGAAGACCAAGCCGCCAAGAAATCCACGCCGCCACCGCCCAAGGGCGGCATCCCCCGCTCATCCGCCTCCAGCCCTGCTCCTCCCATGGGCATGGGCGTGGGCGGCGGCAGCGCGCCCAACACCCCCGGCCGCGCCAGCGCCCCACCTACTGGTCCGCCTAGACCGGCGGCGCTCATGCCTTCGGCGTCGGAGAATAACGTTGGCTCTGGCCCACCTAGCGCTGTTGGACCGCTGAGTCCCAGTGGAAGTAACGGGCCCCCTAGTGCGGGCTTGCTGTCCCCTGGCATGGGTCCGGCAGCGATGCAGCGCCCGGCCTCGACGAGCACGAGCGCGCCCCCTGCTGGTACTAGTAAGCCGTTGAGCGCGACGAGTAGTATTGATGATTTGTTGGGGGCCGCGGTACCGAGGAAGAGGGGAGAGGCCAAGAAGCCGAGGAAGGCGGCTAGGTATGTGGATGTTATGCAGAAGTAAAGGGGCCCGGGGTGAATGAGTTAAGGGATGAGGGAATGAGTCGGTGTGTATAAAGGTTGGGTCTTGTGAGATTGGATTGGACTGTTTCTAATACAGAGTGTATGTATGTATGTACGTAATGAACGGCGAAAGGGGGATGATAAAGTGCAAGTTGGTAGTTTTCTACGGTTTTTTGAAGTCGAGGATGGAGAAATGCAATCTGTATTCCTGAAGCCAATTGTCTACTTCTTTGCGTACATCCCACACCTGTATTGTCAATTTCGGTCTCTCAGCTCCAGCTATGCAATTGACTAATTCCCGTACAAGTTTGATGATGTTCGGTCGAGATCACGATTCGAGGTCGAGATGGTGGGCGGGTCTTGGCATACAAGGGGTAGTTGGACTAAGTGGTCAGTCAGAAAGGGGTTTTGTTTACATCAGAACGCAAGCGAGCCAAGTCGCAGACACTCCGTCATTCGCATTTAGATACGTTCCAAACGAAAGGAGTATTCGTTAACATGACACGTACACACACATGCCAACATAAAATTTAACACAGAAAACTTTAGAAAGAAAAAAAGGAAGAAGAAAAAAAAAGTGGCCCGCACCGGAGTCGAACCGGTAACTTGCAGTTTACTTGGTAATAGCTCACGAAGAGCTTTCTCGCATTACTCCCGAGTGTGTTACCCATTACACCAACGGACCACGGGAGATGAGGGGTGGTGAGGTGGGTTATATCGATAGCAATTGAAAAGCTGCTGGCTGGCGTGGAGGGGCAGCTTGGTGGTGGTGGACAAGGTCCGAGGAGATGGGGATGAGATGTGAAGGGGCAAGTAGTAGCATGCTCAATTGACTGCAGCCCAAGAAGATATGTAATAAGTAAATAGCTGGTCATGATTGTGACTCCTGACTCTCTATTTACCTATTTGAGGATCATTGGTTTTTCTTCTTCTTGAATGCCTACGTTTGTTCTCCATTTATATGCATAGCATCGTGCATGACGCAGTGAATCGTGCGACTGTCCTCTATTGCAACTCCAGGCTTGTAACCTCAAGATGGCAAGCCTCGTATAGCCTGCCTGTGTCCCTTCCCGTATCCCTTCCATAACGCCATGTGAAAACCAAATCTTCAGTCAGGTATAATAATAACAAGTAGACCTTTTTCTGAAAGGATTACGTGTTGATAGATGAAACGTAGTACTGTCATCACGGTGAACACGTTAGTAACAGTCCAGATTCCGGAGAGATGGAGACAAAAAGGAGAAGGAAAAAAAAGAAAAGAAAAGAAAAAAAAAACCCACAGTAACAACATCATCTCCATCATCCCCTCCCCTTCCGGCCCCCACCCCCGGATAATCATCATCCGCCCTCCTTACATAGACATACAATATGAGCGCATGCTCGTGCGTAAAGCACGCAATCACCCTGCTCGCCTCCAGCCTGCCCACACTCAACACCCTTGACCAATCCTTCCCATCCACCCTGACCGTCGCCCACTTATCCGGCCCGGCCTCCCTGTATTTCGTGCTCGGATGCTCCTCAATCGGTATCGTCAGCACCGCCGGGTCCAGTTCGGGATTCTCAAGACAGCTGTCCCAGACACTCGTAATGTCCAGGGTATCGGCTATTAACCGGAGACGCAAAGAGCCGTGCATGTTGGCTGAGAGTTCTAGTTTGGGGTTCTGTGCTTCGCGTCTACTAGAGGACGAAGAGGAGGCAGCTGTAGTGATGGCTAGCTTGGTGAACCGGTCCGAAATCGCCTTGAGTTGTAACAAGGGAGGAAACATGATGTGCACGTCTGGCTCCCGCACTTTCGGCTGCATGATGGTCTCGACTGTGTCCGGGTGCAGGACCCGCACGGGGATGTCTTGCGTGATGACCTTTTCGCGCTCGCGTTTCATGGTTAGTTCGAGCGATTCTTGTGGGTAGAGGGAGTTTTCGGCGAAAGGGTCATTGTCGTCATTGTAGCTGCCCATTTGGTCGTCGTTGTTGTTGTTGTTGTTGTTGTTGTTGTTGCTGCTGTTATTCTTGTTTCGACGGGCGGCGGATGGAGCGTCCTTGGTCATGGTGTGGATGGTCATGGAAAGCATGGGGATGCCGTCGCGCTTGGTGAGACGCAAGCTAGCGTGGTTGCTGTTGAGGGCGGATTTGAGAGCTCGTTGGAGCGGGCCGAGGGGAAGCTCCAGGTTGATGGTGTTGTTGGCTTCGTTGGATTGGATGTGGTAGCTGTCGAAGATGGTGTCGACGGAGAGGGAGGCCCACACCTGCGACCCGGTGTCGGGGATGACGGTAAACCTGACTGTATCATCATCGAGCCGAACCCAGGCGATCTTTTCTAAAGTGTTGAGGGCGGCTACAAGTTCTGATATTGGGAAACCTACGTTAGAACCAGGCGAATATGTGGTGAAGTGAAAAGATGTGGAGGCAGGGGACTTGGGACAGGGACTCACTCGAAAAGGTACGGATGTTTCTGAGTTCTGTTTTGAAGCGCATCTTTCCGACACTCGATAACCAAGTCAATTTAACTCAATGCTTGGAAATATGTTCAAATGATAACATTTGACAAAGTAAACTAAGCAGCAAATTTCGGGCGCGTCGCGTAAATTGATGAAGAAAAGGTTGAAGTACTGTGTATGTTAAGATGCCGCCATTGACGGAAGGTGGGGATTTCCACTACACTAGGTTGATCACCAAGAGCCCTGCTAGCGCGGGGTTACCGCCTATAGTACCCCTGTAAAATCCAACCAAGGCTCCATTTGTACCTGCCCGCGACAACGTCACCACTATCTTCAAGTTGACTCTAAATGTACAATCCCCCAGCCGCTCTCATCTGAATCGTCTAACTGACCACTTCCATCTCAACGGAAGACAAGACAAGTTCACCCGCAATCTCCCCGATACCGACGCCTGTGTATAAAGAAAGATGAAAGGATAGTAATTAGTACTCCATCCCAGGACAAGGTATGAGGTCCCTGAATGAACATCCGAACTTTCACTTCTTCCCCTCTGTAGCAGACCATCTTCCACACAAGACAGGTTCAGGCCGTTTTCCTTGTGGAGGAAGCCAAGGTTGTCAACGCCTGCTTATTCCACCACCACTCCCACTCATAATCCCTCGCGCCATTCCAACTGTCATATCGAGTCTCAGGAAATCGAGCAATCACGTACTCCGACTCTAGATCGCTCCACCTGTCTATCGCTAGTGGTGAACTGAAAATCTTCTTCAACAAAAGCTTCCATTTCGATGTGCCTTGTCGTTTTCTGCCGTGTCTCGCAGCCACCACCCTATGCCCCCTAGCGATCATTTCCGTACAATATGCGCAGTTGTATTGCATGGATGTCATGGCGAGGGCTCGGATCGTCGCTTTGTTGACCTTGGCGGCGTTGTGGCCCTCAGTGACGAACAAGGCGGGCAGGACGGGGTGTCCACAGCCGTGGACGAGCGAGTATCGGCAGATGGGGCATTGCGGTCGGTCGTAGGCCACCATCTGGATGTAGTGCTTGATGCAGTGGCTCCCAAACATGTGCCCGCACGGCAGAACACTCCACGTCTCGACGATGCCTTCTGAGCTGGGAGAGCCGATCTCTTCGTGGCAGATGGGGCACATCTTGTCTGCGGGATCTTCCTCTTCGGATTGCTCGACCTGCTTTTCTTTGACCTTCTCGGTCCAGCCAAAGTTCTTGCCTTTTGAGGCGAGCGATTTGGGGGAGACAGCCATGGCCCTGTGATCGAATAGTACTCGGCTCATGATGGCGTCGCGGATTGCTTCGGATAAGCCGTAGAGTTGGGAAAAGATCCAGAGAGATATAGCTATAAAAACTCTGCACAGAGGCTCAGCCAAGCGAAAGAAGATGAATGCAAGCATTTGGTGTAACGGTTTGTCACCAACAAAATGAGGTTGGCCGGTTGGGGGCAGGGGTCAGATGTTAAGGCTATATTGGAATGTCTCGCTGAGGTGGGCGTTGGCACGCGCATAAGAGGCTGAAGAGGGTGGGAAACAAGATCACCTCAACAAGACGACAAGAAAATAAAGCAAAATGGCAGGACCGCGATGTCGCAAAGATGATTGTTGTGGCTAACAAGACGAATCGTGAAGGTGTTTGGGGACGAAAAGCACTTTTCAGTAGAAAAGTAGTCTTTCTTACCTCGGGCAATGTCCTAGTTTCCCTTCAATGTTCTCTCTTGCAGCCGGCTTGTCTCTGTTAGTATGGGAAGTATCAGAATGAGTTCAAGTGTCGGGTTTGTGACACCGAATTTACGTCAAGGTCTGCGATCCTCGGCGTGCCGACTGCCTCGTTATGGGAAAAAAGACAACAAGAAGAGTGCTCAGAGCCGAGGAGATGACAGTAGGAGTACTAATGTATGTCGAGAGTGTATCTGTGGTTGACTGCAGTTTACATCACACCCTACCAATGAGATAGTGTGCTTGAAGGTGCATAAACCGGGCAACAAACAGGAGGAAGACTCTGAAATCCTCCTTTCTTTTGTCATGATCAAGACCACAAGGCAGGCTCACGGACGGACGGTTGGGTCAGTCGTCCATAATTGGGTCGGCAACCACCACAACAAACCCCGGACTCAGCCAATCAAACAAACCAAGACCATCAGCATGATCAAGCCAGCCCGAACTGCTAGGCATCCGAAAAGTCAAGAAGACCATCCCACGTGCTGTTATACATAGATAAGCATAATTCTTCAAGGTTTGATATCTTGATAGCCTTCTGAAATCTTTCATCATGTCATCCTAGACGATGATATGCGACGAGTCTCACATGCCCGTCTGTTCGACCTCATCCCTATTACGACGTTGCATCAAATGATGCCGTGAGATGCAGGTAAGAACTCAACCATCCTTCATGACGAAAAGACGAGGTAAACAGGGGTCGCGACAGTGCCATGGCATTGTGTTATCAACATCTTTCCATACTCCCAGAAAGAAAGTCGAATATTGCACATGTTCCAGACATGTCAACTACCTACCAACGATGAGGCACTGGTCCCAACAATGAAGTATCCTTGCCCGAGAACAACAGGGATCTCACGGGACATATCTGCCATAGCTTTTGTCTCAAGGCAAGGGACGAAATCCTTAACCGGAAACAGTAGCTCGAAAGAACTTTAAAGTGGAAAAAAAGAAGGGAGAGTTCCTTTGGAGTCCGCGATGACATGGGAAGGTGAACTTATTATAGTACACAGTAGTAAACTCAGTGAGTGGGGCCTCTAGTCCATAGTGGAGCCCTTTTTACACTGTGTGATTCTGACAGTACTACACTGTATCAGGACGGGTGCGTGTGTCTTGGCAACCTGCTAACAGTTGTTCAAAGCACAAGCCAAGAATGATGGTCGCCTCCAAATAATTACACCACGCGACCGACACCTCGCTCTATTTAACGACAACGAACGACATTACTTTCATAGGTACAACCACCCTCTCTGCCTGGGACACGAACTGGCCGACGCTTTGTCGGTGAATTCCTCCCTTCAGTCTATCGATTTCAGCCGCTTCACCATGGCTTCTGAACCGCCGACGTCGACGGCGCTTGTCCGCAAGAGGACCGACACCGAGTTGATGCCACCGCCACCCCCTGCGAAAAAGATCAAACGGCCAAAGAGAGTCATCGATGAAGACAGCTATACCGACGCTCTATCTCACATTATTGCCCGCGACTTCTTTCCGGGCCTACAACAAGCAGAATCACAGCGAGAGTATTTGGATGCGCTGGAATCAAAGGACCCAGAATGGATTTCAAGCGCCACCCAGCGTCTGCAGCAAGCAATGACTCCCGGACGACATCAAGCACCCAGCCGCTCGTTCCATTCAGCTCCCTCAGGCTCCGGTTCAGAAACGCCCATGGGCTACGCCGGCGATACCCCCATGAGTACGGTATCCTCGAGGACAGTGCAGGAAAACAGCAAACTGGACACGAAAATGAGCTTAGGCGCATTCCAGGCGAAATACACTAGCGAGGACAACGAGAGTTTTTACAAGTTGCTGGATAAGCAAAACCAGAAGAGGGCAGAAAAGTACGCTTGGCTGTGGAACGGAAACAAGCTACCTTCCAAGCAACAACTCAAGCAACGGGAGGTGGAACAGAAGCTGCTCGAGAGCGGGAAGAGTCTGGTGGATGATGGTTTCAAGAAGGACCGTCTAGCGATCAAGAGCAAGGATGACGACCGACCAGCTGCCCCGGCACATTGGAAAGCAAAACCAAACAACGAACTGATGTTCGCACCCGAAGGTGTGGACGGGGTGTTGGAGACGCCGGCCGAGCGAGCGCAGAGAGAATCACGAGCCGAGCCGAAGAGGATCATTTACGAAAACACCAGAGTCCCACAACCCTATGTACCTCCCGAAGATAACCGAACAAGGGCTTCATCACCGTCGCTCTCGGATGTTAGGAATGCGATTGCGGGCAATCGACGTGCTTGCGATACAGAGACCAGCGTCGGAGGAGGTGGCGAGACACCACGGATTAACGGCTACGCATTTGTCGATGACGAAGAACCAGAACCTCCGCGGAAAACGTCCAAAACACCACTTCCGGTGATCGATCTTGGTCCAGGTGATGCAACGCCAAACCCGTTTCACCTTCAGGAGCAAAGAAAGAAGGAGGCGCTACATCATCGTATGGTGGAGCGGATATCACAATCAAAGAGAACGTCAGCGAAGCTAGGACTGACTGGAAAGGTGGAGCGTACGCCTGTACCGAAATTCCCGAGCAGTCCTCGGGTTTCGGGTGGGTTGACGCCGGCTGCCCAAAGGTTATGGAGCAAGATTGGTAGCTCCGGAGGTCGGACTCCCAGCTCGCCGTTTAGTGGTGAGATTACAAGGACACCAAGGGCTGCTGCAACGCCAAAAGTCAAGACATCTGGTTTGCGAAATCCGATGAAGTAAACAAATGAGGGGGGAGCGGGGAAGGATAGACTGATGAAAGGATGAACGGAGGAGCGAGTTCTCTTAAGCAATATGATACCCAGACGACATGAGCGTCACACATAGAAGTTTGAAATTAGGTAGAGGTACTTGGAAGAAACATGACGGCTACTGAGCCGGTTAGACGGTGTGTCGTTCTAGGACGAATTGGATTGGCTAGCAGAATGCTTGGGAATGAAACCAGGTAGGCCGTATTCCAAGGTGCAAGTTTACATTGTACATAATGTATACGCCCCAAGTTGTAAGCGATGAGTGGACGATGAAAGATGAGAGGAACATGAGAATGGGTAAGGGTTACATTACCAAGTTTCCGGGAAGCTACCACGCTAGCAGGGGCCCCTGGACCGTTCTCACGATGCCGAGCCGATTCCAAAAATTTGCGGCTCGACTTCGGCAACGGCGTCCCTTCGGTCTTCCTCGCTCGTCACTACAAGTCACTTTAGCGCCCATCGTCCGCTATCTCCGGCACTTCATCCACTACCAATCTCTTTATTTCTCCATACTCAGCCCTCACTCCGTCATTGCCTCGATCTACACTAAGTAGCTCCACTGGATTGGATGAGAGGATGCGATTGAGAGTGAAACCTTTCGTCCCATAATACGCCGCCTAATAACTCACTCATCCTTCCTTTCGTAATTCTTTTCAACTACGTCATTGGTCCTGTCACATTCTATTCACAAAATGAGATTTGCCGACTTGCTAGTAGACCTGGCTGCCGTGGCTAATGCCTCCCGCTCCGTTGCCGGCAAACACGTTGCGCTCCGGGCCAGCCAGATCGACAGATACACTAAGACGAGTAGTATTGCCAACCTAGCCAAGGATCTTGGGAGAAGCAAGCAACAGCAGCAGCAGCAGCAGCAGCAGCAACATTACCAACAACAGACACCGGAGTCGCAACAGCAGGAGCAGAGGCAGCAGGATGTGGCTCAGAGTCAGAGTCAGCAACCAGAACAGGGGGCGCGGGTTGAAGAGGCTATTCAGGTGAAGGAAGAGGTGCCGGTTGAGCAGCCTTCAGCGTCGGTTGCTACCCAGCCCAAGATTCCCCCATCACCACTGGTATCCGAGGCCAGGGTGTCTGCCGCTACGCCAGAGCCTCAAAAGTCGACATCCAAACCGTTCACTCCTGCACCATGGGCAGACCGGAAACCCCTTCCTCAGCCCAGTCCCTTCCCCAGACCACCAAGAATCGGCGTCAAGAGCACAATACCGGGGATACCAGCCGACCTGGCAGCCCTGAAGGACGGGGCCAATAGTGAAGAGGCTGGCGTCGATCTCAGCAACATCTTCATGACGAACAAGGGTTCCAAGATTTTGGAGGAGTTGAGCAAGGAGCCTACCGTTCCCGCAGTTGAGATCACCTCTGAGCCGGTTCCTGCCGTTGTCCCGGAACTTAAGACGACCGAGGTTGAGGTTAAGGTGGAGGAGGAAGTCAAGGTCACTCAGCCACCAGTCGAACAGGAATCGGTCCAGACGGTCGTTAAAGAGGCCAGACAGCCCAAGCCGGAAGAGAAGCCGACTCCGGTCGCGGAAGCCCCGGCGAGCACGCCAGCTCCTCCCCCGGCTGCCGTAAAGCCCACACCACAAGAGACAAAGGCCACTAAGCTTTCGCAAGAGGACGCAGACTTGGTTGCCGAGCTCACAGGCTCGCCTCTCCCAGCCTCTACCCGCCACGAACTCCGCGAGTCCAAGGTCCCAGCCTCCCGCATCAGCAGACTATGGAACTACGGCGGTCTCGCCGCCGGAATGATGGCTGGCGCTATCGGCGAAGGTTTCAGCCGAGCCATCGGCGGCGGCAGCTCCGGGTCCGTCATGCTCAGCCCGGGCAACGTCGAGCGGCTGGTCTCCCGTCTTTCCCGGATGCGTGGCGCCGCCCTCAAGCTGGGGCAGATGATGTCGATTCAAGACTCCAAGATGCTCCCACCCACGATCCAGGAGGTCTTCCAGCGTGTTCAAGATCGAGCCGACTACATGCCGGCTTGGCAGCGCGACCGGGTTTTGGTCTCCAACCTGGGCGCCGACTGGCGCTCCCTGTTCGACGAGTTCGAAGAGAAACCCATCGCAGCCGCCTCCATTGGCCAAGTCCACCGCGCCACGCTCAAGTCCAACGGCGCCCGCGTCGCCGTCAAGATTCAGTTCCCCGGCGTGGGTGACTCCATCAACTCGGACCTCGACAACCTCGCCATCCTGCTGGCCGCCACCAAGCTTCTCCCCAAAGGCCTGTATCTGAACAAGACCATCGACAATGCGCGCACCGAGCTGGCGTGGGAATGCGATTACTTAAGGGAAGCCGAGTGCGGCGCCCGTTACAGGGAACTCCTTGCCGCGGATGGGCAAGAAGACGCCGTCTTCGCCGTCCCGCACATCTACTCGGAAGCCTCAGGCAAGCAAGTCCTTACCATGGAGTGGATGGACGGCGTGGGCGTCACGCGCGTCAAGGACTTCACGCAGGAACAAAAGGACTGGATCGGCACCCAGATCTTGCGCCTCTGTCTGCGCGAGATCACCGAATTCAAGTTTATGCAGACGGATCCCAACTGGACCAACTTCTTGTACAACCCCGAAAAACAACGGCTGGAGCTGCTCGACTTTGGCGCTAGCCGAGAATACCCAGAGGAGTTCATCTCGCTCTATATCCGCCTGCTCGAAGCGGCGTCGCGGGGTGATCGCCCCGCGGTCAAGTCCCTTTCTGAAGAGCTGGGGTATCTGACGGGTCATGAGAGTAGAGCGATGCTGGAGGCGCATATTACTAGTGTTGTTACACTGGCTGAGCCGTTCCTGCAGAGTGCGCCGGAGGTGTATGATTTCAGAAATCAGACGATTACGGAGAGGGTCAAGGCGCAGATCCCCGTCATGATTCATGAAAGGCTGGCACCGCCGCCGGAAGAGACGTATAGCTTGCACAGGAAGCTCAGTGGGGCGTTTTTGTTGTGCGCGAGGCTGGGGAGTAGGGTCAGGTGTAGGGAGATGTTTGAGAAGGCATTGGAGAAGACGGAGTATTTCGGGAAGAAATGAGTGAAGTGTATGTATGATATTACACTGGCTGTGAGTCTGGTGGGATAGATTTGGAGGGTTAGACCAGAGTTTCTGCAAGTGATTCTTTCTTCTTTCCTGTACATCTCGGCCGAAAGTTTTCTGTTATAAGGAATCTACCGAGTAAGATCACTTCAAAACGCATAGCCCGCACCTGTGGGGTGATTTGTACAATAGATGTGAATATTACCATCCCAACCTTTTGCGCGCCTTCTTCATGTATCAGTCCATGATACCTAGGTATGTCTCCAATGCAGCCATTTATAGCATACTCCCAGTGTTTCATGCAAGCAATAATCCACCCTTTCCTTTACCTATCCTCAGCCGTCCGTCTCGCCAACGGCAACGCCTTCTTCTCCTTGCCTGCAATCTTCTTCCTCTTGCGCTCAATCGCCTTATCGACCTGGCTCTTCTTCATGCTCGCGAACTGCTCCACAAGCAGCTGCTTCTTCTGCTCTGACTTCTTCAAGTAGAAGGGCGTCTTACCCTGCTTGATGAGCTCCTTCTCCTTCTTCTTGTGCTCCGACAACAGCTCGCGCTCCTTATCCTTGCGGGCGCGTGCCTTCTTCTTGCTCTCCATCGACAGGAGCGCCCGCTGCAGCTCCTCCTTTTCGTTGGGATCTTTCGTCTTCTTGATCGCCATCCGCAGCTGCTTCATCTCGTCCTCCTGGTAATCGTCCAGGAACGAGTAGGCTTTGCGCGCCTTGATCTCGTCTACTACGCCTTTACCGGAGCTGCCGCCGATGCCGGGGGGCGCGAAGCGTGGGTCCCGGGATTTGGGCTTGACGGGCTCGTTGGCGAGAAAGTCGCGACGCCGAGAGACGGGTTTTCTAGAGGTCATCTCGATGGGCGCGTGCTTGTTGGTGCGGTGGTGCTTCTCGACCTTGGCTTTCATGCCCTTTTCGATCTCGGTCTTCCAGTTGGGCTCTTCTTTCTCTTCGTCATCGGAGGCGTCCTCATCGCCGCCCTTCTTCTTCTTCTTTTTCTTCAGTGCGCCGAGAGAGGCTTGGGCTCGGGCGAGAGCACCGAATGAGAGCTGCGAGGCGTCGATGCCGGCGCCGCCGTGCTCTGAGGGTGCGTCGGAATCCTGTTATTAGGCATTAGTCGTAGTTTTTGAAATGATAGTATTGTCTTTTTGCCGTTCTTTAGGAAAATAAACAATTCCCTTACATCGTCACTGCCTGGTTCACTGCCCTCCTCAATCTCTCCATCCTCCTCCTCCTCGGTGTCGCTGCCTGTGTGAAAGCCACCGCCTTCTTCCTCACTAGGGGCCTCATCTGAGCTCCCCTCCACATCCGAGTCGGGCTCGGCTTCAAATCTCGGGCGAACACGTCTCTGGAGCTTAGCACCCAGCGTAGGGGGAGCTTTTCGCTTAACCGCCGGCATTTCTTGCTCTTTTCGGGACCAAAATTTCGTCCTTTATAAGTTCTTTCCTGTCTCTGGTTGCGGTGACAACTTCGTTGTGCGTTTGATATGAGACGGTGGCCCTTTTACGAGGGAACAAACAGCAGCGGGTGAAGAAAAGGTATGAGTGAAGTCACATGGATATGTGTAGTTGGTTGTCGAATTGGCGTTGAAAGTTCTGCCGCCTGCGAGTAAAGCTACATTGCCCCGCTTTAACGGGTTTTCTCGGCGTATGATTGGCTCAAATCCTAACCGATATTTTGCCCGTTCCCTGAAAAGCACAGAGGCCGCAAACGGGCGTACAACATCACTGCTTAGAAAAGTGCAACATCTCACTGAGTCGTTTGGAGGTCCAGGAACACGGCTTATTGGATATTTATTACCGCACATCTTCCTCAACAACTGTGGCCTACAGCTGAATGCGAGCCGGATCGACTCCAAGCACATTGGAGCCAAGTGGTCCGTAGCGGCACCTTTTGCACCGGCCTCGTCTTTTCATCTCAAGGATGATGAACAAATTACGAATATTCAACACACCAGGTCGCTTCCGTCTCACAAAGGACTGGCAGCTATTGCCAACTACACCATTATTGCCTTACTTGCCTCGCAATAAATATTTCAACACATTTAAACCGTTCTTGGCCAGCCAACCTTCGACGAGGTGCATTCATACGGCTGAAGACAGTTTTGAGGCGGATAAACTGTGCTCTGCGTTTGGCGTACAACACCTGGCTAAGAAGGGAACCGCTCAAGTCAACGAGACATTACCAGGCCCCTCAGAACCGTCTCACCAGACGGTGGGAGAACAGGACAGAGTGGCTTCCACTGGAAAGGTTCAAAGGGACAGCAAAAACGAGAACGAAAAGCAGGAGCAAAGGAGGTGTCAAAGGTTGGGTCAACAACACCAAAACAAACCACAACAACAGCAACAGCCTCAAGACAATCTTAAGGCACAAACACGGCAAACAGTGGACCAAATGGATCCCAATCACTTCGGCTACCAGCCGGGTTACCCGCCAATATGGCAGGGGGAGTTTGTTCAGCAGCAGCAGCAGCAACAACAACAACAATACCAATACCAAAACCAACAGCACTTTCCTCAGCAAGAGCAATATGGCATGGGATATGCGCCGCCCCCAAATATCGGCTATGGCTTCATCCCTCCTACTCATCTCACCGCCTTCGCCCCAGGAATGACCATACCGCATTGGCAACAACCTCTGCCGCCGTTCTACTCGGGAGCAGGAACACGAAGTTACCACACCAACACCAACAACAGGCCCCAAGTTCCTCAGCCCGCTGATTACTATCGCTCCAGGAGTCCCGGACCCTACTCACGAGCAAGACAATACAGCAATAGCAACAACAACACCTACACCAACAACACACACCCAGACTTTTATCGACCCAGGAGTCCTGGACCTTACTCACGAGGAAGACGAGGACAGTACAACAACAACAATAACATCAACAACCACCATAGCCAGCAACAGCAAATACCGCCCACCTCCAGACCCTCTCATCCCCCCAAGCTCAACAAGAAGGCCAAAGCCCGCGAAGCAGCAGCCCGCGAAGCCTTAGCCCAAGCCCAACGCACCACCACCATGCCCGCATCATCCTCACCATCCTCATCCTCTTTCATCCCGCCGCAAGGAGGCACCCCGCGAGAAGCCAGGGACCCCATCGTGCCTCCCTCGCGCGCCTCCGGCGGCGTCCCCGAGCCCAGCCATGCCTACAAGATACGGGCCTCCTTCCTCGCTCGAGAGGTCCCCCAGCCGCGTCCGATTCTGGTGGTGATCGACCTGAACGGCACGCTCTTGCACCGGCCCAGCCGCAAGCGGCCCTCCAAATTCGTCGAGCGGCCCTTTGCCAGGGACTTTTTGAAATACTGCATCGACACGTTCAAGGTGGTGATTTGGTCCAGCGCCCGGCCGCAGAACGTGGAGATGATGTGCCAACAGCTGTTGACGGAGGAGCAGTTGGGCAAAGTGGTGGCGATCTGGGCACGGGACAAGTTCGGGCTGACGCAGGCGGACTTTAACACGCGGGTGCAGTGCTACAAGCGGTTGACGATGCTGTGGGAGGATCCGACGGTGGCGGCGTCAAACCCGGAGGGAGAGCCGTGGAATCAGGGCAATACGGTGCTGATTGATGACAGTGCGGAGAAGGCGAGGAGCGAGCCGTATAACTGCATTACGCTGCCGGAATTTGTGGGGGACTTGAACGAGAAGCCGGAGGTGTTGCCGATGGTGCGTGAATATCTTAACATTCTAGCCCACCAGGCGGACATCAGCACTTATATCAGGGTGAAGCCATTCAACATCAGCGAGGATAGCAGCGGGGCTGTAACTGGAGACGAGGGCGTTGCTCTCGCTTCTACTCCAGCTGCGGCTCAATAGGAATGTTCAGGATAGAGCATAGGGAATAATGAGATGGAAGTTCTCGGTTGGACATGATCATACCCGGTAGACTAGACTGGTTACAGCGAATACGACTTTAAAATGAGGATAACGTTCACGGAACATGCATGGTTCACCACACTTGATTATGCATTTACAGGAAGGGAATAGCAATTGGCCATGAAAACAACTTTTATCGGAGATTTCGACAGGTTACTAGCATCTACTGAAGACTCATTCATCGGCGACGACTATCCATCAGCGAGCGATACACATGAGCTCATGAGAAAAAGGGGCAAAAACGGCTTGTCCTTTGAAACCCATCAATATTTGTTCATCAAGTCATCATAAAATCCCGTAGTCTAGTAAACTCCTGTTGGTATAACCTCCTTCCTTGAATTAATTTGTTCGTGGTATCGTTTATTTGAAGACCTTGCCGGAGGCGTGGGGGTACTCCTTGCCGTTGACAAGGGCGGGCTTGTCCCAGGACCACTCAGCCTCGACGAAAGCGCGATCCTCAGGGTTCTGGGGGTCGAGCTTGGTGAACTCGTAGCTCTCATAATCGGGAGCGACGTCGAAGACGGGCTTCCAGTCATCGCCACGGATGACGAAGGCACCCTGGATGACGGAGTCGTTGTTGGTGCCATAGACGGAGGCGCAGCCGAAGAGGTACTTGCGAGAAGCCTCAAGACGGTTGTTGAAGCCACCAATCAAGTTGTTGGACATGAAGGTGAGGGTGAGCTCATCGTTGTACTTGTAGTTGACCTTCCAGATGGAGTACTCAGTGAAGGGGACGTTCTCCCAGAACCACTTGAGGGCCTCGGGGGTGTCAACATTGGAGTACTGGCGCTTCCACTCGTCGAGGGGGAAAGAGGCACGGGGAAGGGCCTCAAGGGGGTGCTTGGGCTTGGGGGCCTCAGCGGGCTCCTCAGCGGCAGCGGCGGGAGCAGCAGCGGGCTTGGGGGCGGCGGCGGGCTTGGGGGCCTCAGCCTTCTTGGGGGCGACGTTGGTCAACTTGGGGGTATCAAGGAGAGCGAAGGGAGGAGCAACGGCCGAGTAGATGGGCTGGTTGTAGACAGTGGTGTACCAACGGGTGACGTTGGGGTACTGCTCGCGCCAGGCCTTGTCGAAGAAGAACTCGAAGCCGCGGGCAATGATGCCAGTGGCGAAGAGATCGGCAAGGGTGATGCGCTCGCCAACAAGGAAGGTGTTGTTCTTGAGGTGGGCCTCAGCGACAGAGATGGCCTTGAGGGCAGTAGCCTGAGCGTCCTCAACAGCCTTCTTGTTGTAGGGGGCCTTGCCAAGGAGAGGGCGGTACCAGCCAGCAAGGGGGGGAAGGACCTCGGTGTTGAAGAAAGAGAGCCACTTCAGGATGGAGGCATAGCTGAACCACGCGTTAGCAGGTGATTGCACAGGTTTGAATGCTCGACCATAAACTTACTCCTGCTTGGTCTTGCCGAGGAGAGTGGTCTTCTCGTTCTGGGAAGCGACTGTTGTCCGTTAGCCATGACTGTCCAATCAAGATACGTGGCAATTGCAAGAGGACAAAGAGTGAGTTCGACAATCAGAAGTTAGAACCAAGTCAACACCGTATTTCAGATAGGGATAACTGTTTGAAAAATGTCTCGGTCATCAGGTCGAAGGGGCAAGGGGTTGTGCGCTAGCACATCAGAGGGTATCTGGCGCAAAGTTGTTGCGTGTTTCAAAGTGCGGGGCAGGGCAGTCTTGCTTGACGCCCAATATATTCTGTCAACGTACCATAGATGGCGATGGCGATGCACTCGAAGAGAGTGTAGCCGTCGGCACCGACGAAGGTGGGGACCTTGCCGAGAGGGTTGACCTTCTTGTACTCCTCGATGGCAGCCTCGAGGTCGACCTTGACAACCTCGAGGTCGAGGTTGTTGGCCTTCGCGACAGCCAAGATGGCCGTGGAGCGGGGGTTCGCCTAGTGAGCAGAATCTGTTAGAATGTCGGCGCTCGTCCGCAGGCGCCCGCCGTGTCAAGACGAGCGCCGCAATCTGTGAATTCTGCTCATCTTACCTCGTAGGTGTAAAGCTTTCCGAAGGCCATCTTTGATAATTGATCAATGATGAGGAAAGATGGGTTTGGGAAGAAGAGGGGTGACGGGGAAGCAAATAAAAAGGGATCTGTGCGATGGATGATGTGGATGGGAAGACACAGAGGAAATTTTATCTGTGGTGGGGCATGCGTGCGGCCACGGCAGTGGCGGGGAAATTGCCTGTGCTGCTGAGCCTGCATCCCGTTCTGGCAGCTGGGTTGCTTCCCCTCACATCAGAACCTCGCAGCGCTGGAACTCGACAGAATGCATGAGAGAGAGCTCAGTACCTTAACCGCCCGCCGGCCCGTTGGCGGCTGTGGAAGGCTGCCCAGATAGGGATTCCATTGAGATGGTCTGCTTTCGGCCAGTGATTCACAGTTCCGCTGTCTGTGCTTTCAGTTCGTTCCCTCGTGCCATGCCTTGTTGGCTGCCAGGCTTCCAGCCCAGGAAACAAGGTGCCGCTTGATTGCCGGGCGTTTTGTCTTATCTGCCTGCCGGGCGGAATGGTCCCCCTGTCGGGGCCGCGTGCGTGGAGGGGAAGGTGACGGGAGCCCAGGCGAGGTGAGTGCGGCGGGTGCTTGAGTGGGAAGCATGTGTGGGTGGTCCGAGCTCCCATTTTCCGCTTGCCGGGTGGAAAAATCCTCTTGCGAATTGTTCCGCCGCGGGACGGCCCACGACGCGCAGACGGGACCCGGAGTCCGGACCTGATTGACTACTGCCCGCGCTGGACCTGCCCTCGCCCCCGACAGCCCCAAAGATACCCATCGGCGAGCCGACCGCACCTCGACCCCCCGATCCCACTCCTCTCCCGATCCAGTAGCCCTCGGGGCCCGATAATGTACGAGAGGTGAACAGCCGCTTGTGAATGATGGCATCTCTTAGACACAGCATTACCAATGCTCTTCGGAGCTCCCGCCAGGGCTGTTCCAAGTCGGCGCAATGGCAGTCGCTTGACCAGCAATTCGGCGCTTTGCGCATCAGCTCCCTTGCGTCTTCCAGCTCGAGGTCCCTGTCCACCCACGCCCACGACCACAACCCGAACGTAGATGGCCAATTCATCGCCGCCCCTGCGCTCAGCATAGACAACTTCAAACTCCATCCCTATGCCCGTGCCGTCCCCGTGTCGCCCTCGTACTTCACCCGGACGCCCCGGTTCTACGACAACTATCTTTCCCTAGAAAAGCTCATGGAGGAGTACGAAGACCTTCCTGTCATCCCCGCGACCGCCGTCGAGCGCGTGGCCTGGAAGACGCTCGAGGATATCAGGAAAGAGCTCGGCGAGCAGGTCAAGGCATCCGAGTTCGCAAGGTGTCTGGCTCTCGTCAAACGGCTCAACTCGATCCACCCCGACCTCAAGCCACAAGAGATCAAGGATGTGCTCGACAGCTTCAGGCGCAACGTACAACCCTTTACAAATGTCGCCAAACCGATCCCAATCGACCAGTGTGGCCGCGCTTGTGGAGTCGGCAAGAGAAAGGCCTCGAGTGCTCGGGCCTTCGTGGTGGAGGGTACCGGCGAGGTTCTGGTCAACGGCAAGACCTTGGCCGAGTACTTTGGGCGGGTTCACGATCGCGAGAGCGCTGTTTGGGCTTTGCGCGCAACAAATCGCATTGACAAGTACAACGTCTGGGTCAAGGTGGAGGGTGGTGGTACCACGGGTCAGGCGGAGGCCATTACGCTGGCTATCGCAAAGGCCTTGCTGGCTCATGAGCCTGCTCTGAAGCCGGCGTTAAGAAGGGGTAAGCTTCGCACTACATCACACACGTCTTGGCTTTCTATGATTGTGCCTCGCCATACGGGCTTTTGCGGTATGGTAGGTAGGGATGATGCACCTTTGCTAACAAGTCCCTCTTTCTCTTACTGTAGCCGGATGTGTCACACGCGACCCGAGGAAGGTCGAAAGAAAGAAGCACGGCCATGTCAAGGCCAGAAAGATGCCTACCTGGGTCAAGAGATAATCGTCCTCCTGCTACAGTTTGTGGTATTATTGGATGGGTTTCGTTTTTGGGGGGGCATTGTGAATATGCTGCCTCAGTTTCGGTTTATGCACGAACGACCAGTCAAATGGAGCGATGCTTTTTTTCCCCACCAGCGCAGCATCACAGCTCCTTTCTTTCTGGGAAGCATTTTCTCTCATGTGCGTACTCTATATGTGGATATGCATGTGAGTGTCCGTCTCGCTTGGGGCCTCGCCTGGGCCTACCAAGTTCAGCACAGGTCGATCTCAGGCAAGCACGCGTGTACTTGTACAGGAAGGGTTCAACAAACCGTGTCAGGGGGGGCCGGCACGACCTTGTTGTGTGTGTATAATACAATTTATGTGTGTGCTGGGGGGTTACAATGGATCTTTTGCTATGGAAGAAAAGGTATGCAAACCGATTCGACGCCCGGCCTCTTCAACCGGCATCACTGCAACTTTGACATGGGTTTTGCTTGTGATGGGTTGACTGATTCGTGCGACTACAAGTCATGAACCATCCGGGGGTTACATCCAATGTGTAAGAGGCATGCCGAACAACTCCCATCTCACAGATTAGGTGGGAACGATACGCACTGCAAGGCACATGTGGGTTAGCCGCGCTGTCAGAACCACGTTTTCTGAACTTCAGATTCCGTTCCCGTGGCGGCAGAGTGCAATCCGTGTGAAGCATCCTCGCCCGAGGGCCCTGGGGACTGTAAGGATCCTATAAGATGGTGTTTGGTAACCATGTCATGCTTTATTATTGTCCCAAGTCCCACCATTCTCATTATGCTTGGCCCGTAATGAGGTCGGAATAGGTAGTCAGAGGTCCATACACTGCAGTGCTCACGTTCGCGTTCGTATATAAGTGGCCTAGTATGAGGTGGTCGAGAGCACGATCCCTTTGACCTGGATTATCATGGCAAAATCGCCCAATTTGTGGATGTGACTGATGCCAGATGAACGCATTGGGAGACTTCTGGCAGCTGATGAGTCTTATGCGGTCCCGTTTCGTCTGAAATCGCTACTTGATGGTGTCGATACATAACGATGGTTTTATGGAAGCTGCACAATATTTCTGCAATATGACGGGAGAAGTTGAGGATGAAGTCGTAAACAACCGGTCCACAGACACACACACACACTTGGCTGTGGTGATCTATTGAATTGTTGTCAAGGACGAACATGCTTCTAGAAGCTGTTTCGAAGTCGGATGTGACATTTTAGGGGTTCGATCTTATCCAACGACATTTTAAGTGGACAGTTTGTTTCTGGTCTAACTGTCATTGAGCAGACAACCCAGGAGTTGTTGTTTCTCCTTATACATGCAATAGTCAGGATCGCTTCAGTGTGTTTTGATGACATGCTCAACGGCAATCCTGATCAACCCATTGTGTTGGGCTGATAAATCTACCTCTACGCTACCCACACCAAAGACGTAACTTACATACACCAAGTCTTTGGTGACCCCGCTACGCCGCAAGGTAAAGGATAAAAAGTGCGAAGAAATCACGAATTGCTGGAGTCATTCGTGATACTGTTTAGAAGGCCAAAATGCTTTTGGGAGTTTAGACGCGTAACCCAAGGCTTGGGCAACGGAGGAAATGAGGGCTGCTTCGTGATCCGTCATGCGAATGGCCGCTGTCCTGTAGGATAAAGTCCGGTCCTGTGAGCGCGTTCGCTACCTATCTCCCGTATTCGGGATGCAGCTGGAATTTGGATTTGGAGTTGACGTTCGATGCTTTTGATGCTCGAGAGTGACTAGCACCTTGATATGAGACTTGGGAATCGAGATTTCTACTTCGTTCCTTCAACTTATGTCCGATCTTGGCCTCGAGGCCAGGATGGCCCGTGCGGCCAAGTATTTTGCTGCGACTTTGTGGGCATCGTGGATTCATGTCAGTCAGATAGTGGGCTTATTAGCCTCGGTCCCGGGAGGGGGAAAACAAAACGATGCATCGATGGGCTGGTGTTACTCGGTATATCTTTAGATTATGCGAGTGTAAGCGCTTGAACTGCTGCTAAATGGAATGCATGACCATTGTAAAGACCCAAGGAAACGTAAGTGGATGCTGTCACGACGATGGACCTACACTACTGCATAGACGGATTATTTATCGTTCGAGCTGATAACTAGGTACTAGCCAACAATTCGTCTTGTGAGTGGAAACGTAGTGGCTCGATTGCGACAGGTCACAACTAGTTGATGTGAGCGGAAACATCATGATTGCCAAAGAAATTGACTCAGTGAAGAGGAACGGAGGGAATTTGGTGATGCCTTCTCATAGAGGTCATCGGCGTAGCAGATACGCGTAACTGTCCGAATTTCTAAACAGTCATGGAATTTGGAGAAGTTGATCGGTTCATGGTTTGAATTTGGCCGCTCGGTTCGATTGGCAATGGCGTCGTACCGTAACCTGTACCATAAGCACAATCGGAACGGTATTTCGTTTGCCATGCCCGCTGTGAATCCAAATTCGAATCCGTGTTCAGCAAAACTCAGTTCTCTAGAGCCCGGTTGAGCTGTCGAGTAGTTGCCAACCGGAGCTTCCCCCCGTGTAATTTGGCAACACAAAAGAGAGATTCTGAGATTCGCTTACTTTCTCCGAAGAGTTGCGATCCAGGATCTGCGCACCTGGGTGTGTTTTGAGGATTAGTGTAGGTTGTCATTCACGCAGGCTTGTTGGCATGCCAGCAACGCACGCTGCAAGCCGTATAGGCAATTAGGATCTAGGACCGAGACAGAGAGCAGTCAGCTGGCGTTGTGATGGAAATTCGACCGCATTGAGCGCGTGACCGTAGCGCAAGATAACTAAGCCCACCGTCATCCACAGAGGCAAAAAGCTAGGCATTTCGAGTCCACCGACAGCAACGGCGAAGAAGACATCGGGAACAACGGAAACATAACAAATCAAGCGAAGCCGGAGCGAAACACAACATCGCGACCAACAGAGGATATCCGGGGTTGCCAGATCGGATGGCTTCTGGCAGGACTCGGCGGCGGCGATGGAGTCGACATGATTTCGGGCGGCGATATAGGCCGACCTATTGGTAGGTAAATTATAGTAGAGGCGTGTAGATGAACAAGCCCAGGCAGCCAATGGATCCGATTTCACATGAAGTCAAAGCTGTGCGCCGGAGCTTCGTTTCTCAACGGCCGAACCTGACCGACCCCTTAAATCTCTTCGCATGCACCCAAGACACGACGAAGCCAATTGATTGCGCAGCAGACGAAAGTTGAATTGCAGGCCTGTTGCAGAATGTACGCGTCGGCGACCAGCAATCGAAAAACAAGGAGATGGACCTCTGAAGACCAAGATTCAAAAAATCTCGAATGTCCGTGTCATTGATTGCGGATTCGAGGTCATCGACGCCAGGGCAGCAACGGAAATCTCTTACAGAGCTTGATGAGGCAGGGAAGAAAGTGAAAGGATCGAATGAAAATAGGAGTAAATCGCTCGGCTTTTGAGCTTTCAGCCAATCATTTTGCAAAGAAGATCGACCTGATCGCGACACCACGTAGACGGACTTCGAGTTTGGCGTATACAGTGCACGGTCCGTACAAAAACTAACGAGAAAACAGGTAACAGTACAGTGCAGTTGTCCGGCTAATTCATGGGCGCAGCGCCGTAACCCCGCCGCCATGTGCGCAAGCTCGATGGAGCACGCAAACCTCAGCTAGCATCGAGGTACCGGTACGAGCTTTCCGGCTAGCGGTCCCAGACAGGCCCCAGGGGACGGTCCCAAGGAAAAACGACAGGCACCGCGTCTGATTTGCCCTTGCGTCAAATTCTGGAGCGGTCGAGCGAAGGAGCCTTCTCCAGAGCAACGCAACGAGAACGCAACCCACCACAGGTTTTTGACAGGGATTAACCTCGCAGTAGTCCGGCAGAGCTGGGCCTCCGTTTGACGACATTCTTCGACGCGAGTGGACGCCGAGCGGACGCCCTCCCCCCCTGGCTCACGATACTCTTAACTCGACGACATGGATCCCCCATCTTGACGCGCAGGAATCCTTTTGTGAAAACAGATACGCCAGCAGTACATGCTACCAGCCTGCAGCAAGCGCGGTACCGGTACCTCTTCCTACCTGCCTCTCTGCCTGCCCTCTCTGGTGCCCCAGATACACCCAAAGCTGTCCACCGCTGTCCACCGCTGTCCACCGCCAAAGTGGAGCTTCCAGGCCGCCGGAGGATCATCCCATACCAAAAATCATAGAGGTAGTCCATCATCTGTACTGCCGTTTCGTTGACGCCGCCGTCGATGCCGTTGCTGCTGCTGCTGCAGGTAAGCATGCCTGGCATCAAAGCTCGTCATGGAACAAATTTTCCTACCCAAACGTTCGGTCAGTCAGTGGGGTCGGTGGCTACAGAGCGAGCGGGATCTGGGCGAGTCCCGTCTGGATCGAAGGTCGTTTACCACAGGATTGGCTGTTAGTGGGAGAAGTCAGGCTCGGAAGTACCGTGGGCTGGAGTATTGAATGGCAGAATGGCCATCACTGTTAACTCCATGAAATCGATATTGGTCCATATTTCCAGTTACCACCATCGCCATCACCACCACCACCACCACCACCACCACCGCCGCCGCCGCCGCCCCTTGGTTTCTTCTGTGCTCCTGCTGCCTCGGTGAGTGCCGGGCGGTTGCCGACCAGCTGGAGCCGAATCGGAAGTCCTTGGGCCTTGTCCTCCCTCTTCACTTTGGAGTAGCGTTGATGGCCAATAATGAGGCCCGAACGGCATCGACCTTTCACCCGGAGCCATTGTGCTGTTTCTGATTCGCGATCCTTGTCAGCCCAAAACAAATTGCTTTTTCAGATCAGTGGCGGCTGAGACTGAAACATAGCCATTCTTTCTGGTTCCAACCTGGGGCCCGGGAACCTGTAGCATGACGCCCAACCAAGCATGGCCAACAAGGTACCAAGGGACATGATGAGGTTGTCTCAAGAATCAAACAGAAGGCGGAGTGTTGCGGGAGCGAACATTAACGAAGCACAAGGCCCCCCGCGTACCTGCACACGAGCTCGCGCCACCAGCCCGACCTTACTGGCCGCAGAGTAATAGGCAGGCAATGGCAGTCATCTCCTGCAAGGCGTGACGCAGGAGATGCATGGTGCTAGAGGCGTCCGTTCGTTAGTTCACGCTACGCATGACTAGTGTACCTGGGGATAGGTCCTCAATACCTGGATGTACCTTTTTCTGTTCGGGCACAACCCGGAAGCAACGACGATGGCGGCGGATAACGGACAACGGGTACCACACGGAGTCAGGTCGCCGAACCAGAAACCAATTGGCAGGATGAGGGTCATCTACGAACGAATCAGGTCGAGCCAAACGGCTCGAACCGCTCAAGGGTGATCAGTTCGTTTGATCATTACATGGCAATACGCAGTGCTGGGAAGCTGTGACGGGATGGCCGGGTAGCCAAAGTTTCAGGGAACAGCATGCAAATCACAGAGTACCTTACAGGTACAGGTGAACGCGTAGGTTCCCTGTCTTTCCTGGATCCCTCTTCGTGTCGTGAAGCTTGTCGGTGGCCTGGAACACCCAGCTCGCCGACAAAATGGTTCGTCTGGTTAATTCCGATCAAAGTGACAGCTGCCACGCACCAATTCCGCACCACAACCCTACCTTACATAACGCCTTAACTAGCACACTAGGCAGGGTCATGTATGGACAGATCAGATTTTCTGGTACTGCAACCACAGCAATGCAGTGGTTGTCCAGCATGCCGATTAAGTACTTGGCTCCGTTTATGCTAGGCACAACTGGGTCAGACAGGAGGACACGACACAGGGCATCCATGTTCAGCGAGATCAGCGATCGGCCTGGCTGCTTACCGGACCTGATCCTGCCGTTTGAACAGTATTCCACGCTGTCTTCTTCCGGATCTGGCACTGGCGTCCAGAGCTTGGGTTTTCCCGTTGGGCAGGCGCATTGCAGACCTTAACAGACACTGCGTACCTGCCATGTACCTCAAACGAACCTGCCTAATGTCTCGGTCAACTGGACGTGATGATTTTGTTTTCCAACCTCAGACATGAAGCTTCGACCTTTGCTTCTCCCAGACTCTACTTGCACTGTTGTACATTGTTTCCTTCACCGGAACAACCAAAGACGTACAGTCGTCTCTTGGCTACGTGCTAGGCCTTCTTGGGTGTCCTCTCCAATACCGTTTTCTTCATCTCGCGCTATGAGGTACCATACCCGATACGGCTCTCTCTCAGCTCCAATGTCTTCCCCTAGGCTCATCGGCCTGCCCAACCACGTACAACATCCTTACCTCTGGCGGTACTGCGGTTGCGAGCCAAAGTTTTACCTCCCTGTCAGGTATCTTGCACAGACCACCAAAGCCAAAGCTTCGTGGGCACTGTGTGTTCAACGACCTGATCCACGGGTTTAACTTGCCCATCTCACCATAGTACACCAAGGCCAGCATTTCATCCCACCGGTTCCACCGGGCCCTTGCACGTTCAACCTTTATCTGTCATTTTATTCTTCAAATCCTTACCAAGCCCAGCTTCCACTGCCCGCCGAAGATAGGACACCGCCTCAAGGTGACTGGTGAACACGATCCCGCCAGGGTGAGATTTTCGGACGACGTCAACGGTGTGGTAGCCCCCTTTTTGATGCCCGACAGTCAAGGAAAGGTCCGAGCCGTCAAGTGTCGTAGAAAAGGAAACGGCAGCCGAAGAGGTGTAAAGGAAAAGAAAAAAAAGAAAAAGAAAAATAAAAATAAAAGAACGGAACCGAGAGCAACGGAAGCGGGCTTCCGCAACCCACCTGCCCTAGGCCGAGATACAACACCACCACCACCATCATCATCATTAATTTTGGGTAGAATCTGTCAGCGCTGGTGGTGTTAAGCAGAACATAGAGTGGCTCTGATTGACTTTCTTAGCCACCACCTTGACACTTGTGTGTGAGATGAAACGAAAATGAGATAGGAGCTGAGAAGAAAATACGGCGGTCGACTCACAGTCCAACACCGGGTTTTTCTCCAAGCAACATTTCTATCGGCGTCCCCTTAAGATCAGCAACATCATCCTTTGGCAATATCCTCGGTTGAAGGATTGTCAGGCGGGAGTGTAAATCGGCTCTGCTGGAGTTTTACTCTCCCTCTCCGCGGCTTCGCCGTCATCGTCAAGGCTGTCGCCAGCGTTGATATCAGGTATCCAAGTGGCCGTGTGGTAGAGCATGGGTGGGAACTGGAGAAATCAGCTCGACGGCTAATACTCTCACGACTAATGATACGTGACTACGTTCAGCGGCACCGCTGGGCATCCACCAAGGCCTCAACGCACCCCAGCAAGTGGAAGACCCCTAGCACACCCATCGCGACGTCACGTTTCCAAACCAGCAGACTAGGCCTCAGGGCTACGTACCCTTTTCCTCGTAGACGGTCGGAGCTCGTCGAACGCCACGTACCATCAGCCTGGGGTTCAGCCTCCCGTCTTCATAGATCCACAATCACGATTCCCCTGTCGGAGACTCATCCGGCACTGGGCGCGAAGGGGTCCTCTTTAAAGCCTCTTTGGGGTTGTTGCAGATCTCCCCGCCCTACCTGAGAAAGCTGGGCCCTACCCAGGCCCTACCTGGGGTTGCAGCCGTCTCCCGACATCACACTACCAGTATTTTACCTTACTTCCGTTTCTCTCTTTCCCGTATGTCTTAGCCAAGAGCCGAACATCCACCTCTGGCGCAGACACCCCCAGGTACGTAGCCCGGCCACCTACCATCAAAGCCCTCGATTGAGGTGGAGCTTTTATCACTTTCCTGCTTCTTCTCCTCTTCACTCACTCACCACGACTAATAAGAAATTTCTCTGCCTTGAACTGTAGCCAGGCAGTATATCAATCTCGGCCATCACCTTCAGGACAGCGTCAATCTGTCCTCAGTCAACCAACATCAACTGTTCCTGACTTTGGCACAGTTTTCTGTCACCACCCCGGCAGTCCCATGAGACATCTTTGTCTCTCAAGAGTTTGCGTTCGAAAATTTCAACCCGACCAGGCCGCAAATCAGCTCCGGCCGTGCCGTGCTTCAACCGTCAAAGCTGTCAAAACAAAGTGGTGCTCGGTCTTTTCGTATCGAGTCCCACTTCCCAAACTCGCTCGAGCTGTCTCGCCCGTCACCAGTGGTTAAGCTCCTTAGCGTCTCGTACGAGCAAGACCTAACCCACGCTCGGCGCGCTGTCACAGTCAACGAGAGCCCTGCTTCCGCCTGCTCCTATCCTTCTTGGACGGCCGAGAAGCACGTTCTGTCACGGTCCAGGCCCGACCGCCTCACAACGTCCGTTTTGCTTTACCACTTGTAACCGTAACCGGGCTAACATCGAAGAAAAGGTCTCAGCTCTCAGAGAGGCAGGTGTACGGGATCACCCTGCAGCCCGCCTGCTCCTTCGACGCGGTCTTTTTGAGGATTGTGGTGCGGCAGTTTGAACGCAGACAGAGGCGTGGCCAACGCCTCGACACCAAGGCATCTGGGATCTTCCCAGTTGATCTCTGGCTCAACTGACAAGCCACCCACTTTGCCCACTCTTCTCACCAGCACAGTTCACAAGCCTATTCGTCAAGAACTCTTCACCGTGACCGAATTCGCCATCCCCACTTTCGGTACGCAGAGTTCACACGCGCTCCTTAGCGCTAATCTCGAGTCTTTCCTGCGGGGAGGTGCCACTCGCTGAAGAACATATTCAACAGCGAAATCCTCTTTTCAAGCCTTTTTCGCATCCGCCGTTGTCTTTGGGCAAAGTTCACTCGGCCCTTTAAAGAAAGTAGCGCGATTAAAAGACGCTGCTATCGAGACTGCCCTCACGGCCAACCTCGGGCTGATCCTCCGGTAGCACAAGAAACTCGTGTCAGAGGGTTTTAGATCCTGTTACATCCCTCCGACACCTCCGGGATCACTATCTATCAGCCCCCGAGCGATTGCGAAAATTGTTGCGCCTGGTAATTTTCGGTCCGCTTCGACAAGCCAACTCGAAAACCAAGCCTGGACCTTTGGCGTCGAAGCTCTATCGAAGCCGACTATTGTGTGGCCGAAGCGCCGACCACCTCACCTCTCCCCTAAAACGACCCGGCTTCACTGTGAGCTGGATACCTGGTAAACACGCCGTCCAAAGCGCTCGATTGAACCACACGAGCTTTCGGCATGATGGAGGACAACAGGGGCCAGAGGAGGCAGAACGAGCCGCCTATTCATGGCGCGCCCAACCCGCGCTACCACCAGTCGCTGCATGACTCGACGCAGCAGCGGAGGTCTTTTGCTGGCGCGCAGGGGGATAGGTACCGGGCTGCACCTCTTACATCTTCGCCATCAGGAGCGGCCAGAGGAATGAGCGGTTCGGCTGGCTACAGCGGTTATTATCAAGAGCCATCGGCGGCGGGATTTCCCACGACCGCCATGCCTCAGGGCGCGATGAGTTATCACCACGGACCGTCTGACTATGGCCAGCCTGATACACGACAAACTCAAGGCTTCGCTAGCACCTACAATCCAAATGCTCTGATGTATAACGTACCCCAAGGCGCCGGGCCACAGAGCACCGCGGTATACGACACAAGCCAGCAGTTCCCTCAACGGCAACCGGCCACACTGCAAATGATGGCAACTGATGTCACTGCCCCGTATTTCTCCAGCGAGCCAACAAACACGGCGGCAGCAACTGCTTTGCAGGCGCAAACAGGACCTTCCAGCGCACAGGTATATGGGCAATCTAGCATGCCAGGTTATTCGTCTGGTGGGATGACTGGTATGGGAGGTATGAATGCGCAGGCTACCTCAACCTCCGACGTCAGGATGGAGGACGATTATCCGGCGGGAGGAACCCTGGATCACGCTTACGCGTCTTATCAAACAGCATTGAAGGAGATATTCCAAAACATACAGAACGGTGTCCTGGCCACGGCTAGTGACTCGCTCATCCGTGTCTCGGACTGGCTCTTGTCGCATGTGGCAGACCTAGGTAAGCTGAGACGCTTCCAGCGTATCCGGTTTTAGGCAATGGTAGGCATGCTAACGGTAAAATTCTTGGTAGGACTGACCTCAGACGACCAAAGTTTACATGGTGACAGAATCAAGCTGTGGAACGACTTCAATCATGCTTGGTTGGGTATGCTCCAGCGCCAGAAAGAAATGACGGAATCTGGCCAACAACCACAGCGCTCACAGAGCGTAATCTCGGCAGAAGGATTGAAAAAGATGGGGAAGGAGCTTATCAGATTGTGCGACTCAATTGAGCGCCATGGTCTCGTCGACTACCAATATGGCGTCTGGGAGGAACAAATCATTGAAAGTAAGTTACACCTGCTGCCGAGACACTTCAAAAGTGGAATACCCTTGCTAACCTTGGGAATAGTCCTGACGGAATGCTTGAACGTCTACGAACCAACGGAGTCATCCGGGGACGACAGTGTCGCCCCTGATTCACAGCGCCGCTGAAGGCCATGACTTGTGATTCACGTTCTGTCCAATCCGGTCATTGGAAGGCGAACATTTTGGCTCGACATGGCTTTTTCTTCTTGGAAAGCATTGCTATCTCTTCTGGATACCAGGCGTTACCAATTGTCATGCTGTGTTGGGTTTTTCTTTTTCAAGTGTCTCGTGCTCCAGCGCAAGGAGTTGGGAAGTTGCTTTTGGTCGCAAGACCCGGAGTTGGTTGGACGTTGTGTGTATAATTGGTGTGGCTTACGTATCAAGGCATGTTTCTCCCCAACTCGGTCCGGCGTTCAAAAGAAAAAAAAAACAAGGGATAGGGCGGTTTCTTGCTTTTGCACTAGGTCATTGGAGATTTTACGGTTCGGATGATGTGGGCGCATACTACGGTTCTCGCGAGGCGGACTGCGGAGAATGCTTGGGGAAATCTTGTCTTGACTTCTCTTTTCGAGGTCGTGATGGAATGACCCATGAATCTCTGGCTCCGTGTCGAGCTTGATGTATGGTTGGGATAGTTTGGGCGAGAAGGGATGAGGAACTTTGTGTGATGACCTATGACGGATGCGGGGGGCGCAGGCTTTACATGATCGAAGGCATGTCTCATCCAGAGACCCGAGAGTATGGTGGTCCTTGACACATTTCTCCCATATTCGGTAGGGCGGGAGACAGGAGACACGGCGGTTGGGTGGATGGAGCTATTGGGGAAACGTACCACTGGGTTAAGGCCAAACATGGGAGAGTGGAAGCTTAGCTGGACGCCGAGTTCTGTGGATCAGGACAGCCAAAACACCAACCCGTACAGCTAGCTCGCCTGGGTTCAACCCCAAGTTACCAGACCAGCATCAACGCCAGTTTACTTTGACATGACATTCCTCCGAGCAGGTGTACATAGCTCGAATTAGCGGGTATGGCGCTATTAGGCAATACCCCCCGTCGATGATTTATTTTTATACATATTTGTTATGGAAAGTACGTTGTTGCAAGTTCAATAGAAATAAGAAAAGAGTTGGGACTAACAGCCCCTCACGGCTGATTGGCAGCACTTCCTTCCCACACTACCCATTTTTTTTCACCATCTCTTTTTATCATCAAAGCCGGCGATACAGGGCTCGTACCTGGTCTTTCAGCTAGCGAACGAAGGGGATCTCCCCCGATTACCTCGTGAGCGCGGTGGGAACTCGGTGGGACGGAAAAAACATTATTCACCATCGATCAGCACGAGAGAATTTAGTTCCCTACACTACACCCCCTGATGCCACGATCCAATGATGGGGCAGCATGGGCTCAGGGGCTTACACTATTATGGGTGGTCGGACAAGGGCCTTAGCTGACCCAGTCTGTTGGGTCGGTGTTGATTATTCCGACAAATACACTCCTAGCTGAAGAATGGTGTGTAGTGTACCAGGAAATAATATAGGTGTACATACACCTTCAAACTTGGCACTTGGGGTTTTCACCATTTTTTTCGTGCCAGCTTAATGGCGGTAAACCCTTGACCGCGCGGTGCGAGATAAGTAGGTTTGCTTTGTTGACATTTCATCCGAATCGGTGTGCGTGTCATGCCCGTTGGATGGCAGTGTGAAAAGCGAAGTACTGCGCTGCCAAAAACAGTGTCGGCATTTCGACATTAGCAGCCCCGGCACTCCCCTATAAAGAGACGCTAAAAAGACAGCTGGTTTGCAGAACGCAAAACGTCCATGTACAGCTACATGGACGACAGTTGCCCGGCTTCCATTTGACACGCGCCCCTGGTCAGGTCCAGACTAGGTATCCGTCCACTACTGCAAGACATCGCACATTCACATAACGCACCACGCTAGAACCCCCCCCCCAATCTCCGCCCATCCTCTTCCTGACAGGCGGGCGGTCGCATTGGGCATGTCGATGTGCACCAGATAGCCGACGTAACACGATCCCCCAAACCCCTCGGCCAACTTCTCAGTTTCCCACGCAACTGCATCACATAGACAAAGATCGCCAAAGTTACAAGAGCGCCGCTACGCACTTTACCACACCCCCGGATGGAAAGCGCACGCATACCAACAATCGCGATCCTCGATTCACCGTATCTTCGTGCCAGCATCAAAAGATCAGAAGAGCTAGCAAGATGACTGGAAACGGGGGGCGATGGGGAGGACCAGGGCGGCGGCTACAGCAACAACATCATCATCAATAACAACAACGACGAAGCTGTGTACTACCTCGAGCGGATGGCTGCAGAAAGTAGGTAGGTAGTTCAGCCCAACCATCCACTTCCAACAATGCGGTCTAGATTATTAGTGTACGGTGGGCAGCAGTACGTATGAGGCGTGCAGCTACGGGGTCGCGGTACACGTATTTTACACGAACGGAGCCCAGAGGAGTTCGTTTCGTTTAGTCGGAACGGGAACTTGGCTTTTGGACCCTTGACCACTGGATCCTGAGGCGGACCGGACCAGACCGGGGGGGAAAGATACACGATGCCCAGTACATATATTTCACCAGTCGATGGGCCCCATCGTGATTCCGCAAGGCTGCTTTGCGTACCCACAGAAGGAAAACACAAGGGGGAAAAAAGGGCCGGCCGAGATCTCGACCAGGCCTCTGGCAGATAAAGCGGCGTTTGGCACGCCGTCGCAGGCTGAAGCGGGACTCGGTCGCATGTAAGTATACGTTACGGTGCCTACCTCTACGCAGTACACACCTTGCAAGCCACCAAATGTCGGGTCACGGTAGAGGTACACATGCTACCTCTCCCTCCGATGTGCACCTCTGCCGGCATTTGAAAGGTTAGCGCGGTGAACTTTTGTAGTGGCAATAACTTTATTTCCATACAAAAGATGGCTGCTTCTCTCACATTCAATACCCTGAATATTGCATGTTGGTGGTACCGCGCGAACAAATTACAAGCCGGCAGAGGTGTACTTCGATCAGGTGGAGATGGCTGACGGCGCGCAGCAGAGAAAACGGAGCGACCCAGGTCAAAGGGTCTCGTGGAGAATGTTCAGTTTCCATTCTCCCAGGGCGGAGAGGAGTCAGTAGATTGATCGTTCGCAACAACAGGACAAAAAAGCGAGCCGGAGAGATACATGGCTGTACTGCCTCTTTGTCCACTTTCGGCACCTGTATAGACTACTCACTTCCTGGACCACGGCACCGGGACACCGTGACAGTCATGTTGACACCCTGGGGCGTCCTCAAATCGGCGACTTCTACGGCTATATCGGCGACATATCGCAGCCACCTCGCCCCAAGGACCCTTTTTACGGCCGCCTCGGATCTAGGCAGTCACCGAATAACACTCGCAACAGCCACCTTGAGAAATTTCAATGAACGAGGGCATACGCATTTTGACCTATTTCTGGCAACCATACTTTGACCCTAGGACGGCAGCAACCTCAAAATGGACCCCCTGCCAATCTGATGCCCTGGCATTGGATGAGCCCTGTACCAGTCGGCGTTGAGGCCAAGGATGTTGGCAATCAGCCAATCAAGCATCGAGCTTACGAACATGGAGAGGTTGCAGAGCGAAGG
Organism: Neurospora tetrasperma FGSC 2508; assembly: GCF_000213175.1. Lineage (NCBI taxonomy): Eukaryota > Fungi > Ascomycota > Sordariomycetes > Sordariales > Sordariaceae > Neurospora > Neurospora tetrasperma. The sequence continues at coordinate 3,681,147 of NW_009799099.1, read as the reverse complement.
AGCCCGAGAAAAAAGAGAAGACGATGCGATGGCACGTTGTAACGTCAGCTCACAAAGCAGAGAGATCCTATGACAATGGATGCGCGTATATCCGGGGACCTGGGGCGGAAGTCGTTCCCCTGCGCCGCAACAGCACCGTAGAACGCCGGGCGAGCCCTCGCATCATTCACTGCGTGGCACACCACACTCGCGTTCTCACTTGATCACACGCGGAATTTCGTGATCCCCAGGGCCCCCTCCTCTTTCTGCTCCAACGCGTACGCATCGGAGGGCCGCTTCCGCTGTAAGAAACGCCTCGTGATTTACGCCGACATTGTTCGGCTTTGCCATGCCCGACGACTTTTTGAACGCCCTTGATCAAAATGTCGCCGAATATCAATGGCCGACACGTAAGTGAGTGAAGAGCCTATCAACCGATGTCATCAGCCAGAAAGAGCGCGGCTAGCGATTTCCTCAATTCCTGCATCGACACGATCCAATACGACAACGCCGCCACAAAAAATAGGCAGGTACGATCGCGGGCCCTCCCGGCAGACTCACCATGAGTAGGGTAGTGCCTTGGTTTGGACGAGCACCGGCGATGGCTTCTTGAATAGGAAGGCACAAGCAACAATGCCATCACCGACCTGACCTCTACTCTTGCTGCCTGCCGCTCCTCGATCGCCGGTTACTCTTTTCGACACTGCATCATTGATGTAAGGTCGAGTCAGCTTACAATGTCAATCTCGGAAAACCAAATGATTTGCTATGGAACATGCAAAATCTCGTCTCCCAACCGCCAACCCTTCACGTATCCTCACGACTCCCTCAACACACCGTAATCGAGCTCGGTTGACTCCATTCCAGGTCAGATCTTGGGCAGCCAACCAACAATCCGAAGTTGCAAAAACCGCTGCAACCGCGTGCCTCAGTACAGTACCTCAAACAACTGCCTCCCACCGGCCGGCTGGTTTTCCGCTCCATTGCCGACTGTCGCGAGGCTGGCAGGCAGCTGGCTTCTTGACTTCCAGTCTCCTACGCCCTGCTGTCCCTTGTAGTGCCGACTGCATCTACTGAACGCCGAGCAAGCTTGGACTATAGGTAGGATCGGATTCAAGACAAGCGCCAGACCACGACGAGCCTTGCGATTCTCATTTGGCAATTTCATCATCCACTGACACTCACAATGAACTGCATTCACAGCCATGCTGATCAAACACCTTACCCTTCTGGACAAAACAAGCGCGGGTGGCTGACGGATGAACTGCGTAGATCTGCGATTCAATCCCCGGATCCGCAGTCCGCCCGTGTCCCAAGATCCAGCTTCCGCCAACCGGTTCAGCAGGACTGTACACTATAGTGTACACTACATGTATAACCGGCCCGGCCTGGACCTTATGTACCTGCAGTCAGCACTTGCACAAAATGAGATGAGTGCTCGGCGGAGGCCATGTGCTCTTCTTGGCCCCACAGTGTATACGACGGCAAAGTTGCTTGTACAGGTACGTATCGGAACTACAAGTCTTAAATCATGCCATTGGAGCTGAAAATGGATCTGCTTCTGCTCTGGCTGAGACAGAAAAAGCAATGGAACCTGAGGCTCTACTATCATGTCCACCCAACTGCATAACTCCCTGCACATCTGTCCCTCGGCTACTGCCACATGCCGATTGCAGATGGTTCATGTTGCTGACAGTACACTACTTTAGTGTACTCCCGCTGAGGTGGTGAGTGGTTGACAGTCATTCTTGGCAAGCGGGATTATTGCACCAACTATTCCGTTCAAATGTGCAATGATTCGGCTGAGAGGCATCCAATTCACTGATGAGTGAGACCGGTTACTCAATCTCATGCCGTATTTCCATCTCAGCTTGTATCGTATCCCTACCCTTGCCTAGATCATCAAGATCCTGTTTGCGTGGGAAGGAATTGGCTCGCGAAAGAGTGACACTGTTAACCTGGTAGTAGTGTACGGTACCATCTACGAGCGTAACGCGTGTCACCCTAATCATGGATGTGTCGCCGAAGATATGCAGACACACGTACACTATTCCAGAGCTGAATGAATTTCCCAAGGAACCTAGCACCAATAGTACATCATGCAAGTGACGGAACACCCTCAACCAACGTCAACATTCAGTCCGTAGCATCTCAGTGGATGTTTGTTTCGAAATGATCATCAGTCGAAGAGCCGCAACCGCTGCGCTGAGACAAGCAGATCAACCTATCAAAACTCATCGACAGCATCAAGAAGATCTTTCCGCAGTCCCGATGACCGAAATAAAAGACCGAAAGCCTTGAAAGATGCAAAGGCTGGCTGAGCGAACTGACATGCTTACTAAAATCGTGTAAGTGATCAATCTTTTCGTTCAGTCACGCAATACGGGCCCAACAGCCTGGTAAACCTCGGTTACATCCCGTCTTCTGTTCAACCACACACCTTCTGTTTGAATGAGGCTACCGTGACATCCCGTCATCTAACTCATCCATGCTCATCGTCGTTGGTCGGGCACGGGTGGGGGAGGTGACTTGGAGAGAAGAAAAAAAAAAAAAAAAAAAAAAAAAGAACAGAGCAGATCCCGGTCGCCTCGGCGACGCCGCACACCTTATCGACACGGAGATCATATACGTACGTGGAAATGTACCGTTTGATAATTTCATGATCTCCGTTTGTCTTACTATTACACAGTACATACACTACATACGCTGTTACCTACCGTCATCCTTACCTTATGGTGGCTTGCCTACTGTGTAGCAAATCCAAATCCAAGGCCACGGATCAAACTACACTAGCAAGAAGACTAGTGTTCCTGACCAAAGTGACTGGTCATTCCTATTCATTCCCATTCCACTCGCGTGCCGCCGCCGCCGTCACATCCACTCAAAAGACGACTGAGACATTTTTGTCCCCTTAGTCTCCTAAAAGGCATATGCATGGAAAGCGGAAACATTCCCGCTTACCTACCCACGCCCATGCCGCCTGTCTGCTCAATTTGCCAACCTCGAGCCCACCGACACGGTCCCGGGCTGCTGCTGCCAAGACATGTGATCGAGGAACTACAAGGTGTGTGGTCCGGGGTGGTGAAGAAATTGTCACATGGCAAATGAAGGAAAGGGACGGGATGGTGGGAGAAACTGTGGGAGAAGACCTAACGAGACCTTGAGAGACCGGTCAGTCGGTAAGAATTGGGAGGACTAGCCGACTGGGTACTTAGCTCTAACCTGCCTGCAAATGAAATTGTACACTAGTTGTAACTGGCTAAAGGTTGACTTTGACCAGGTGATGGAAATAGGGCCGTGGCCATGACCGACTGGCCATCCGTGATCGGTGATACCACAGGTCGCGTTGAGTACCAGCTGAGTTACCTTAAAGTCTTGGACGACATAGTATACACTAGTGAGGGTACCGTATGTTTGAGTACAGAGGTACGTATCTACTACCAGGTTCAGTCGTAAGTATTGTTCTATACTCGACGTTGAGGTGTTTGGACTACACTACACACAGTTTTGAGCCAAGGTAAGTGCGATGGAAAGAACACCCCTGCTGAACATCGAGTGTTGGTCAAACGGCCGGCGGTAGGTACGGCATCACTGTACACTTCTGACGTACTTGGAGTCTACCTGCTCCTCGGCCGGATTTCACGGTGGTTTCCGCATATTGTCGGCTTAAGGATTTATTTACAATTTGATACTGGACAATAAAGCATGGATATTCCATCAAGTATAGTGGAAAATTTTAATGAGTAGTTTCCTATCACCAATATTTACCATGCTGTCAATGTAATCAAGGCAGTGGCGGAGTCCGTGGTGACTTGCTGGTTGAGGAGTGACATCCTAACATCGGTCAGTATTAACGACTTGCTTGATATGGTGCACAGTCGGCCAAAATGCTCTAATATCAATCATGTCAAGCGGCACTTGGACAATTATAGAGTATAAATGTCAGAACAAGGTCTACCGAAGCCTCGCTGACATTTGAGGCAGTATAGTCTTTCATGTCATACGGGCGTCTGACAGAAAATAGGTGTAAATGGAAGTCTATTTACGTTGGGACACTCGCTAAACCTTTTCCCTGCCTTAGCCTCGAATCCATCACATGCGTTGTCATGTACCTAGTTATCGTTGAGTGGTTTGTCTGAACATCTGTAGATTGACATGTAGGTATGTGTACTCAAACTCTTTAGTAGGATGAACTGATGGCGTTTGTCTTGGTGTGATATTCAGGCCTAAGTGTAGTTAAGGCTCTAGTTGCGCATTGACGAGGATAAGACCTATTTATACATGACCCCGTAACTTTGGGAAAAGCAACTTACTGAGACAGAGAGCTATTACCGGGAATATACGGCACAAAGGAAGTAGGTAGTGGTCGTGTTACAGGGCCCTGGGACATCAACATCAAACATACATCAGCTTCACGTCCAAGGGAGTGCAGACCGGGTCTTAAGTCACTGTATTTCCAACTGTCTATGTCCATAAATACTCTGTGAAGCGTGATTCCTAGGTGCTTATGTTCGGTCACGACTCTACAATTTATGTTAACTCAACAGTTACCAACAATTTTCAGAGTCATAAGACAAGACAGTGACCAAACGTCAGCTGTAACTCGGTTGTAACTCCCAGAGTCAACAGTTATGAGACCAGCAAAGTCTTGTAACATATATGACTGGCTGCGTTTGCTCTGGTACGGTTTTCGTATACAAGGCCTCATACGATCTTTTTTTATACCCAGAAATGTCACCAATCCACTAACTATCCAGGGCTGAGTTGCAACTCGCCTTGGGGCCTCGAATTGAGTTTTAGTCGGGTAGTTGAGTGGAGTTAAGTTAGTCAAGTAGGTTGAATGAATTCTAAGTGTTGTACGGAAACCGTACAAGAACAAACGCAGCCTCAAAACGGTATCAGGAGCGACCTTTCAACAATCATCCGTCTTGTCTATGCCCACCTTCCCTGCTCAAATCTCCACTCATTCTTGTCAGTGTCCAACAAGTGTATTATTGCTTTACCCATCATGGAAGGTACTATCTCACCGTACTGGAAGCTGACGGCTCCTTCCATGATAAGGTAGTCAAAGAGGAAACGCTTTCCCTGACAGTGGCTACCCCCCGGATGGCCGTAAGTGGAAAGAACATCCAGACTCGTGAAAACTTTTCACCATGCAGAGCTGCAGAATGAACTTGGGAAAGGTAGAAGGTGCAAACTGATCATCTTTCCAAATGTAATCCGCGCCCCTGTTCGTCCTTGGTCAACTCAGCATTGAGTGCACAGCTCTCAGGAAACAGTGCTACACCTCCAGCAGTATCTCCACTTGGGCGTTGCCTGTGACAGTTCGTTCGACTTATATTATCACTGAAGGTCGGTAACACTCGCCACTTGCAATTTAGTGCATGGCCTTCAATGTTCGATAACGGGAGGCCCGCCGTCTTGCTAGGTGATGGATGAAAGCGGACCAAAGTGTCATATAGGCTTCGGTTGCAACCGTGTAGTGTCTTCTTTGAGCCTGAGACCCATAGGAATTCGGCAACTCGTATTCCAGACCTGCAGAAACTTTTCCGACTCTGCTACATGATGATTGAGGTAGAGTTAACGCAACAGACTGTACAATTCTCCAGTAAACACCCTATAATGAGCCAAGCATGCTGGTCTCAATGAATAGAATCGACAGAACTTTGGCTGGGCTAGGACATTTCCTGCAGGCCTGGAACTCGACTATTCGAGTTTCTGCGATACCTGATGACCATGGCGTAGCAATACCTACTCAACCTCTCCCAGCTGTTATAGCCCGTACAATATACGCCAGCAAAGGGGAAGTCTAGATGGATTCACAGCTCAATTTTCCCATACACTTCTAGCTGTAAGCCACATTGGACACTCGCATCCCATACCCGGATACCTCTCGTCAAGATCTCAATAGGGGCTTACGTGAGTATACCAAGACCTTCAGGACACTGCCTCATTGTTCCACGCCGAGACACACTCACGAAAAACCAATGCCCAGCAGCTTCTGATCCCTCCCTGCTCATACTGGCAACATCAGAGTTCAATCCGGGATTCCATCACCACCAGTCTAAGGCCAAGCTGACAAACTCGATCATTACAAATATCGGTTCCATGCCCTTCTTCTCCTCCACAGTCGGTAGTAAAACTTTAGTGTCCGGCACCGGTAAATAGGCCGTGATTCCGGCCAGAGTCGCTCAGAGCGTTACCAGGACCAGGAATAGTGAGTGACTTACTTGGTACTCATCAGATCATGCGACTTCCATGCCATGGCAGTGATAAGGGAGCGACAACTGATGGTATGCCATCAAAGCCACTACAAGCATACCGTTGCACCAGAGGTGAAGGTGTTCATCCCCCTAGACAGAAGACCTTACTCCCTTTTCCCGGTCCTCACGCCCATCCCGTCTCTCCCGTCTTCCCAGTCACTGCCCCTCGCTTCTTCGTGCCTTCGTGCCATGTGTCAAACCGCGAGTATCCTTGACATCCAAGCCGACATGCTGTCGAGGAGTCGTACCGCGTACGTATCGCTACTTTGAGTACACTCTCCGTTTTCGATCTCTGTACCGGCACTTCCCGTGTTTCGCTGCTGTCACGTCATGGACACCCCCCCCCTTCCCCCGTCGATGCCGTCTCACCCCTGGGTGTTCCTTTGCTCGTATCGGTACTTCCTCTGTTGAACTCCAGCCCGTAGGTACCGGTACCTTCTTGATGGCTACCCTACCATGTGTCTACCATCCCATTCACACTCATCCTGACCCTGTACACAGTCCCCCCCCAAGTTCCCCTGCTTCCCTCCTCCTTCCTAGTTGATCTTGCGCTTCCGTTTCTGAACAAGCCCTGGACATCCTTGAGCAGTGTGTAGAACAAGGAAGTGAGTTTCCAACAGACCTACCGGCACACTGTATTATGTCGCACTCCCACACTACACTACCTCACTACCGTTTTTGAGCACGCGGTTGCAAAAACTTTGATCGAAATCGGACCGGATTCGAGGGTGGATGTGGATTACCGGACATCCATGTCTGTCTTGCCCGTCGTCCTGTTGAGCATGCGCATCAGCGATGTGTGGCGGAGCGGTAGCAGAGAAACGCAATGACTGCGTGAGAGGAAGGAAGCATCATGATGTCCAACTTGGATATCAATCAGTTAAGGAGAAAGCCTCCAAACCGAATCGATGCCGGACTATAACATCGCCCCCCGCCCAATGGTAAGACTCTCGGAATCCTATAGATGAGATACTATGATGAGATGGCAGGTGGTTCCAAGGGAGAGGAGAGAAAAAAACAGTACACATACGACCACTTTTTTTTCGGTAAGCCCGTGTGTAGTCTTTTCTTGGAACCACTTTGATGGGTAGGTAAGGAAAACCCATGGGCCAGGTAGCTGACTGACGATCGCTAACCACACAGTGCCCTGTACAGAAACAGTGAAGTTTTGCTTGTGATGATTCGTGCTCGGTACATTTACAAGGGGGTTCTATTTGGCTCGCAACCACAGTAGACGTCCCACCGCATCGCACCGTCGACTTCAACGGCACGGCATATTCCGTATATGCTGAATACCTGCTAAACGGAGACATCTCCGTCCTTTCTCCCTTGCGCGATATACAATACCGGGCAAAATCCCCCCCCATGTTCATTTTCCATCAGGTAAGTCTTGGTTTTGCCACTCCAACCCTAGCTGACCAATCGAAGTGCGTAGACGGGTGTTAGGCCAGGGGGCCAAGTAACGGTCCAGGATTCGGCGTACCAAGGCTTTGGTAATGGTAGCAGAGAAAAGTAGGATTTGAGACTCTGATTCGCATGATCGTTAAATGTGGTGACCGCCAGGAACAATTTTGATCGCACTGTCTCCCCGCACGTAAGCAAAGTTCACTGATATATTGTTCACACTTACAGACACGACCGAAAAGTCCGGATGCGAGATATAATACTCGCTTGGGTCAAGTTGCGCCTTTTATTAGATCTTCCTGTGTTATGTCCGTTTTCTTCATGTCTTCGTCAAGCACCCAGCGCCTCAATTGAGATAAAAGGGCGCCGAGGCTTGTATATCTCCTTTTCCTTCACATCGTTCCTTGTCCCAACTCATCCCACCGGGAAGAAGGTGGGCTATACACCTGCCAGTTGCAAAAGAAACCGAGCACAAAAAGCCTCAACGGTCTACTGAAGGTGACAAAGCAGCTTCCCACTTTCAAGGGTATCAGAAGCCAAACGTGGTGTGAGAAGTACACTAGAATTGATCTGTTAAAGCGTCGACTGTCAGCTTTTTGGTCGTCCAAATATCAATAGCCTGCCCAATAGAGGCAAGTGCCTGACGGAAGACAAGTGTTCAGCCGGCGGGAGGAAGGAAAAAAGGAGCGAACTCACCCAAAGTCATGCTCATGCTGACATCCGTGTTCTCCACCATCTTGGTGAACTCCTCAAAGCTGATCTTGCCGTCCTTGTCCAAATCCGCCTCCATGATCGTCTTGTCGACAATCTGTTGCAGCTGTTGGTCCTTAAGGTTGCTGCCCACCATCATCTTCAGCACGATAAACAGCTCGCCGTTGCTGATGTAGCCGTCACGGTCAATGTCGTACACCTTGAAAGCGAACCGCAGCTTCTGCTCCTTGTTGCCCTTGCTCGAGAAGGCGCTTAAACCGGATACGAACTCTTGAAAGTCGACGTCGCCACCACCGTCTTCGTCGAAGATGGCAATCATTCTGCAAAACACCCAAGTCGGAAACCGTTAGTCGCCAGTCTTCACTCTAGATGATGTCGCATATTGTGCCCAGACAGCATTTCCACGCGGAGAAAGCCAGAGGTATGCGATATACTGACATGAGCAAGGGTAGGTATAGAGGTAGAATATAACGAACCTTGTAGCCAGAGGATTTGTCGATATTTGCGGTAGGCTCAAGAACTCTTCGCGCTCGATGGTACCGGAATTATCCTGTTAAACCAGATCCCGCCCGGTTAGCCAGTTATTCCAACAACAAGACCATCGTCTTGGCCGTTCGACTTCTGCCTTCGCTGGCTTGCGACAACAGTTAAGCTGGACAAGATCGCAGGACGAGAATGAATGTGCAGAAACATGCCTTGTCCAACTTCATAAACCTCTTGCGCAAGCGGTCAACCTCTTCCCTGTCGACTGTAAAAAAAAGGTGTGTTAGTAAAGTGATCTGAACAAGAGCTTGCGAGAAAGGCGCATAGCGCTTGATGATGTAAAGCAGCATGCAATGTGCATCTCCATATCTCTGTGACTTCGTCGTAGAAGAGAGTAACAATTTTGCACCGCTGTCGATGCGACAAAGTTCAGGACATAACGAAGAGTGTAGAGGGTTTCAGGCTTCAACATGTCGCCGAGCGAAACGTACAGTTGGATCCCTGGACAATGTTGTCCAGGACGGAGCTGGTGGTGTTGCCCATGGTTGCTGCTTGTGTTGTGTATTGCTGGACTCTTTCGACCGATGGATATCTGTATTATTGGGTATCAAAGTGCACGGTGGTGTACAAATCGCCGTGCTGAATCGTTGACAAGTTCTCGTTTTGTTCTGTTTCCTTTCCACCGCTGGTTGTCGTGCTCGTGATGATAGTAATGTGCCCGTGCCAAAAGATGCGACGTGATGCGACGCTGAAGCGATAGAATACGAATGGGTCGTGTCGGTAGTCGTCGTTAGGTACTTTGGCAAGAAGTTCGGGCGCTGGGTGTTGGGTTAACACTTGAGCAGCAAAGGAAAAAAGTGTGAGGCAGGAGGTATTCACTGGTTGGAGGAATTAGGGGTCGACTCCGGGTCGATAAGGGTCTGGACAAGGCAGGAATAAGGCTGAGATGGGATGCCACCAGTGGTGGTTGACAAGTGGTCAAGGTCCAGGTAGCTCGGGCTATCACTAGTCCATAGCTGCAGTGCGGCGCTCGATTGCCTCACCGAACAGCGGGGGCCTCCCATTCACGAGCACTCCTGGGCTGACACCAGCAGAGCAGCAGCCCGCCGCGGCCACTGTCGTCCCGCAGTCGGCAGGTCCCCTCTTCGGTTTGGCGGTCACAGACTGGAACGGAGGCAAAAGAGGGAGAGGCGGGCCGCGGCCTTTGGCTCGGCTGGGCAGGCGGACAGCGGGGGCAGGCACGAGGATCTATGCCGTGGATGGTGGGGTAAAAAGTGGGATGCACGGGCCACTTCTCCTCCTCATCTCGTATCAGCCCATTGATTGATTCATTTCAACACGCTGCCCCTTTCGACGGTCAGGGTTGATGTCTGTTGGAACTGTTCGCGTGCCTCCTCGTTGAAACCAAACCAACCATTGACCGTTTTAGGAATTCTAAAAGGAATGCATCGCATGTGCTGCTGCGCAAATGATTTGCACCTCGGAATCCATCTTTATTTGGCTGCGGTGCACCGGTAACAGTCAAATGCCCAAATCTCCAGATAGTCACAAGTTGTCGTTGAATATTAAATGCGATATCAACGACATGGAGAGGAAGTGGTGCAGGATATCAGTCTTTATTTGTAGTATCCAACTTGGGTGTTGTCAGGTTGAGCACTGAATGCCCTAAGTTCAAGGAGTCCATGACGACCAGCAAATGCTTGCTTGCATCGTCATTCCACCAAGAGCCAAAGGGTTCTGATAGTAAGATTGAAAACAAGCAAAAACAGGTAACAAAATAGTAGAATCGCTGTGGCCGCGGTGTATCTCTGTAAGATTGCACGCCAATCCTTACCTTACATGACGATATTGCTCTTATCGGAGCGGGCTGGCACTGCCTTGGGCTCCAGTTGGCAGCTTGGCTTCTCAGGCGGGCAGTCGAGGTTGGAGTCTTCGGATCGGGTTCCTTGGAGGCGCGCCCGCGCTTCCAACTTTCAAACAGTGCAGTGGCCACTGGCAGTGGTGGTTGACTGGTTCGTTGCGAGTGGACGCGCAGACCATGGACGGCCCGGGCAGTGGGCACCACGCTTACGTTCCCTCCCTGAAAAGCCAGCAAAGCCAGCGCGACCAGCAAAACTTCGCCCAAAACCACCCCATTCAACCCCTCCCCCCGCCATTCAGGCTTCGCAAGAGCAGAAGCCCAGCCAATCGCCAAGACCGTGCATTGGCCGTCGAATCCGCCGCCAAAACAGCAAAATCTGCGCCGAAACCTCAACGACACTCCATCAAGGGACCAGATTTTGCCCATCAAAATATCACCCGCGACGCGAGTTTTCCATCAAAAAACTCGACGGTTCGATTTCGCATGCAATCCCGCATGAGATAAAAAAAATTTCGTCGGGGTTTCCCCAGGCCTTTCTGCCGCAATTGCCCACACCTTCACCATGGCGACCCGCAAGGTTCGGTACAAGAAACTGAGTGTCAAAACACAACTTGCGGTGCTCAGGGAGGATCAAATTGAAGCCTCCGAATATGAATCACTCACTTCCGAAAACCAAATAGCCACCGGTGTCGAACAGGCCGAGGAAAATGTGAGTTAAACACCTATGTCCGATTGATCGCGACCGGGGTCACGTGCACGTGCACGTGCCACCCGTCTGCCGCGCCTCCATCACGCCTCCATCACCAACTTACCTTACCTTCCATGCACACAGCCATGCATGTCACCGGTGCTGACCTTACCCTTTCTGTAACTAGGAATACCATCTTCAAGCTGTGCTCAAGGGGGCAGGAGTCGCCGCCGACCAGGAAATTCCTGTCCCCCCTCCACAGCAGAGTGAACTGGATTACGACCAGTTCTACCCTCAAAAGGTGGCCAAGACATCCACGTATATCCGTTTTTCCCAAACGGTAGAAGAATGCATCAGTTGCATGTATGACATGACCGAGGATGATGAGACGTTCCTCAAGTCCTACAACCTGAAACTGACCCCGTCCGCTCGTCTCTCCGAAGATGATTTTGAGAGGATCATGGACGTGTATGAGGACATGGCGGCAAACATAACGCCGTTCTCGGCCATAGACCAGACAGTGCCGTCTTATCAGGAGATGTTGCGAGGACTGGAGCCATTAGACAGCACAAAAGTCATGGTTCATGCCAAGCAGATATACGAGTACTGGAAGTCGCGCCGCGAAATCAGCAAAAACCGACCGCTCAACCCTACACTGAAATTCGAGACACATGCGGAAAGCGACGAGCTTGATCCCTACGTCTGCTTTCGCCGAAGAGAGATTCGTCAAACTCGCAAAACGAGGGCAAGAGATGTGCAGAGTGCGGACAAACTCAAGCGGCTGCGGAAGGAGCTGGAGGAAGGTCGTCAACTCATCCTGGCAGCCCACAACCGGGAATTACTCAAGGCAGATATGCTCAAGGTAGAGCGAGCCATCTTCGATCAACGAGCCATCATCAAGGAGCAAAAACTCCGACTAGGCATCAGGACGGGCGACGAGGATCTAGTAAACCAAAAGGTTAGTCAAACGGCAAGACGTGCAAGACTTACATCAGCCAACGCTAACGCTTCACAACAGCCGCAAAAGAGGAAGGCTCCGGAGGCACCCTCAGCTCAAAGACCCCCTCCACCTCCCCAGATCCGTATGCCTGTGCGCCCCGATGGCCGTCCCGCAGAGTCAGATCTTGTCCAACTCTCAGATCGCCTTGCCGAGAAGAATGCGGAGCTCATCATCGAGATCGAGAAGAAGATTCAGAACCACATCGACTGGAACAAGAACTATGTCGATCTCACTGGCAAGCCGCTGTCTCCCGTTCAGGGCCCAAGACAAGATTTGGGCTTCAGACCTGCCAAGACGCAGTATCTCATGACGCCACCAGCGTCTGCATCCTCAGGATCCATGGATGAGCCCACCCCGATGGATCTTGATAAGCCCAAACCCAACCCACCACCACCAGTAAAATTCAGGGGCGTTGCCCAGGACGAACAGTCATTGGCGCATCCACCCTCATATCGTCGTCGTATCGGCCGGTTGAACAGGTTGTGGATCGACCGTCGTGGTTTACCTAGTCCAGCCCGAGACCTCAGTGAAGAACAGTCCGATCGCTGGAAGTATGATCAGTCCTCTGATGACGAGGACGACGCGCCGGTGTATATGCTGGACCCCTTTGATACAAAGGCATTGAGGTACCGTGCTTCAATACCACTCCAGACGGTCACAAGACCACCCCCACCGGTTATCAACCGGCAGTTCATCCCTCCGGGCGCCGTCCCACAACAGCTTGCCCAATCTTCTTTTGCTCCGGGACAACCACAACCGCAATCACAACCTCAACCAAATCAATCACAATCTCTCCCTCTACCTCAACCACAACAACCAGTAGCACAGCCACAGCCGCAACCGCAGCCCCAGGCTCAACCGGTGTCATAAAATTGGCGTTTGTAGGAGTGTTGTGTTGTCATCTTTTTTAGATATCGTTTGGCTTTTTTCGCGGGCTGGTGGTCGAGCAGCCGAATAAACTTCGGAAGACCACTGCTGTGTATACCCCTCAACTCTCGATTGATGCATTTAGCGATATGGGGCCAGGGCTAAAGAGAAGGATCTGGCCGGGGCGAGGCGTTTGGGTTGCGGCTTTTGTGTAGGTTTGGCGAAGTGGGGAACGACTCATGTATATATGTAAACAAGTAGTCGTACCGATATCGTGTAGATGGCGGCGGATAGCTGAGACACGCGAGATGCTGTGCAGCGACAACAGTAATGAGATACCAAAGCAGTAAAATACCACTTCTGGCTCCCATCAGTTGCTTCACGCGGTGTTGTATTGTGCAGTGTGACTGAACCACGAAAGTGGCTATGGCCATCAAGCGTGGAGGCTGGTCTCGATATCTGTCAAGGCATCTTTGCTTCTGGAAAGCCTGGAGGGCGACCGAAGCCTTATAGACCGGGTGCGTCCGGGAGGTTGTTGCCAGGGGAAAGCAGAAATGATCTCAGAGATGTTCCGAGCGTTTGGTCATCGGCAGCCCCGAAACAAGTGCTGCGAGCGTATGCATGTGCCACATTTGGGCTTAGGTAACACGCGGTGCTGCCCTGGGCCGATGTGCGAATTGGTCGGAGGTGTGCGAGAATTTGCGAACCGGGTGGGCCAATAGGAAACCAGCAATCGAGCTGCGGTCCGACACAAGACGCTTCACAAGAAGACAGGAAGTTGGGAGGACGACAAAAGTGTCGAGAGAGAGAAAAAAGTGTTCCCTCGCGCCCCTGGTAGACCGGGTCGCTGCTTAGCGTAGAGACGGGGGTCGCCCCTTTGGCTTTCGGAGCGACCGTGCAGCGTGCTTGGTGATAAAAGAGTGGGGACGCCTCAAAGGAAGAGGTCTCGCGAGGTACGTAAGTGGAAAAAAAAAGCTGAGAAAGAGAAAACTCGAGGAAAGAAAAATTGACCGGCGGTTTCGATATCGATGCTGGCTTGGAGGTCGAGTCTTCCGTTGCCAGGCTTCGGAGTCGAGACCGCTGCTCCTTTTGGTGCAGGACCCTGGCTTCTCGCAGAACTGCTGATCGCCGGTTTCCCGGAACAGAAGATGCCTTGCAAAAAGAGACATTCTGATCCGGTAATCCGTGATTTTAATGTTGATATGGGTGTCAACTCAAGCTGGAGAATTCGAGGGCGCTCTAGGGTGGGATCACCAAGCCGCAATGGCTGGCTGGCTGGCTGACTGGAGGCCAGCTTTGCTGACTTGGTGGCGAGGTTCGTGATTTTGAACCATGAAGCCAGCAGCCCACAACAGCATTTCCCAAAGACTTGGAAAGGCGGAAGAAGAAGAAGCGATGTCCAAAGAAGGTGGAAGACAGAATGGAGGTGTCAAGTGAACAGCTTTCCATGGGTGGTTGGTGGTCCTGTGGTGCAGAGTTCTGGTCAGCCTAGGTTCACCCACAACGGTACCGGACATATCAAGCCCACATCAGACGGGTTGTGCGAGACAAAAAGATGGCCAAAGCAGCACTCTGAAGTCAGACGAACGAGGGAAACACACCTCAAGAGGGAATATGGGTATCTCCATCCCCATAGACTTGGGGCGGTGCTGAATTCACGGCCTCCAATCCGGTCCAGATGGTCCCGTGAGCTCGGAAGCTTGCAAGAACCGAACAAGAAGAAGCCCGGCCATGTTCTGCCGAAGAAATGGCGGGCAAAGGATGGTGAAGACGAGGAAGAAGTCGACTGGGCTGTTGAAAGAGGCAGGTCAGGCCGTGCGGTTGGGAGGTTTGGGTTTGGCGGCAACGAGGTGAGGTGTTGGGTGATACAGGCTCGGAGGATGGAAGATGGTTGGACGGCTGCGGACTCTCGCTTGGCTGGGAGAATTGATTCTCGGTGCAGTGGGGTCCCGTGCAGAGAGCCCCAAGCCCAGGCTCGGCAGACCCCGAACTTCTCGGAGCCTTTTTGCGCATCCACAGAGCAAGTCAAAACACGTAAGCTCATCTGCACATTCTTGTTGCAATGGAACTGTTGGATCAGCTCATGGTAAAGCTAGAAATAATCAAACGTCTAGTGTCTTTTACACAACTCATGCGCCTATGGTCACAGTTTGCGCCGTTGCGGCTATATGTGGATAGAAATCGTTGCTACTACTAGCGCACGAGCCACGCTACGTGCCTGCCTTACATAACATTGCATTGCGCATCCAAAGCAACATAAAGTCCCACTCGACTGTGCACAAGCGGCTGCGGGGACCCACATTTCCTTGAACCCCTCATCGACTCCATGGAAGGCTCTGACGAAATCCCATTGCTGATTCCCATGGCGAGGCCGTTCCCTTGTTTTGAGAGGAAGAACGGGCGAGAATGGCTTTAAAGCATCGTTGCAAGTAATGAAGATGTCGACCGGTTTCAGGAGACGGGATACCGGCCCGCTGGGGGAATAAGTATGTACATCCTCTTTCATCTCGATCTCGAGTTTCGTCACCTTGATCACTACGGCGCGCCTAGCCTATTCACAGACGCGATCAAATTTTCCCCACTCTAAAAAGGTGCCCCTCCATTATCACTTTCTCCATCTGACATCTGGCATTGGATTTGGCACTGACAACATCCATCCATCCTACCTATTCAGTACGCGACGCGACGCCTATCAACAACCAAAGGATATCAAGGTCCTCGATAAACATCCCCAACGAAATATCCATGCGAGTTATCTGATACGAAGCAAACGGCTCCCGATTCACCAAGTAACCGAAACCCTCCCCCTCCCTCGCTCTATCCAACAAAGCCCCAACAGCCAACAATGCCCGACGCCAAAGGCCGCCGCATCGCTCTCGGATGCGAAGGCTCCGCCAACAAGCTCGGCATCGGCATCATCGCGCACGACCCCATTACCGGTGAAGCGCTTGTCCTGTCCAACGTGCGCGACACCTTCGTCTCTCCTCCCGGCACCGGTTTCCTTCCCAAGGACACAGCCCGACACCACCGTGCCTACTTTGTGCGCGTAGCCAAGAAGGCGCTCGCCTTATCGGGGGTCTCCATCTCCGAAATCGACTGCATCTGCTACACCAAGGGACCCGGGATGGGCGGGCCCCTAACGTCGGTGGCCGTGGGCGCCCGCACCCTCGCGCTGCTGTGGGGTAAAGAATTGGTGGGCGTGAACCACTGTGTCGGGCATATCGAGATGGGGCGGGCGATAACGGGGGCGTCGAACCCGGTGGTGCTGTACGTGAGCGGGGGTAATACGCAGGTGATTGCGTACGCGGAGCAGCGGTACCGTATCTTCGGCGAGACGCTGGATATTGCAGTGGGCAACTGCCTGGACCGGTTCGCGCGCACGCTGGAGATCAGCAACGACCCGGCGCCCGGGTACAATATTGAGCAGCTGGCCAAGCAAGGAGGGCGAGTCTTGTTGGACTTGCCGTATGCGGTCAAGGGAATGGATTGTTCGTTCAGCGGAATCCTGGGGCGGGCAGATGACTTGGCGGCGCAGATGAAGGCGGGCGAGCCGGGCCCCGACGGCGAACCGTTTACACCCGCAGATCTGTGCTTCAGCTTGCAGGAGACGGTATTTGCCATGCTTGTCGAGATCACCGAGCGGGCTATGGCGCACGTCGGTAGCAACCAGGTTCTTATTGTTGGCGGTGTCGGTTGCAACGAGCGGCTACAGGAGATGATGGGCGCGATGGCAGCGGAGCGAGGCGGAAGTGTCTACGCCACCGACGAACGGTTCTGCATCGACAACGGCATCATGATTGCTCATGCTGGTCTATTGGCCTACGAGACGGGCTTCCGGACGCCGCTTGATGAAAGCACATGTACACAACGCTTCAGAACCGATGAAGTCTTCGTCAAGTGGAGGGACTAATGACAAGGAAAGAGACGAAGATGAAGATGACCATTACGACGATACCCCCAAATCCCATAACCTTTACTCTATCCACGGCAGCCACTCTATATGCGCCTCTCGTTGTTCCTCAGTGCCTCCTTTAATAGAGCAGGATGCCCGTGGACAGCTCGCTGACAACAGTTTGCGCCCGCTTCCATAAAGTGTCCTCGTCATCGCTACAGCGTCTTATAGACATTACTTGTAGACATATCTAGAATAGGTCACACTGGGCGGTTCATAATGCACCGCTATTCTACTCATGACTTGCGCTGTTCGTCTAGTGTGGTAGCCACCAGCCAACTGGTACCCAGCTCTGACTACTAGCATTCCAAACTCAGATGCCCTCTGTCGTTGTTGGCTTGTACATGATTGTCGTCACATACTGTACAGTCCGTTAGCATTAACGACTATGTGCAAAAAGATGCGGCTACGAAATATGGGGAGACGAACCTTGTTCTTATATCTCGTCGTGGCCGACACAGCCAGAATATTATTCTTAATACTGCTAGTAGCTAGATGGTTAAGAACGGTATGGTTGGGCATGTTCAGAACGCTGTTGTCATCTTTAATCAAGGTGGCCGCGTTGAGGATGGGCTTGCCGAGGAAGCCAGGAAGCGCAGGCGGCGTTGGGAGTTTCTCGATGGCGTTGACAGCACTCAGGTAAGGTGGACTTTCCTCGGGTGCATCGAAGTCGAGTAGATATTGCGGGATCTTGTTCTCGAACAGCTCCGCCGGAGGGACAGGTCGGTCCCTAGGTGCCTTGCTTTCCTCCGTCTCGGACGCGGAGGTCTTGGGCTCCGTAGGTTGCTGGGAATCCTTGGCGGCGCTTGCAGCAGCTGCCTGGGCAGCGGTGCGCCCCACATCATCAGGGCTGACCTCGATGTAGTTGACCAGGTTGTTGCCAAAGTCTACCGTGGTCGGCAAGTCTGGCGAGGTCTGCATCTGCCCGTCAACCAGAAAGCGAACGTGATGTGTGCCCGGCAGGATATTGATGATAGCAGCGAATACACCCGGTCGGCCCTCACTGTTTGGCGAGTAGCGGTGTCAGCAAGGCCCCATCCATAATGGGAGCGAAAGTGGCCGGGATGTAGAAAGTACTTACACCGGGTGTAATCGTGTCTTCCTGTTCCACTGGAAAATAGTGCCTGTCACGTAAACCTTCTCGCCGCCACGGAGCCATTCGAGCCTGGTGGGGACAGTCGGTCTAGTCTTGTCCACCCGTAGCTCCTCCGTGTCTTCTTCGTCCAGAGTTGAGCTGTTACTCAAGTTGGAAGAGCGTCTGGTGAGCGCGGTGAAAGTGTCGGCATCCTCGAGTGGGACCCCAATGTCGGTCGGGGCAATGATAGGTGATCCGGGTGTGTGGACCTCTTCCTCGATCGGCAGAGGTAGTCGCGGCGGCCTGGTCAGGTACGAGACATCTTGCAGACTGCTCAGCTGCATAGCCGCAGTCTCAAAGGCATCCGATCTCTCTGATAGCGGTGATCGCACCGGCGACCTAGGTGAGCACGACGAGGCGTGGCAGGGTGCGGGCACGGCTACAGGTTTCGCGGGCTCATGGCTGTCTTCGGGTCTCGGCTGTCTTACTTCGACAGGTTTGGTAGGGGTGGCAGAGCTGGTAGGCACCGACGAGCCCGGCGAGCCGCTCTGAGAAGGTGGCATTCGCGAGTGCAGCGACTTGGGACGAGCGGTGGTTGAGGGCGGCTGGACGGCGGTGCCCTGGGCCTGGGTCAAGGAGGGCTCAGGAGGGGCAGCGACTCGCTGATTTGGGACCGGTATAGGGTGCTTGGTATCGCGCTTCACTGCTCTGGCAGAGTCATTTTGGATGGAAGCCAGCGACTGGTGCTGAGACTGCGATTGAGAGGAGGAGGAGGAGGATTGCGGATTCGGGGTCTTGGAGTCTCTGGAGGTGGAGGGGTTGTTCCCCATTTTCCCTAGCTCGATCGCTGGCGCTGATGACGGGATGGGGTCGCCGTGGTGGTCGGTTCGGTCGAACGGGGTCGCAGGTGGTTCGCTGCTACCGCGGTCTGCTGCTGTTACTGCTACACCTGTTCAACAATGCGTCCACCGGGTGCAATCAATTCATCTTCCACTCTCCGGGGTAATTGGCCGAGTTCGGATAGAAGGTGGTTTGACAGTCGAGGGGCTTTGCATGCTACGCCAGCGCTGGTCGTGGCTGTGGTTGTGGTTTTCGGGAATTCGAACGACGTTTGTCAGGTGTCGTGTCGTAATAGATTTGGAGCAGGCAATATCGCAGCAAACTGGAAGATGTGATGATTCGAGTCGTGTCGAATCGAGGATGCGCGAAACAAGTGGAAGAAGTGGAAGTCGAGAGAATGACGGGTAGAGAGCTCAGTTCAGTTATCAGAGTATCACTGCAGCAGTTGACTGTCCTCCCTTGGGCCAAAAAGACAGCTGCCATCCACCTGGTTGCTCGATAAGAAGCGGGCGACCACTGGCAACTGAATGGAACTCGGATGCAACGCCCCGGACTCGGCGAACAGAGTTGAACTGTGGATGAGTGTGAGACGGCGCCCAGCCCAACTGCACGGCAGTGTCTCCACTGTCCACCTCCAGGCATCGGCCCCAGCTTCGGCCCCCACCTTTCCCACATTCTCTCCTGCTTCTCTAGCTCCTGGACCGTGCCCCCCTTGCATGTCAACTCCTGGCCCGCTGTAAGACCTGGAGCTTGCGCTGGCGCGACGCGGCAGGCAAGAGAGGCGGCCGATCTTCTTTCCAAAGAACAGCTTATCGATGTTCACATGCATTCCTCCAAGTAACATTACCCTCCTCCGTCAAGTGTCCTTTTCCAGTAATAATTCACTCGCTCAGCTATTCATAAACGAGTGAGTTACCGGTTTCCGCCTGCAAAGTTACCAGTAACATCGCCATCCCTACAACTCTACCAAAAATGTCGGAGAACTACGTCGCCCCCGGCCAGCAGCGCTACCTTCGTGCCTGCATGGTCTGCTCTATCGTCATGACCTATGCTGTAAGTCGAGCTGCCCTTCCTCGTTTCTAGCCACTCTATAGCCGACAAGTTTCTGACCTTCTGTGTTTTTGTCATAGCGCTTCCGTGACGAAGGATGCCCCAACTGCGAAGACTTCCTCCATCTCCAGGGCTCGCCGGATCAGATCGACAGCTGCACGTCGCAAGTCTTTGAAGGAATCATCACCATTGCCAACCCGCAGAAGTCGTGGGTGGCGAAGTGGCAGAGGCTGGACGGTTATGTGAAGGGTGTATACGCGACCAAGGTGTCGGGCCAGTTGCCGGATGATGTGCGCACCACGTTGGAGGATGACGGCATCCAGTATATCCCGTAAGTTTCCTGCTTACACCTATGTGGTCTGGCGAAGCAGGCTATGATCGTTGGGTTTTCGGGGCACAGCCAGCAACTAACTTTGAGCAGGCGCGATGGCAGTGCGACGGAAGCGGACTAGAAACTCGAAGCTGTGATGCAAGAAGCCGATAAGGAATAGGGCGGATAAAAAAGCAGGAAAGAGAATCGACAAGTAAGAAGAAGGATCGATAATTGATCGTCCACAGACAACCCAGGAGCGGAATGTGGAATGCCTGTTAAAGAGAAGGCAACAGGAGTTCAAGGCGTTAAGGCTGGTTTAAAGGGCGTGGTCTAGACAGCAGGAGAGCGGCCATTTTGGGTTTTGCATGATCAACCCAGGGCTATAATTACACACTGCAGCGAATTACGACAAGCATACGAATGAGTTTATCACTACCTAACCTATATGGAAGAGTTATTCATCAGCTACGGATCCCTTTTACGAAAACCCCAATGCAATATGGTATCTTTTTTTAAACACTTCCCTTAACACCGAAAACGCCCCTATAACATGTGCCAAAATATTGCCAAACCCGGAGATAGCATAACCTTTGACCAGTTACCCACGTGAGACTCCACAGTAAGTTAAAACTGAAAGCGTGGCTTCTTGTTGGGAAAGTTCCCACCCTTCTCCTCGCGAGCCCTCTTGCGCTCCAACTCCTCCTTCATTATCCTCTCGGCCTCGCTCATCTTCTTGGGCGGAGCAGCCATAACCTTCTTGGGGGCCCCAGCAAACGCATTCTTGAAGACGTTCTTCGGTTGGGGCTTCATACCGAACTTCATTGATACCGGCTTCGTAGCGGGAGCAGCGGCAGCAGCAGGACCAGCAGGACCAGCAGTCGAGTCAACCGCGGGTTTGCTTTCTTCTGCCGTCGTCTTGGCGGCGGCCTCCTCGCCCTTTGAACTTGCTTCCACCTTGACCTGCTCAGAGCTTACACCGTCCGTCGTCGTCGTCGTCGTCGAAGGTGGCGTCACGGTATCCTTCTTCTCCTCCGCAGCAGCAGGAATCGATCCGTCTCCAGCACCCGGTGTTGACATCGCCGTCGCCAATGTCGAACCCTTCTCACCCTCACCCGACCCCGACCCGGGTTCCTCTTTCTTTGTTGTGGCCGATTTTCCAAAACTCAATTTAATCTTCTCCCCCTCCCTCCTCTTCAACTCCTTCCTCTCCTCCTCCTCCGCATCAAAGCTAACCCCCCTTGCCTCGGCATCCTTTTGCGCCCTCTTGATTTGCTCCCTCAAAGCCCTCTGCTCCCTCTCCTCATCCCCCTTATCCATCATCTCCTTCCTCCTGACCTTCTCCCTCCTCTCCATCGCCTCCGGAGAATCATCAATCCACGCCACAAACAACCCCTCCCCTTCCTTCTCCTCCACCCTACACACCCCTTCCCTGCCCAAAAACTTTGCAAACTCCGTGAGGGAATGCCATTTCGTCGCGTTGAGATGCACATGGTTCTTGCGCGCAATGACCTCCTGGTAGAACTTGTTGATGTGGATCTCCTTCTCGCCATGGCTGGTTTTCAGCTGCGAGATGAAATCCTTGAGAAACTGCTCGGAAAAGGTGTCTTGCACGCCCTTGAAGTTGGCGCCCGCCTCGAGCGCCTTGGCCGTGTGCGAGGGCGACTGGCAGTGCATCTTGTACCCGTTCTCGTCGCGGCAGGATTTCTCGCACAGTTGGCAGTACCAGCGGAGCCGGTTGAGGCCGCGGGATTTCATCTTGTTGGCCAGATATTTGGCGGAGCCGACTTCTGCTTTGGGCATCGTGAATGGGTATTACGGACTCGCTGCGCGCGAGTCGGGCGGGTGGGAGGTGATTGGTGTATGTGTTTTGTTTTGTTTTCGGAGGGTGTCGCTCGGTACAGTACAGGACGATGCGGCGAATGACGGTTTGGAAGTTGAGTTGGGTCAAGGTTGGTTATGCGACGGAGATGGTGAGTTGTGTTGGTTGCCGACTCGAAGCAGAAATCGTTGTGTCTCGCTCTTCGACCTTGCGTTGTTGTTGTTGTTGTTGATGGAGAGTTGATGTTCTGGAACGGGTGAAGGTTCGAGTGCAGGCCCCGATTGCCAGCCGCCACACAAATGTTACATGCCGAATGCCAAGCATTTGGAGCGATCAGCCAACAACCCTAACCCAGACATGCTTCCCGTTTGGTCGAGGATCACCCCTTTTCGCTTTGTTTACACAAAGGAATCTGATTCCCAACGGGGTATTTTTGATGCTACGGATGACACTGTGCCTCGGAAATTGTGTTTCGGCCGCTTACGGAGAGGTCTGCCATACAACGGACTTGGTCTGCGCTGTGATAAGAGTACATGCCTGGCTTGCTCAAGGTTCATGCTCCTCTGTACTCTTCGATAACGCCTTTTTTTTTTGGTTTTCCCCTCGGACACTCCGGTTGACCAGGATCGCAATCCCCACTTTCACCTTTATGCAACAGGTATTTCTGGTTATCAATTGGTATTATGCTAATCGTTCACTCTCACGGTTACAATGACTGAGTTTCCTCGCACATTCGCACCTTCTTACGACCATGCTTCTTCATTTCTTGTAACGGATCCATCATCTGTCGACGATCTTTCAGCAGTATTTACACAGTTACAGTTGTGTTGACAGCGAACTACAGCTGACATGAGTATCCAAAAAACAGCCACCCATCAAACCGAGATTTCCCGCATCCACCCAAAAGCAATAAGACATCAAACGCAAAAAGCCACAAAAAAAAGACACCATCGGTCGAAACGGACGCGTTTGGGTATCAAATTGTCAAAAACAAAAGAACGCAATGAGTATATACAAGAAAAACCAGAACATGATTGAACTGTGAGTGAAATGACATATTAATGTCGTTGTATAAAGACCAAAGGCGATCGCTCTGTAACTCCAAAAAACCGCCAGATAGAAGAAAAGTTGCACTCAAACTCTCATGTCGAAAACGGCATGGTTTCTGATTCTCGGACGATAGTTATATGTCCCGTGTGATATAGAATGCCGTGGGTCCAATAAAGCGTATTAATCGGTATGGATAACAACAAAAGGCTGATATACGTAGTATATAGGCGATGATGTCATAATGCAAGATCGGCATCTGGGATTCGAAGTTGTTCGTGCTGCTCGGTGACTGACGCATTGAGCCAGGTTTCTGGAAGGTTCAGTCTGTTGGCATATCCCTGCGATGGGACGGTGCTTGGTCGCGCCTGGCTCCCGTGGTGATGAGCATCCTCAACGGCTTTCTCTCTGACATCTGGACTTGGGTCCTCCTTCCAGAGCGCTGCCGACAGGGTGGAAAGTAACCAATGCCGAGTTCTCTCGTTCATATCATCCCTGGCGGAGCTGTGACTGGTGCCTGGGCTTCTATTTGTTCGATCCTGGGTGTCCCCTGCGAGCCAGAATTCGATGTTCCGTGACCCTTGCTTCGAAGAGTATTATTCGACCCCAAACCGCGCTTCATCATTTTTCCGAGGACTGTGACGAGCTCACACGCGTCGTTAAACATGTCGTTGTCGATGCCTTCCGTCGCCTCATACACCTCCGAGATGGTTTCCTTTGCGAGTCTTCGGCTAGCCTCGGCATCGTGAACGCATTCGTATAGGAAGGCTGCGTATTCTGTCTTGACCGAAAGCCGTAGCGAATGTGATCCCCAAAGGTGCTGTTCCGCGAGCTGGATAGCTTCCTTGAAGCATTGCTGGGCCAGTGGTAGGTAGTCCCCGGGCTTCATGAGGAAGGCTGTTGGTGATTGCGGACCAAAACCTGGGGGTGGGCCAACGGGCCCCCCCTCAGATATCGACCTTGAAGCACCGTGATCGTATGTGTCATTGCCTTTTGCTACCCTTTTCCCCTTGTCGCTGGCATTCGCTACACTGCTTGTTGACTGGCCTTCCGGGGTGTTGGTTCCTATCGTCGTAACAGGTGGAGTGTTGTGAAACAAGACGATAATGTGATAGAATGAAGCTAGCAGCTTGTATGCTAGGATTTTGAGTTCGACATTCTTCTTTAGCGTTGCCGATGGCAGTACATATTGATCGAGCAGTAGTAACCCCTCCCGTGACAACCAGACGATGTGAAGATGAAGGTCTAATGGAGGATTTCCTGAGCTTCCGTCTTGTCGGCGCTGTTTTCGTGCGGTGATGAGCTGACTCGAGAGGTTTATCGAAAGTCCTAGAATCTTGAACAGGACAGAGGAAAGCAGGGGGTTTTCACTCTCGACTAGCCGGGCGAGCTTGCCAAGAAACTTTTGGTCGATCTCCGAGGAAGCCATGAAGTCAAGCGTTCGCAATCGATTCAACTGATCCTTTCCCTATAATGAATCTAGGCACCAAAAGTAATGAATCCAGCAGTCAAACTGACAGGAGTCGAATCGTGTCCAAAAATGAAAATGGTGGTGAACTCCTGCTGTTTGTCGACGAGTTGTCCGTTCGCTACCTCGGGGAGGCAAATTGGTCCAATGAAGATGATAAGTTAAACGAGAGACTGCCGAGATAAATTCGATTCGTGTGTTGCGTCAGTGGTGAATCCTTTGTTGGCCCCGGCACAAAATCTTGCATGGGGAAAGTTGGTGGATGAGCGCTGAGGTGAAGGAAGCACTTGGCTCAAGAGTTTCGGCGGAAGACTGTCAATCAGATATGTATAGTATTCGTGAAGCTGAAACTGGGCACTGTAGCTTTGTTTAGAACTCATCCAACCTTGGCATGCTTCACGAGTTGACTGGACGAAAACTCACCAATATCACACAGAAGAGCAAATTGTACTAGGTCGGAGGGAGGCCACCAAGATAGCAATCTGCCCACCAAAACGGGCCAATCAGGAACTTGAGGGCGGCAATGGTGTTAGTAAAGGAGTGAGGCGTCGGTGTGAGGGTAAAAAAAAAGGTTGAGGCTCAAGAATGGAGACGGAGGAGGGCTTTGCGAGTCTGGGGCAGGGCATGGCGACGGTATTGGGTCTTTTTCAAGGAGATGTTTACCAATTGATGTGGCGCGCGCAGTCGTCGTCGCAATCAGGTCGCAAACGCCGTCGCGAATAAGCCGGAGGGCCAGTAGTCACTGGTACCTGTTAGCCCCGGGTTGCTGCAGGGGAAGCCAGAGGTCGACCGGGACCCCTTTGCTTTCTTCTAAGAGACGCACAAGGCGGTGTGAACGGACCACCTGTTGGATTTTGATAATGCGCAGCGCAAAACTTGCAAAGTCTCCAGCAGAGAGGAAGCGAACAGGTTGAAGCCCCAGCAGACGCAGCAAAGCAGCGCCGAAAACAGGCTAACCACGAGCTAGGTAAAGCAGGTCCTGGTTGATGCAGTGCTTTTGCAAGGTACCCAGTACATGCCTCTCCAGCTGTTCCTGGCAGTCCTGGCCAGCCTGTAGTGTAGGTAGCCTTGAAGGTGGGCCCCCACAAGACCCTGCGACGTCAGACGCCCTGTGCCATTTTGGGTTTTGGCTCCGTCGACGTCCACAGGCAGAGAAAGCCGACCTGGGTTGGGGGGTTCGGTTGGGCGGCGGTAAGGCTAACGTCAGTGGACAGCAGTCGACCTAGGATGAAGCAACAGCCGCGGGCGCGGTACCCAATGCTACTGTGATATAACATGAGATGAAAAGCAGATAGCCGCACTGCCCTGGAGGGGGGGGACAGCGCTTTGCCAGACGATGTACACACGGACAATTGCGAAGCTCGAGACAAGGGCGACTTTTTTGAAGCTCGAATTGAGCTAACAAGACGGGCGAGCCGGTAACCAACATGGAGATTCAGGCTTGATCGGAGCTGTTGTCCTGTTGCGGCGTACAGAGAGGTACCGTACGGGATGCTGCGATGCCGCTACGACTGCGATGCCGGTGTGAGCCAACCAGGCCAACCGAACAATGTTGCAGCCTGCAGCGACACTTTGATGAACAACACTGGACGAAGATTCTGTGCATGAACGAGCGCGTTGCGGCATGCAAGTTAACTACTGGGACCCCCGCTGTTTAGCGGCACAATCAAAGCTTTCAAGCCACGGGAATCCAGGATCCAGGGGGGGGGGAAAGAAGTGAGACCTCGAAGACCGATACGCAAGGAAGGCCGTCAAACTAGTCTCCTCCTCCACGGAGATTGAAGGCGGCTGGCTCGAAAAAGCAAGGCAGCTCTCGATGAGCCAAGTGACTTCCAGAAGGCAAAGTCGGAATGCGAGAGTGACGGAGGTCTATGTCATGCAGAAGCAGTTGGCGAGCGACGATAGGTCGGCGTTGGAGTGTATGGAACGAAGTCGTCGAAGGCAGCGGAAGTTGCCCGCAGATGAATGGGGTCTGCAGGATGAGTTGTCCACCGCAATCATCTGGGTCGGCGCATGATGCCCTGCGTGCGTCTTGAGATGCCCCAGTGCGGTCGGGTCCCGGTTGGGCAGCCCACTTGGGTTACCTTACTCGGCGGAGTTTAGCCCCAGTTCACATACATTCCGTCAGGGCAAGACACACACCATCGAAGTCCAATGCAGGGCAGCGACATCGATTGCGTCAAGAGGGAGTCAGGAAATGCCAGATTGATGGGTGCCCGTTGTGTTGATGGAAGCAGATGGTGCGGAAAGCCGTGTTTGAGATAGGCGTGCGTGGAAGCCGAAGTGGATGTGATGTGTGAGATTGAAGTTGAGATCTGATCGACGATTGAACCCAAGCACAGGGAAACAAACCTAACGGAAAGATAGTAACAACACCGAGAACCGAGTGGGAACTGCCCTGCCCGGCCTGGCACCGAACTGAAGTGTGGAAGACCACTCACTGCAGGCACCTCCAAGTGCGCACGGGGCGCTAAAACATCCCGTACGACATGCCTTGCCGTCGTACGTTACGGCAACTTACGCGACTTGCGTAACAACCGAATGCCTTCTTACGCCTTGCCCGTGCTTACTTCTGGACAGTACGGTCCTGAAAATGCCCGCTGTCGGAATACTCTCCAAGGTAATTACATACCAGAACACCTATTTTGAGGATGGTGCACCCGACGGGAACTTGGGTTGGGTCGAAGCTGAAATTCCAAAACAGCTGGGGCGCCGAAAGCCGGCAAGCGAAATATCAGGATACAACAAGCGCCAGCATACCGGGGTACAAACCACAAAGAGCATCTTGTCCCTTCGAAAACCCTTTTTTCTCATTCACATCACAACTGCCGGACGACCTGATCCATCATTCGATGCCCCATCGGACCGAGAACGCACAAACCGCAGAAAAGGGGGACTCTTTGTATTCCGCCATCCTCGTGGCTGCTGCTTGGATGCCACGAGCACCACGAAGCTGCAATGGAACTTGTCGCCATGTCGCACCCGCACGCTCTGTGTTCTGTCTATCCTTCGGACCCATTCGTTACGTGATGTTGGTTCTTAGTGTACAACCTGTGAGGAGACGCAGTCAAGTCTCACTCTGTGCTCCGAGTCCGTGCTACTCCCTCTACCTTCTCTAATTCCCGAAAGTCAACGGTGCGAGACTTCGGCAGTTGCAATTGGTGCCAGCACACGGGAATGTTCCAAATATTAATACCTATCTGCCATCATCCGCTGCGGCTGCGGGAAAGCCGACAACGGGAAGCATCTCGAGGCTAGCTGCCGGTAGTTTCAGCCAAGTTTGATTTCTCCTGCATCACATTACCTTCCGTGCATTGACTTTGTACACCATGCTGAATGTTAACCAGATCAAACGACGCTCGATAAGTATGGTATCCATCATCGGTGGGAGTCATCAAACCAAGTCAACACCTCGGCTCCCTTCCCCTATATGGACGATCAGGGGCCATGGTTGAG
Organism: Neurospora tetrasperma FGSC 2508; assembly: GCF_000213175.1. Taxonomy (NCBI): domain Eukaryota; kingdom Fungi; phylum Ascomycota; class Sordariomycetes; order Sordariales; family Sordariaceae; genus Neurospora; species Neurospora tetrasperma. The sequence continues at coordinate 3,652,871 of NW_009799099.1, read as the reverse complement.
GCTCTATCCCCAAGTCTGGGGCGTCCAAGTCCAACTCCGCCAAGCATCTCCAAATTGACAACATACTGCTATCAATTTGACATGTCAATCTGGCTACCAACGTCCAACGGCCTGGTCCATGCCAGGGCGTTAGGTTTTGTCTGCGAGTCTGCCTATGTGGCTGCCTAGTTGCATGCCTACACTGCACCAAATGTGCACATCTGCCAAGAACCTATGCCTAGATACAAATGCAGCTCTATCTATGGTATGAAGACTTCGAAACCGTTGATCATCAATATGCAGATTTCACCATATACCTATATTTCCCATTTTTGGAAGCTGTTTCCACCTGTCCGAAGTCCTTCAAACATTCAACACTCGGAGAAATTTGGATGCTGTTTGTCGGTTTCAGGAATGGCTCTGAAGAGAGGAAAAGAGTGCTTGACTTGGGGTGGTGGTCGCAATTCAAGCCGAATTAATTAGACCAAAAGTATGTCTGTCCATTCTGACCTTCTTTTTCGCGGTCAATGAGTCAGATCTACACGATGTCGGAAGACTTGCCGAGTTGTGTACGGGCGAGAAGCTGGTAGTAGATGTCTGCACGAGTGCGGCTCAGCTTAGACTGGCGATACCGGGATCGCTTAGCCTCCTGGAAACAATCCTAACTCTCCAATATATATAATCGCACGACCGGCCAGATACTTGGCCTTACGCGACTAACAACGGCCTGCCCAATATCTCAGCCGTGTACAGACGTGTCAGATTATTGTCACTCTTTTCAGCTTCCACAATTTAGAAAACATCTCTCATTGTATTGGAGGCGAGGGCAACGTATATTCTATATCACTGTTCATGAAACACTACGAGAGCGGAGTTGCCGAATCACGGCAGTACCGAAACTCCTTATATTTAAACTAGTCTAGCCGCACTGTTCTTGGGCGGTCTAGTCTCCATCGATATCGTCATCCTAACTTCATCTCTCACGGACTTATACTAGACCAACGACCCTAGACAAAACATTCTACCTCGATTAGACAAGCCACAACCACTTGACCGTCAACAGTCAACAACACCACTTACTCACGATATCATTATACAACCTACCGTCTCCAGCATTTCCAAATCGAGAAATCAGTCACCAGTCATCATATCTCTCAAAATCCAACTCAGTGTCAAGCTACCCATTTCAAACGTCCACACCACTCCTGCTTATCCTGTCACTTACAATCTCCAAATCCCGACCCTCTCGAAGCCTAGCAAGATCAAAATAATTCATCATATCTCTCACGAGGCCCTAAGGTTCTATACACTTGCCCTCAGTATCAAAGCAACCATCATAAGGCCAGAGAAGAGAAGAGAAGAAAAAAAGAGAAAAGAAGGGCAATGTGCCAATACTACGCCCACGTCTTCACCTGCAAACACGTCTCCCTCACCTTTGCCCGCTTCTGTCCCTCCGCCAGCATGATCCAGACCCGGTGCGGCGAGCGACAGATCTGGCAGACGATCCGAATGGCCGAGTCTTGTGAGGAGTGTAAAGATGGTGGTGGTGGTGGTAGTGGTGGTGGTGGTGATAATGGTGGTTGGATTGAAGACGGCAGTGGGAGGAGTGTCGGTCATGCGGCTGACACGACGACGGGGTGTAGGAAATGAAGTGAAGTGAAGTGGATGTCGACGTTCTGAGGTTGTGTCTCAAAGAAAGAAAGAAAGAGAGAGGTACAGAGAGAAAGGGAGAGAAGGGGGGAAGTCGAAAGTGCGGTGTCGCTGCTACTGCTGCTGCTGCTGCTGCTGCTGGTGCTGCTGGTGATTGGTATTTACGATGACTCCGAGTGACCGAAGGGGGCGAGTTTGGTCCCGCAGGTTGGGACCTGTTATTTCTTTTTCATTTGAGGACCTGCTGTTTCTTGTTATTCCGGGACATGTTGCTCCATGTCATGAAGCATGGGAGCGATGCAAGCGTCATGGAGATGCATATATACAGTCGGAGTTCCGGGGAGGATTCAAAATCAAGGTCTATTGGGGCATATACATGTTTTTGAGGCGAGTGTCTGCAAAACGTGATAGTAGGCTTGGATTGATCGTTTCCCGTTGGGGAGGGGCGAAGAGGTTTTCTGTCAGTTTCCGCAACTCTGCCGAACAAAACGTTGGATAACCAATAGAATTTCTGTTTCATTCTTCTCTGATTGGGGGTGTTTTACCGTGGATTACTAGGTTATAGACTGTCCATTTTCGGGAGTTTTGGAGTTTGTCATTATCTGTTTCCTATTTCGTTGTCAGGTTGCTTACAAGAGATTCGTTACAGCCTTGAAACCAACAGAACAGCTAATCCACTAGAGTATTTGAAAGCATCAACCAAACAAAAGAAAGAAGAGGAAAGAATATCATCGGGATCATGGGCATGCTTTTCTGGCTGACCAGGGCTAACATCGTGTTCCTCAGCCCAAGCAGCAATTCTCGTCTACTTTGTACTACATGTCGGACTCGTCCTCGGATTATTCAAGTTCAACTTCCTCGGATCCTGATACATGTTTGCAGAAAGTGGAGGAGAAGTAGCGTCTTTGCATCGCTTCAGAATCTGATGTGGCAGCCGGAGTGGTAGCTATGGGGGCATAGGACATCGTGTACGTCTTCTGTCAAAGCAGCTTTTGACCCTGTGGCCGCCTGTTGTTGCTGGTTGGGGTGATCACACGGTGGTAACCACATATCGTCCCCAGGCTCTTGGTGGGGACATCATATGTGCTCATCAATTATAGGATTACCATTGGAGCTATGGCTATCGGGATCGGTGATGTTTTGGTCAAGGTTGGGTTCACTCGGTGATAGTGTGGAACATTCAGCTTCTTCCGCTACTCAGGTGTCCAGAAAAGTCAGTACAGGTTGATTCAAGAAACAGGTGACAATGGTGACTTACGTCTCCTAGAGAAAGGATATTCACCAGCCTCAACTGACTTCATCTGACCATCCATGCCCTCTGACGAGGAATCATTGTGACCCCATCTCATCTTCCGAGTCTCTCCATGGCCAGAAGGGTTGAGGTGTTGCTGCTGTTGCTGCTGTAGCTGCTGTAGCTGTTTGTGGTACTGGACCTGCCAGTAGTCGCCGCCGCTGCCGTCGTCGTCATCGTCCTCGGGTGATACATAGCCCAGGTCCGACAGACGGATGCGGCCCTTGTCCTCGTGCTGATTTTGGTGTCGGCTCTCGGAAGTTGGGGCACTGCTTCGTCCGTCTCGGTCCGGGAGCCGAAAGCACCCCATGTCGTTCTGGATATCGAGGTCCTCGTCGTCGTCCTCATCGTTCTCGGGCGATACATGACCCATGTCCGACATACGGTTGTAGCCCTCGTCTTCGTGCTGGTCTCGGCGTGCTCTTTCGGGACTTGTGGTCTTGTTCCTGCGTCTGTTTTGTTCAGAGAGCGACAAAGCTCCCAAAGCTGTCCGCGTAGCCTTCACGCACTCCTTCTTGTCTCCCGACGGAAACGATCTCGGAGGCGTCGGGTTTGGTATGACAAGTTCATGTTGGCGTAAGCGATGATCTTCAGGGGTAGGAGCAGTGGTAGCGGGGGAGGAGAAGCAAGCCTCATTGATACTCTCTCTTGAAGGGTTATCGGGCTCGAGAGAACTATGATCTGCAAGCTTAAGTTCCATCGAAGCCTGCGCCTTCGTGATCCTCGCCCGACCAGCCTTTGTGTCGGGACCCAGATAAGGCCGGCCGGCTTCCCAAGCTGCACACAGAAGCTCCCTGTTCTGCCGAATAAACGAGATAGCGTCTCTTACATCGTGACAAACGCACTGCCACGCGTCGTCGACCTTCTTACTGTCTTCGTCGTTGCAGTCAGGATGTCCGAGGACCAAACTCAACACGTGTCTGATTCGGGCCAAGAACTCGCCCAGATCGGAGGTGATGAAAGGATCGAATTCTCGTTTGGCGGCTGTGCAGATTCGGAACACGGTCTCGGGTCGAAGAGCATCTTGGGGAGAGAGGTCGGAAGGGAAACCGGGTACTTCGCTCGGGTCTCGAGAATAGAGGCTGAAAATAATGGCTACTTTATCCATCCTCTGGAGGTTCGGGGGCAGAAACTCAATGCCTCCGACCCCGCGGGCCAGTAGCAAATGAGCCCTGTAAATGGGATGATATCCCACTTGAATGAGCATCTGTTGTTGTTTGTGGCTGCCTGGCGCCGATGGTCATGATTGTGCTGGTTGAACCGTCGAAAAAAGAAGGAAGAAAGTGGAAAGAGGAGGGGTAAAGGAAGAGAACGCATATATACCTAGAGGTAGCGTTAAAAGCACAGGATCAAGTGACATCTAGGACATCCGCAAAACTCCATTTCAACAGTCCGCACTTCTCCTTGCACGCGTAGAGGTAGGTAGTGAAGATGGGATGATATCGCCTATCTCTTTAAGTTACCTGTACATATGTTCGAATAGACAGCATCCGCCCTCTCCCCGGCGGTCAAAGAGGGATAGTATTTGATGACCGGGGGACTTTACGGAATACTACGACACCCGATTACTAGGCTGGCTATGGTATCCAGGTCACGCAGAATATGCAGAGTCTATACGGTATAGCTAGTTATTCCAGCGTCTCCATGGAGCCACGGGCAATTATTCACTCACTGAACCGTATTCGTGTGGTACCGGGAAAACGGCTTCTTGAATGAGATAATTGGTAAAATTGTCGATGTTAACGTGATTCATCTTCGTTGAGAAGAGAAGGCTCGAAGTCCACCGTTCTCTGTGTTCATTTCACCTTCTGCTTGTATTTTATGTACCCCAACCTGGCGTGTATCTGAATAAGAGGTTAATACCGAAGAAGCTCATAAAATTCATGCCTTACTTCCAAGCACGGTTCACTTTGATGTAGGTACCAGTTTTGAAGTGTGATACGCTGGGGCGGCATACAGATGCGCCCAAAACCGGACAGCCGTTGATAATGCAAGAGGGAACTTCATGATCCAAGATTTTGAGGGCCTCTCCTTGATCTGAGCTCAAGAAGCCGAGGCTTGACTACCAAACTTCATGACTGTGTCCCCTCACGGTGTTTGCCACATGAAGCTCTCCGAGTGCCCACAGTCCGAAACCCTCGAGTCCCCGGTTGCCTCCTTTTAGGCGGACGTCAGCATATACATCTACGGTGCAGGCCATGCTGCTGTGTAGGCTGAAATAATCCATCTCTGCTTAGAAATCAGACTTCTTTATTTCGGATGCAGCTTCCTCTCGCAAGACTTGGTCATCTGACGACTACCTCTGCGCTACAAGTACATGAGGTCCCTCGTGGATTCTTCCAACCATGTTCCAACTTACAAATTACTCTACAAAAACCTGAAATTTTCCTCCTCTCCCATCTTACTCATACTCCCTCACCAAGCACCTCTCCACCTCTTCCTCTCCTCTGTTCTCTCCTCCTCTCTCACCTCTTTTCTCACCAAGCAGTCTCCATCTCCCACTTCTTCTTATACCGCCATCCAACCTCATCATCCTCCCACCCCTCCACCACTTTGGCCTCCTTCTCTCCCTGCTTCACCTTCTGTCTCAACAGCTTCACATCAACCATCCGACCCGTGGCACTCGCAAATTTAGCTTGCAGCTCGAACCACTTCTCCTTCGAGGCCGAAGAATGATCATACTGCTCGCTCAAAGAGATCAACACCCAGCAGTCTCTCAAGGTAAAATCGCGGTCGGGCTTGGGTTGGAGAAGGGGCTGGCGAGAGGACATGGCGCTGAAGACGACTTGTTTGTACAGTGATCGGAGGTCTTCCTCGGAAAGGGTTTTGCACTGCGCGCTACGCTGGCCGGGTTGGTATGATGACGGGCCGCCGGGCGGCTTCGTGGTGACGGCAGGTTTGGTGTCCCAGCTGGTGGAGTTCCAGGGCGCGTCGTGGGAAGGGTATTGGGCCTGAGGAGGTGAGTTGTTGTAAAGTGGGAGAAGGGTAGTTTGTGCTTCACTCTTGGGGAGGTAGCCAGGTGGGTGAGGGGTGGCTGAGTAAGGGGTTGAAGGGTAGCGACCTGGAGGGCCTGGGGTGACAGGAGGAACTGGAACTGGCGCATAATGTTCAACGACGGGAGGAAAGCCCGAAAGGCCCATGGGTGCTACATCTCTATTGTAGCCGGGTAGGTCTCTGACCATGTGAATGTTAAGGGCGTTCTGGACGTCTCCCTTGTCGGCTTTGTTGTTGGCCGGTTTGTTGCTATCCCAGGGACCGGTACAGTCCGCGCCCCACGGGGGAGGGTTCTGAAGAAAGGCAGTGAGGCTGTCATTACCGCCGGTTGCCTTGTTGTTGTTGCGGTTGTTGTTCTTCGAAGTTCCTCCGATCGGGGCGTAATTCCAGCCTCCGTTGTTGCTGGGAGGTTTGCCATAGTTCGAACCTCTCGCGGAGCCTGCGTTGCTGGGAGGCTTGTTGTTGTCCTTGCCTTGGTTTGAACCTCCGCCCCAGCCACTGTTGCTCGGCGGCTTAGTACAATCTGCCTTCCAGCCAGTGGCAGCTCCGAGTCCAGGAGTCCAATCTCCGTTATTGCTGGGCGGCTTGTTACTGGGAGGTTTGTTACTAGGAGGCTTATCATTGCCTTTTGTGCCTCCAGTCCACTCATCCTTCGCCGGGTGTTTGAAACTTGGGGTTGAGACTCGATCCGAGCCTCCACCCCAGCCAGTTCCAGTTCCAGCAACAGCATCAGGACCAGAGTTCCAACCATATTGCTCTCCGGATGGCTTGTTGTTGAAGTTACCAGGTGAGTTACGGCCCGCATTGCTGCCCGGCTTTCCGTTGTTGCTGGGAGGTTTCTTCCACACATCATAACCGGTGTCTGGCTCTTCATCGACACGAGTTAGTCCTTGCTTCCAATCTTTGGCAGAAGTAGATCTGGCGGCAGGGCTTCGACCCCTGGTGTTGTCGGGCGCAATCTCACGTGGGCGAGAATCTGTGGCCGGAGTGGCATGCCAGCCGCCGTCGGGCATACCCCAATGTCCTTGTTCTTTGGGTGAACTGATCGATCCCTTCCAAGCCTCCACTCGCTTGGCCATGCGGCCCCGTTCGCTTTCTGTGGGTGAACCGTAAATCCAACCATCGGGACTGCCGGGGGGCGCAGTGTTGCTGGGGGGCTTGCTGCCCTGAGGCGGAACAAAATTCTTGGGAACCCAACCCGAGTTGCTGGGCGGTTTGTAGCCTGGGTTCGGAGCAACACTCCATCCCTGGTCGGAGCCTGGACCGGATTTCCAACCTGTGTTGTTGTCGGGTGGTTTGTTGCTTCTTGTCGAACCCGCAGCTGAAGGCGGCCTCCAGTTGTTGTCGCTACCACCTGTGTTCCAACCCATACCGTCCTCTGATTGCTTGTTCTGGTTCAACCTGTTAGCCCTGTTCTGTATTCTCAAAGCAAAAACTTCCGCCTCTAAGCGCTGCATCTTCTCCGCACTGACTCGTTCTTTAAGATCTTTGATCTCCTGATCCTTCATACTCAGCTCTTTTTCCACAGACTTGGCCTTCTCGTCGCCCTGTTGAGAGCCGCTCCCACGGTTCGAGCCATTGTTGCTAGGCGGCTTGTTGCCATTGTTTGAACCAGAATCCCATCCTCCGCCATTGCTGGGAGGCTTGTCGTGATTCGAACCTCCGCCCCAGCCACTGTTGCTAGGAGGCTTGGTATTGTTGTTGTTCCCATAATTCGAACTTGAACCCCAGCCTCCAGTGTTGCTAGGCGGCCTGCCTCCCTGATTAGAACCTCCGTTATTCCAACCTCCGCTGTCGCTGGGAGGCTTGCTGCCCTGGTTAGGACCTCCGCCCCAATTACCGTTGTTACTGGGTGGTTTGTTGCCACTGTTGGAACCTGAACCCCAACCTCCATTGTTGCTGGGTGGCTTGCCGTAATTTGAACTTTTGGCAGAGCCTGCATTGGAGGGAGGCTTGACGTTGTTGTTGTTCACCTGATTTGAACCTGAACCCCAATCACCGTTGTTGCTGGGCGGCCTGTTGCCTTGGTTCGAGCCTCCGTTTTCCCAACCGCCGCTGTTACTGGGAGGCTTATTACCCTGATTCGAGCCTGAACCCCAACCCCCATTGTTGTTTTGAGTTGGACCTGTGTTACCCCAGTCGCCGTTGTTGCTGGGCGGCTTGTTGCCTTGGTTAGGGCCTCCGCCTCTACCACTGTTGCTCGGAGGCTTGTTGTTGCTGCCGCCGTGATTTGAACCACCGGTATTCCAACCGCCGCTGTTGCTGGGAGGCTTGGTGTTGTTGTTGTTCCCCTGATTTGAACCTGAACCCCAATCACCGTTGTTGCTAGGCGGCTTGTTGCTGGGCGGCCTGTTGCCGTTGTTCGAGCCTGAACCGCAGCCGCCGTTGTTGCTGGGCGGCTTGTTGCTGGGTGGTTTGTTGTTCCCTTGGTTTGAACCTCCGCTCCAGCCATTGTTGCCGCTATTACTAGGAGGCTTGTTCCCCTGGTTTGGACCTCCGCTCCAGCCATTGTTGCCGCTGTTACTAGGAGGCTTGTTCCCCTGGTTTGAACCTCCGCTCCAACCATTGTTGCCGCTGTTACTAGGAGGCTTGTTCCCCTGGTTTGAACCTCCGCTCCAACCATTGTTGCCGCTGTTACTAGGAGGCTTATTCCCCTGGTTTGAACCTCCGCTCCAACCATTGTTGCCACTATTGCTAGGCGGCTTATTTCCCTGGTTTGAGCTTCCTCCCTGACCATTGTTGCTAGGAGGCTTGTTGCCCTGGTTAGAGCCTCCATTGTTCCCGCCACCACCACTATTGCTGGTTGGCTTGTTATTGCCGTTGTTGCCTTGGTTCGAATTTTGACTACAGTTACCACTGTTGCTAGGCGGTTTGTTGCTAGGCGGTTTACCTTGGTTTGAACCATTCTTGGAACCCGAGTTGCTTGGCGGCTTGTCGCCTCCTGTAAAGTCTGCGGCCCAACCATCACCAGGTCCCGGACCGACATTACCACCTCCGTTGTTCTCCTGGTCTCCGCCGCCCCAACCCGCATCACCAAAGCCGTTGTTATTGGTGTCGTTGTTGCTGTTGTTATTGTTATTGGTATCTTGATCTCCACCTCCGGTACAGTCTGCACTCCAAGCAGGGGTATCAAATCCAGGGCCAACATCTCCACCGCCATTGTTGTCGGTCTGGTTTCCACCTCCCCATGCACCTTCGCCACCACCGCCGTTGTTATCGGTGTTGTTGTTCTGATCACCACCACCACTCCAGCCATCACCATTGTTGTTGTTGTCGTTGTTATTGCTGTTGTCTTGATCTGCATCAAAGCCAAATCCAGGAAGCTCGCGAAATCCCATAGTCTCGTCCGCAACAGAGGCATGGCTGGGACCGGCTTCGTTGTTCTTGTTCTTCTTGTTCTGTGTCTTATGTGCCTTGCTCTGATTGCCCTTATTGACTTGAGCAGCGCCTAGACGAACAAGTTCCTGGTGCCGTTTCTTGACCTCATTCTTGTTTCGGCCAATGGCGCTGCCAATGTTAGCCCATGGTTCGCCGCCTTCCTTCATGCTGAGTATGCTTGCATCTTGCGAAGGCGTCCAGTCGTTGTCGGCTTTACCTGCTGCTGGAGTTCCCTTGGGCTTCTCGGCAACAGTCGTATCTGCATCGGTGGTTTCGGCTTCGGTTTGAGTTGCGTCGTCAGTAGTAACGGCATTGGTTGTCTCTGCGGGGTCGGGTGATTCGACTTCGATTTTCTTCTTTGCCTTGGTTCTGGACTTGCCCTTGCCCTTCTGCGCTTTCGCCGGCGTAGGCTCCGCATCCGTTGTGGCGTCGTCAGTAGTCTCAGGTTCATCGGTGGGCTCGAATGTAACCTTCTTCGCCTTTGTCTTGTCGCTGGTCTTGACACGGATTTCGGACTTCTTCCCTTTCTGTGATGAACGTGATTTGACATGTGCTATGTCAGCTTCATCTGATGATTCAACTGTGATGGTCTTCTTTTTGCCCTTTCGTGTGGTCTCGGTAACGGTAACACGGTTCTTGTTCTTGACTTTCTTCAGGGGAGACGGCTCAGCTTCTGTCATCGACTCAACCGAGGAATCTTCCTCTTCGCTTGAAGCTTCCACCACGACCTTCCGCTTGCCCTTTCTGCCCCGTGTCTCGACCTTGACTTTGGAACTTCCTGCTTTCTTCGACGAAGTACTCGGCTTCTTCTTCGATGTCGGCTTGGAACGTGGCTCAACATCTGTTGACTCAATGTCTGACGACTCAATATCAGTTGTGACTTTATCAGCTGTCTCCTCGTCAGAAACCTCGACGTGCATCTTCTTCTTGATTCTCTCTTTGGTCATGCTCCGGCGCTCAAGCTTCTTCGTCTTCATAGGACGACGTGACTCGACATCCGATAACGACTCATCTGACTCATCTGTTGCATCAGCAGTTATGACTTTGACTTTTCGAGTACCCTTCTTTGATGACGACTTGGTTTCGATGCGAATTTCTGATGCTTTCCTGGAGGCACTGGATGACTTCTTTGGCAGTAATTTTGATTTGTTGTGAGGGGGAGAGTCGTAGCCAGCTTCGTAATCCTCCGAATCGTTATGCTCATAACTGATGGCCTTCTTCGAAACAGCCTTTGAGCTTTCACCATTCTTCCTCTGGTTCAACATCGCTTCAAGCCAGCCAGTAGGGACGTCTTCAGGCGTGTTGAAGACCACAGGCGGAGGCCGAATAGTGAATTTCTCGACTCTCTTTTCCTCGTACGTGAGGAACGGCTTTGAGCTTACAGCTGGTTGCGAAGAACCTTTGGGTTCTCGGCGTTGTCTCGAGGTGTGCGTTAGGGCTCCTTCGGATCCCGAAGTGCCAACCTCCATATCGGAGGCAGCTGCATCGTGGTCCTTCCTGGCCAGGACCAGGGATTGGTCCGATGTTTCGGACTTGCGATCGCGCTCAACTTTGAGGTCGATGACCCGACGAGGCTTCTTGCCCAAGACTACAGGGCCACCAGCAAGCCAGCTGGTGAGGGAGACCGTATAGTCGCCATGCTTCAGGATGCTCGTAGGTGACCGGTCAACCTCCTTGCCTTTCTTCCGTCCAGATGGAGCCATCTTGGAGAATATGAGGAAAGCTTGTGTGTGTGTCGCTGGACTTGATCACAAGGTGAGAGAAGATGATTTCGAGGGTAGAAACAACTGAGTACTTGTCAGCGATGATTAAACGCGAGAACAACCGGTTGATGTACCAAACTTGTGGTGTTTTGATTCCAAGTGATTTGGCACGATTTTGGGTTGACAGTTTGAGTGCAGTTTCGAGGAGGGGTAATGAGGGAAGGGAAATCAGAAATTCCAGACGACTTAAAATGCTGCGTGGGTGAAGAAGGTCTTTCCAGGTCGCGAAATTGGTGCCAGTTTGCTTGGGAAGCGCGGCTTTGAACTGCCTGCAGTCCTGATGTACGCCCGCTTGGTGGCAAATGCTGGAAGGTGAAGGATAAGCTGAATGGCGGGGGAATACTCAAAGGTCGCCAGCTTGCAAGTTCGCAGGTTGCCATGGAAACAGGAGTTGTCCCGTCCTAGGCGCGAACGACTTTCATCCCGTTTCTTGCTGGACAAACCACGGGTCAAGATATCCGACCCCACATACAAGGCAAGAAAGATGAAGCCAAAGGAACGACAAGAAGACATTTTTCAAGCATCTGACTGTCCATGGTCAACAAATTTCATGGAAATATGGTTTGTTGGAACAAGTAAAGCGCTGTCGTTGTGAAAGGGCCGCACACGCAAACCGTAGGATGACGTTGGGAAAGGTGTAGCCGCATTCCAGATTCCGGATGGGGGGTCTCCCATGCTCTTATCTCTGCTGACTCATCTGAATGGTGTGGCCCCCATTTGTCCACTCTAACGATATCCACTTATATGAAAAGGGAGACCCTGAACAATCAACCCATCAGCTGAACGGACTCGCCCTTTGCGACTTATGTTCCGTGTGTCTTTGTCTCTGATCGGTTCATACTCATTTTGAACCTTTTGCCCGTCAATATTCCAGCGTCAGTCGCACTACCGTACACACATATATCTGAAAACGATCTTCACTCACCATGGATGAAATCACCCCCCTTCCCGGCAACTACCATCAAGCTCTCAAGCTTATCGACGAGGCACATGCCCAGGATCCGAGATCGGTCGAGAGGAAGTCCGGTTCCGTGCCATTTGAGCTCGATTATGCCCAACATATGACACGCTGGCTGGCGGTTAGAGAACCTAGAGCGTCGCCCGTTTTGCAGCTTGCATGCCGGGCTCAGCATTTCCGAAGGTTCGCGTTCATCGACTTTCCTTGTTTGCTGAAATGAACCTCTTTCTCACATATGCCAAACACAGATGGGAAATCCCACGAAGCAGCTATCCCATGACTCGGCCCGGATATCTCACCTGGCGCGCCAAGCTCAAGTCCCAAGCGGCAAAGCAGGTGGCTGAGCTGCTCGCCGACGCTTCCATCCAGCCTCCGCTGAGCCAGGAGGAGATCGACCGGGTGGCCGCCCTGGTAAGGAAAGAGGATCTCAAGACCGATAGCGACACTCAGGTCCTTGAGGACGTCGCTTGCCTAGTATTTCTGGACGAGCAGTTTGAAGATTTTGAGAAGCGGCCGGACATTGACGAGGAGAAGATGGTGGGCATTTTGAGGAAGACATGGGGCAAGATGAGTCCGTCTGGACATGCGCTGGCCCTCCAGATGCACTTGAGCGAACGGGCCAAGATCCTGATCGAAAAGGCTTTGGGTGTTGAGAAGTGAATTTCACGTGTCGAATGAAAGAAGAAGGAATAACTTCAAGTCTAATTCGGCGTTCAAACAGTGTAAAAAAACGTTTGATATCGCATATGTTGTCTGCAAAATGCAGAGAGGACCGAGAGGCTGAATGCATTACCACTAGGCGTCTTGACATTTTAGCGCTACAGGTAATGTAGGGAGGGGGAGGACCCTTTTCAACAGGGTGATGATGGCCTGTATGGTAAGAATCCCAGTACCGCTTTCACGACTCGGCTCCTAAAACATTTCATCGTTACGAAAGAAGAGTTGAAAACCTGAAGACCACAATACTTTCCATGTAACTGATGTTGTGCTCAATGCATTCAGTGCTTGATACGTACAGCACGCAATTGGCTTCAGGTGGCATGGCATCATCGTCACGGCAGAGAGTGCCACTGCAGAGCCCTACAGTAAAAAGATGTTCCCACCGCCAAACGCCTGATCCTATCTTGGCATTGCTTGGCATTGGGCGTTTCAGACCCCCATCATCTGAGGCATTTTTTCAGGAGTTGGCGGAAGCCTTCGATTTTTCGACTTCAAACGCGTATAATTCCACAGCGCGGACGGCCGCCTAGGTGCACCATATATGTTCTGGTAGCTCTTTCAACAAGGAATCTAAATTCGAAGTCCGTTTTTGAATACGACAAAAACTCGTAGAGTTATGAGCGGAAATATCAAGAAATAGTAAAAATTGCAAAAGTAAAGTAGGAGTTATATAATAGTATTTAAAAAGGCGGATTTAATGGTAAAATCCGTTTTTGAATATCGTCAATTTTGGTAGAAATATAGTTGAAAGAAATAGAATTTAAATTTTATTTATTAAATTATATTTTAATTAAGAGTGGAGATACAAATAAGCAAATTTCAGATTTGGATTTAGCGTATTTGAAAGTATTTAAATATCTTCTTATACTATTCAAAATACTAAGATTTCAAAGAAAATAGAGAGAAAGTATATTTTATTCAAAATTACCATTTTTAATTCTTTTTGCTTCTAGGAATTATATAATATATAGAATATAAAATAGTAGAAGATGTGGGCTTCTATATACTAGTTAATACGCTAAGTCCGAATATAAAATTCGTTTTTTCATATCTTTCTTTCTTAGTATAATATGAACTAAAAACCAAAATTGAAATTTTATTTCTTTTAACTATATCTTTACCAAAATTGAAGATATTCAAAAACGGACTTTACCATTAAATCCGCCTTTTTAAATACTATTATATAACTCCTACTTTACTTTTGCAATTTTTACTATTTCTTGATATTTCCGCTCATAATTCTACGAGTTTTTATCGTATTCAAAAACGGACTTCGAATTCAGATTCCTCGTTGAAAGAGCTACCAGAACATATATGGTGCACCTAGGCGGCCGTCCGCGCTGTGGAATTATACGCGTTTAAAGTCGAAAAATCGAAGGCTTCCGCCAACTCCTGAAAAAATGCCTCAGATGATGGGGGTGCCAAAGCGGCTCTGGCGTTTGGCGGTGGATACGGGGATCAGGCGTTTGGCGGTGGGAATGACCCACTTCCCCAGTGCCGGTCCGAACAACCCCACTCCCGTCCCGCCTTCCGGGGCGGGGGACTGATGGTGGATCCCCGCCTAGTCCAAGTCTCAACCGTTTTGAGGTGTCTTCAGAGCTCGGGGCCAATTCCCCCGAGTTCATTTACAGCTATTCTCGTGTGTGTGTGTGTGTCACAGCTCTGGACCGATTGCTGATCAACAACCTCTTTCTCGTTGTGCTGTAAGACCCGATGCCCAATTGTCTTTTAAACTGGCTGACCACCCATCCCTTCCTCTCCCATCTTGTCTGCAGTATCACTATCACAACCACCATCATCACCGTCACAAACCGTCACACACACTAACCACCATTGAAAATGACAATCCCCCCAACAACAACCGTGAAAACCACCACCTCCTCGACGAACCCTCACCACTCCTCCTCCCAACCCCCCCTCCACACCCTCCTCTCAACCCACGACTTCCTCTCCGCCGCCGCTTCATCCTTTCCCCCCAAAACCCACGCCTTCGTCACCTCGGCCGCCACCGACTGCCACACCCACCGCTCCAACTCGCACACTTACTCCCTCATCACCCTGCGGCCCCGCATCCTCCGCGACGTTTCTCGCGTCTCCATTTCCACTCGCATCCTCGGCCACCCTGTCTCCTCTCCCATCTTTGCGGCCGCCACCTCCTTGGGAACCACCGTTCACCCAGAGGGCGAAAAGGCGATCGGAAGGGCTTGTGAAAAGCTGGGGGTGGGCATGACGATTAGTACCAGCGCTAGTTTTTCCGTGGGTGAAATTGCGAGGGTTGTCAAGGACTGCGAGACTGTCACTGAGAGAAAAGAAGAAGAAGAAGAAGAAGAAGAAGAAAAAGCAATTCCACCATTGTGGTTCCAGCTTTATGTGGACAAAGACCGGAGCAAATCCGAAAAGTTGCTAAAGCAGGCGGTGGAGGCGGGGGTGAAAGCCGTGTTCTTGACTGTTGACGCGCCAGTGCCGGGGAAGAGGGAGGCGGATGAGAGGATTTCGGCGGAGGAGGCGGTTGGGCTGTCTTCGGGGGTACCGATGACGGGAGAGAAGGCGGAGAATGACAAGTCCGGAGGCGGGCTGGGGAGGATCACGGGAAAGTTTCTGGATGCTAGTGTCTCATGGGGAGATATTGCTTGGTTGAGGAGCTGTTTACCAGAGGAGGCGAAGATTGTGTTGAAGGGGGTGCAAACGGCTACGGATGCGGTCAGGGCGATGGAGGCGGGCGTAGAGGGAATCGTGGTGTCGAATCATGGGGGGAGGAGCTTGGATACGGCGCCAGCGACGATTTTGGTATTGCTGGAGTTGCAGAGGTGTTGTCCGCAGGTTTTTGACAAGATGGAGGTGTTGGTTGATGGAGGGGTGACGCGCGGTACGGATGTGTTTAAGGCCTTGTGTTTGGGCGCCAGTGGGGTGGGGATTGGGAGGGGGATCTTGTATGGACTTGGATATGGGGAGGAAGGGGTGAGGAGATATGTGCAGATATTAAATGATGAGTTGGAGACGACGATGAAGATGTGTGGGGTTACGAGTCTGGATCAGGTGCATCCGGGGTTGCTTAACACGAGGGCGGTTGATCACCTTGTGCCGGAGACGGTTGAGGAGGAACATCCATATGCCAAATGGAGGCCGTCGATGAGGAAGAAGGTAAGTTGAGGGGTGTTGAGGCAAACCTGTAGGTGCAATTATGGATAGCGTTCTGGACAGCATGCACATTGAATTACATCCAGTCGAAGAGACTGAATTCAAATACCCGTCAAGTTTATCTCTCTTCATCCAGCAACCTTTCGCACCTTTCGGCGTCATTTCAAGGATGCCACACTAACCGCTCGGTTGAAACTGCATGTCAATATCAAGCGGTTTGGGCCCTCGAGGTGTGACTTAATTGGGTCTCATTCCGGGTATCCAAGATCAGTGATCTGTCCCTGACTTCCTGTGCGCCAACTATCACCATGTGCTTGGGATACATTGTATGGTCATATCAAGTAGAACATACAAGTGTGCTACTTTCCCAAGGTCCTGGCGCGATTGGAAAGCCCTTGCGGATGAAGGATATTGTAACCCCCCTTCATACCTCGGGCCGTGAGACAGAAGAAAAAATAGAAAAAAAACAAATACAACAACCACGGGAGTT
>NW_009799099.1:3562864-3635573 GCF_000213175.1 Neurospora tetrasperma FGSC 2508 | reverse complement strand
CGCTGGTCGTCACCGACCCAACTACTAGTCTGGCCCTCACTGGCTTATCTATGGGAGAGCGGACGGGATCCCGAGTTTTCCAGTGGGTATGGTCGTATGTGTTTATTTAAATGCAAAGTATGGCTTATGAGCGACAGTTATTGTTTCTTCCCGCCCTGTCTCTCCTTCCTAAATGCATCTTTCGGCGTTATTCCAAGGATGCCACACTAACCGCTCGGCTAAAACTGCATCATTGTTCCAAGTGACTTTCATTTTCGTGCCAGCAATGAGCCAGATGTTCCAGTTATGCATTTGTTTACTTTCCTCAGGGGCTTGCTAGTCGCAACTTGCCCGCCCTCATTGGATGATGGCATTCCCAACTCCACTGCACAATGTTATGGCAGTGAATGATAAGCCAGCTACACTAAAGAGAACTTCATCAATGGTTGCGTGGCCCAGTGGTTAAGGCATCTGCTTTACAAACGATAACGCAGAGGATCGCAGGTTCGAGCCCTGCCGCGATCATTTCTTTTGCCATTTTTTTTCACATCACTTTTTTGGTTTTTTCATTGTTGGTCTTGCTTGTCTGGTTGTTGAGATTTACAAAAGATCTGTTGGTTTTCCACGTGTTTTGGTATTTCTTTTTGCTTTTTAGTAAAGTCGGATGCTTCTAAATCGCAGATGTCGTCAGTTTTTTTCCTGCCTCAGATTGTTAACGTCATTGCAACGACACAACGTGTATATGTAAATATGTGTTTTCGGCATTGGTCGCAAGGTGAATCATTCTCATCTCGTTGTCATACTCCTGACATCTGCTATTGTAATGTGATGCAAGGCCTGACGCATCGTGTAAACATTGCCAACACATGCTCTCCTTCACACAGGCGTGACGGGTTGACTCCTTTCATCACGAATTCCTGCACGCTTAAATTCTGCCTGTTTCTAACCCCTTTGCTATTCTCAACCAAAGGCAGGAATGCAAATTGGAATATTCAAGTCACGAGCCTGCGTCTACAAACGATTCGTATTCTGCCGTTCTCAGTCCCCATCCGGGGCCATCTGTCGTTAATGCTAAGGATACTAACCCAAGTCCATCGTATCCCAGTTCCCGAAATCCGTCGTGAAGTCTCCTGTCCCCAAGCCGCTAAAGATATCATCACCACTCAGGTCTCCTCCCGCGCCACCGCTGCCACTGCCTCCACCGCCAGCGCCGCCAGCTCCTCCTCCTCCACCATTCCCACCCGAGGCACCTGCACCTCCTCCTCCCGCAACACCACCACCTTGACCACCCGTCCCAACACCACCTCCCATTCCGCCTCCAGTATTCGTATTGACCGTCAACCCACCCATGTTCCCCATACCCATATCCCCCATCCCACTTATATCAATGCCACCCGCACCTCCCACATCCAACCCACCCATGCCCGTAGCATCCAAACTCATCGCGTCCATCGGATGATGATGATCACTACCCGAAACCTGCACCGCCGCAGCGTTCATGATGGAATCGCCCATAGCATCGCCAGCCACCACCCCCAGCGCGCTCAACTCCGGCTGCAGCATCGTTTGCTGATGATGATGATGATGCTGCGCGGGCGGCGGAGGTGGGGGAGGTAGGGCCATCTGCGCCTCGACGCGACGATGCAGGCGCACGACCGTTTCGGCCATTAGGGGGTCTGATTTCTGAATTTTCTTAAATTCTTCCGCTTCGAATTTGAGAGCTTCGCGTAGGGTGATTCTCCGCTGCTTTTTGGTGATGGGATGGTTCGCAGCATCTCCTCCTTCTCGGGCAGAGGAGGGGTCGTTGTCGTCCGTTACGGGGGTATTGTGAACGTCGGGAGCACAGATGATGGCTGTGACGACGTCGTAGGCCACGGAGCCGTTGCCGGCTTCTGTTTGCGTTTTCAGCTCCTTAAGCAGGGCAGAGAGGAGACGCCTTGCGCCGCAGATCTGGAGAGCGACAAGAACCTGGCGGTGGGTGTAAGTGGCCGGCACGCCGTTACCGGGCGAGTGCTGAGCCCACTGGACCAGATTTTGGACGGTGTGGCGGATGGCGCCGTAGAGACCCCCGACGGACCCGGAACCATTGTGATGTGTGCCAGTCCAATTTTCCAGCTCGCTGTGGTCGGCGCCACCGGTGCGGCTGGACACGGCCAGATTTTCTTTGAGAGCGCGCAAAAGGGGTTCGACCTCTTGTGACGCGGGAACCTGACGCTGATAGGAGCGGAGTGAGAGTTCCAGGGGTTTGGCGACAATGTTCAGGACCGATGAGAGCATGGTAGATGCTTCATTGGATATTGAATTTGGACGCAAAATGAGTTGAAGAATCTTGATGACCGCTCCTTGACCGGGTTGCTTATCAGTCCGTAGGTTGTTTGCAAGGAACAAGAGTGCTGGCACTAGTGAGGGCAATAATAGGGTATCCAAGAGATCTAAGGGGCAGTTAGCGGCAATGCCATGACAATGGCGGTAAGAAAGTTCATACTCACATTCTAGACCACTTCTTAATAGGTAATCGTTCAAGCAGCCTGTACTCAAGGCCATGACGATCTGATCAAAAAGCGTCGGCATGAGTAGATAGAAGTCCTGCGGAGGACAAGACGACATAAGATCGTCTCCTAGACCGCCAGCCTCGGAATCAAATAGCCCATGTACCCAACCATTCAGATGCGACTTTTCCTGGTCGCTAAGCTCGTCCAACGGCCGACTCAATTGGCCCCTTCCTAGTAGCTTCCCCACGAACGAATGCGGAGATCGGATGGCCAAGTCGGTGGGTGTCAGACTGTAGCGGTGCACAAAGGCCAGCAGTAGAAGCTGGATAGACCCAAATTCCTCGTATACAGGCTGATATTCGCCCTGATCCTCGTCATAGCCACCCCAGTCGTCCAAGAGCTCGCACAGAGGGTGAAGTATCTTGTATGGTTTATCGAAAAGTAATAGAATATCCAAGGATGATGGTTTGCTGGCCAGCTGGCTGCACAATTGCTTGAGAGTCATGGTCTCCTTGTTGCGGCAAAGTGTACCAATCACCTATATCATATCAGCAGCCGTCACGCACAGGGTTTTGTTGTCTGACTGAATGACAACTAACCTCAACAATAGCTTGCGCAGCAGCGCCCACGTTTCCGTTCATGTTATCCAATTCCCCGATAAGCCTCTGACTTCTCTCGAAATCTTCCAAACATGCCTGGACCAGCGTTTCTTTCACGTACCGACCCTCGTCCGGCAGTGTTTGATAAGTAATTTCTCCCAAAAGGGTCTCGATGGCCGACGCAGATAACAGCCCGTGCAGCTGGCAGGCAAAGCAAAAGTCTTGTCGCACGGAGTCCTGAAAGGAGCTGCTAGTGTTCGACATGTCAAACATGTTGGACAATGTCGGAAACACATTAGTGTCAACCTGACCCAGCGCCTGGGATATGCAAAACTCTGCGTCAAAAGGATACATATGTGTAGAGGAGGCAGCAAAGTTACCCAATATTAGTGGAACCTTGTTGACGACGTATGATTTGAGCAAGTGTCCCGTTTTTGATCCTTCCCTGAAGACGGCGTTCGCCAAAACATCAAAGGATGCTAGAATAAGGTGTATTGCTGTTGTTTGCAAGTCACCCTGGACCTTTTGTCAGCAAAAAATATAGATGACGTTGTACGCTGAACGACAGAACAAACCTGGTATCGGTTATGGAGGTAGGTGTAAAGAGAATGATCGTCAATCAAAGGTCGTCCCACGAGCTGTCCAAGGCGTCAGCATCCCAAGTCCCCCATCCACTCCAAATCAGGATAATCGTCCGACGAACATACCGCAGCATTGATGTAAATGTACAGACCGGCGCGAGAGTTAACTATGGGCATATCGGGGATTTGCCATGTGTCCAGCCCGATCATGTTATCCATGTAGCTATGCATCTCCGCTACTGCAGCGTCCTTCAGATCAGAAGACTCTTCCCCGGCCAGTGCCTGTCCTCGGCTGAACTCTAACCTCTCCGCAATTCCAGAGGTATTTGGATTCTGAAGGAGATAGGGTATAAGCTGATCGATAGAGCTCGCTAATCCTTTGCGATGGCCTGGTGAGAAGAAAGTCATTAGCCAAGTGTTCGGTTCACAGAACAGGGAATCATAACATGGGAGAAGCGTTACTTTTAGCCTCGGGCCGGCTAAAGGCAGAGACCACCCGTTGATTCCCCAAAAAGTTGACCAAAAGCAAACTGAAAGCCTGAAGAGAGGTCTCCATGTCCTGCTTAGTTCGCATGTTCTGAATAGTGCCGAATGTATCTCGTGAAAAGGCGGCGATGACGTCGATGAAAAGCGTTGTCCACTTGCTCAGGTTCGTAGCCATCTCGTAGGCGTCAGAGGCATGCCTGATGCCTTGACCATGTGTTATGACCTTGGAGAGCCGCAGAAAGATTACCTCCTCGTCGTTGTATGAATTTTGCCAAAACACCCTCTTCGGTTTTTTGTCTCCTTGTTGCCCCTGGCCCCCCTTAGTGGCCGTCGCGGCCACGTTTGTAGTACTTGCATCATATTCACTCTGAATCTTGGCCTGCGATGTCGAGTAATGGTGTAGAACTTTCAGGACGGACTGGGGGTTGACGAGCTTCTGGTTGAGGAGGATGGTGAGATATTGTAGTCTGCGGGGGTCAAGGGAATAGGAAGACTGCTTCGTCGGCTTGAGGAGAAGGTTGGCGATAACAATGGGAGGCAATGGATAGAAGTCCGAGTTAAGGATGGGCACGAATCTCGCGAAGTCGCTGGGGTCTAGTCGTTTGGCTTCGGCGCGCGCCAGGAACTTGGTCCATTGTCCCACGGCCGCCGACAAGCCTGCCGTTGCTGGACCTCCGGGCATGGTCGGGGCATTCGAGACCGGGATTGTCGACGGTAGCGATAGTGAGTGGTAGAGGAGCAAAGATCGTGCGCGTACTATATCGGGGCTGTGGTCATTTTCCAGGCAGTGGTGTTGGTAGCTGACGTTGTTGCGTCGCGACCAATGTCCGATGATGCGCTTGTCAGCTTTCGAGCATGTGGTCGACGCAACTGTTGGTTCCACTCCTTCCACTTCGCGCAACTGAATGACAACCAGTTTCCAGATGACTGACAGGGGCGTTTGGGGCTTTGGTTCCAGATGCTGTGGATTCCGTGAATGCCTTGAGCGGTGCGTTGTATGTACCTAGAGGTAGCGCGTTCGCCGTTGTGATCCGCCCATGGGCGCCTTGGCTCCAATCTGGAAAATGTGCTGGATTGATTGACGATATTCGTAGTATACTGTTCGACTGTCAAGTGGCAGAGCAAAAGGTTGAAAGCAATAGATGGAAGGTGGTGAAGTGTGAAGCAGCCCGTCAGAGTCGCACACAGCGCGCATGGATAGCAGCGAACTGATGTGGAACTTTTACAAAACGAAACAAAGCTTCCGATCTTTCATGTTTCCTATCCGTAAAGCGAACGTGTTCTGTAGTGTAAGGTATCGTACCCGGGCAAACACAAGGCGAACTTTCCACATTACCGTAAGTCGGCACGAGCCGAGGACCCACAGAGGAATTAAAGTGGAGAAGAACTCAAAAGCTTGGGCCAGTTCCATGAGTGGGCTGTGTGGGCTGTTATGAAGCTGTCTCCGTCTCCGGCACTCCGGTCTTAGACTGTACCTATACTATAGTATATCCCTCTTTACAGTACGCATCAAAGTTCTTGTGGACGTACTGCTACTACCGGCCGATGTTCGTACGGTATATGTATCAATTGACAAATCGAGGTCTCGTATCTTGCCCATGCTCCCTCAATGTCCTAGGTTGGGGAAGCATGGGATTGATCCGAGGAGTCGCTCTGGTGCAGTAACTTGATCATGATTTCAATGGAAGAGCTGGGAATATGTCCTCGTTTTCTCAATCGAATTCCCGATATTTGTTTGTATGATACAGAGCCATCCTAACCCCATAGCAAAATGCTCAGACGTGGCCCGTAAGGAAGTTAGTTGTACGAAGGAATGCCAACACTCAACAGAGAGCACTCATATCCAGCCCATTAACTTTCCCCTATCCGTTCCCAATTCACGTTACAGAGCCTCCTGGTATGAACCCTCTTAGTCACCTTCCCTTTTGATACCCTGCATCCGTCCTCCATTGGCATTGTTCCCGTTTCCATTGCCGTTGGCTTGCTGCACATCTGGTGCGCGTGGTCCCAACATCCAGTCCTGCATCGCCAACCATTCACTCCAGCTTCTCTCAGCTAGAACAATCTCTCTTTCGGTCGCATCGCGCAAAGGTTTCAAAAACGGTATGGACTCTTCCTCGTTCATGTCGTAAGCCGCCTTGACCTTGAGCCAGTTGGAGCTCTTGGCCGCAAAGAGGTAGTTCCGTCGCTCGTTCTCGTGTAGTGGCCCGATCCCAGCCTCCCAGTCGTCGCCGAAAAAGCCGTGCAAAACTCCGGGAAAATCATATCCCGTAGCTACCAGACGGCGGATATAGGGGATCAAGTTGACACTCGCATACGACTGAAGACCATAGCCCCCGACGGGTGCCTTTCCCGCTGCTCCCCGGGCACAAGACGCCTCTAGTTCTGGTGGTGGGCGGACTGTCTGTGAAGACAGCACCGGGTTGGGCTTCTGGAAAGGTAGTCGGATGTTGATGAATCCAGCAAGAGCCTGCACAGGGCCATGGTATTGGGCGTGGTCCAGGAAGTATCGCATGCAGGACATGAAGTATGGGTGCCACTCGAGAATGTCGAACTGGGACTGGGCATCCGCAAAGGACTGCGCGGGCGTGTTAACTTTCGGACGAGCGTTGGAAGCCGGTCGCGGGAAGGAGAAGACACCATGTACCTGTGCGTGACGAAAAGCCGGTCCGCCTGGTTGAGGGAAAGCCATTGTTGGCAACGGTGATTGTCAGTAGGTTAGGTGAAGGGCGAATGCGAATGAGGTGTGAATGCACCAACGAGAGCGTTATGACAGCTCAAACGGCTTGGCTGTATTTTGGGTGATGTTTTGTCGTCTCGTCTTGGTGATAGGCGTCAAGTTGACTAATCTTCAACACGAAATGGCTAGAATGGTGTTTGATCAATATCAACCTCCGTATATAGTTCACACCGACAACAGATGGTATGATATGACGGAGCCTTGTGAAGGGGAAGGTCGTCTTGGTAGAGGATGAAACAACTTGGAGAACTGAAGGGAATGACGGGACGGAAATTAAGCTTTCAGAAGCGGGAGCTAAGACGTTATATAGCCCCGTATGGAGAAGATGCGGACCATCAATCCTTGATCAACCTCGGGAAGATTTCTCAACCGCATACCCACTCGGCCGCTGTAGGAGGTCCCCAAGCCGCATGATGTGCATGTGCCATCATGGGAGTGGAATAGGTAGTAGAAAACCTGTCTGGACTGCGTACCGGAAGAACAACAAAACAGGGGTTGAGGAAAGACGTCCCGTTCAGGGCACTAAAACAACGAGGAGCACCGGATGTAGGCGACGGCGGAGCAACGGCGGCAGTCAGTGTGTACAGTGACTGTACCCATCTCCGTCTCCATCGCAAGCAAGGTACGCTCCCTTTTACCTGCAGCTGAAGTGCGCTCGGAGAAGGAGGGGAAAAAAGAAAAGATCCACAGTGAGTAGTTTCTGTGGGATACTATTTGTGCGAAAGGATGGGCAATTGCAAAGGCCGAAGTGATGTACATGATGAGATTGAAGTCGGGTATGGGTGGGAGATCTGAAGACGGGTCTCGTCGCCGTCATCGCGGGGGAGTTCGAGAGCGCCAATCACGAAGCAGCACTCCGAAGGTAGTCTGGACAGTCTCAAGACAGTGTCTGGATAGCCAGTGTGAGACCGAGGGGGCATGGATGCCTCCGAGACCTGATTGATGAAGCAAGCGCGATGCCCTGTGCGAATCTATGGCGAATGCATCGTAGGATGGCATGTCGAGCGCTTCTTTTCCACTCCGAGTCTGTGTTGCTCCCCGGTTGGTGGCGGGTGGTGGTCTGGACTTGACAATCTGGATGTCGAGTTTTTGCTGTGAAGCTAAATGTCAAACGCGGAGCACCGCGAGGAACAGAAACGCCTGCGGGACGTCGGAAGGAGTAGTGGACTCGGTGGAGAGCCCCTACGCAGTACAGGGGCTGTGGCGACAAGGACAGGCCATCTTTGTTTACGGTAGCCGACTGCAAGGAGGGCGAGCGAGCCGTGGTTCTCAAAGCCCCGTCAGTGCCTGTTCCCGCAAGAGTCCCGCTCCCACTTGAGAAGATGAGGTGGAAATGCGGTTATGGAGGCGATAGGTAGCATGGATACCTCTATACACGGCACCAGAGCTAGGTAGCTGGACCACCTGAGCTCTGAAATCATCCTGGTTTTTTTGCCTCGCCGTGACTGACGGATGGCAAAAGAGCTGCGAGATTCGCTCCGTGAGTGCTTGGTTGCCTGTCTATGTCTGTAATGAAAAAGGCAAGTGAGGTTGAGAAATGGGATTGGATTTGCCAGGGATACTGGGATCGACGACGGGACGGGGACTTGCTCGGCGAGGCTGCAACATCTTGGTAGACCCTACACAGTGATGCTGTGTGTGCGATGTGATGTAGGTATAGGTAGCTTGATGAAGCTTCGGTTGAGGCGCAAACTACCTAGAGACCTCACAAGTGTAAGAGACCTCTCCCCCTCTAATTCAAGGGTCCTCCGAGGGCAACACTACACAGTATACGTCAAGGTACCCCGGGATCCCAGGACAGGAGGGAGGATATATATGCCCATGCCCGACGCCCTCAGTTTGGCATGGTAAGGGGATGACGGGGTGAGCGGGTTCGGTATCGACTTGTTGATCTGCTGCCAGCTCGCTTGCCCCCTTCAGGTGTCTGCTGCATCTGCGATGCGATGCAATGTGCTGCTTACCAGGCGCGGTATCTGGCGTTGAAACTTGGGTTGGGGCAACTTGGAAGGTCACATACATTGACTGCATCATGCTCTCATACGCCAGAGGGGTTTCTGCAGGAGAGAGAGATGAAGGGTTGAATACGTAGCGTCCACCTTCCATGTCCCGATCGCTGGGGAATGGAAAAGCAACAACTTGACGCGATGCTTGGTATTGAGAAAACGCCACGACATCGAAGAATGGGTTGTGAATTGGAGATGGGCGCAATCTCAGCTTCTTTAGTACGGGCTTCCAAAGATGGAAGTACCATATCGGGCAACTGTAATATCAGAGCTACTTATCGGCTGGATGATGCAACTTGATGCAGGTGACCCTGAAACTCAACTTTTTCTGTTGTTCCCTTCAAGTGTGTTGAAGTGAGTGCGTTCACCTTCGTTCGGCTCTTTTTGCTTCAGTTGGTGCGGGGGGTGCACGTACGAATTGCACTCCCAAAGAGGACTACGTAGAGGTGCTCGTCGTTACGCGCTACGGGCAGGCGACGATATGCACATCATTTCCAAATTACCCAAACAGCTTAGCGTGGTGGAGATTGTCCCCAGCACCTCACCGTCACTGTGCGCAGGTGGTCTGTGCTTTGTTGAAAGCGACAGGCCGGTGTATCTTGGTATCCACCTTTGTCGTCTGGGCTTCAGGTACCGGTTAAGAATGACATATTCTGTCCGCATGATTGGACATCAGCCTGAATGGTCTTGGAATGAATGGGAAGGTATCAAATCTGCTACGGCCGGTGATCACTAGACACTGTTGCTTGGCTTCAGCTGGCATACACTAGTACCATTAGTATTGAGAGGGAGAAGCTTCGATGTGACCACCAGCGCCCTTGGATGGTCTATCGAAACTGGAGGGCAGGTACTGTGATCCTCTGCATTATATATACCAAACCACGGCTGTGGACTTGGCGATAGGCTAGAGCACGTATTTGGCATATAGCCTAAGATTACCTGTGGCCTCGACTCCCCTGATGAAAAGTTCCCTTCATATGCTGTCATAGAGAGGAAAAGTGTGAAATCCAATGGAACCAGATGGTAGGCCGCATTTGAAGCCTTACTCCGTGAATCATCGTGACATCAGCCTAGATAGCCAGTATTTTCTTTGCTTACTTGATGGTAATGTTGCATACATAGGTCTGAGGAGCTCAAGTTCGCGCTGCTCGTTAGTCCAGGCCACCCGGAAGAGCCTCCGTCGAATGCATCGAGTTCCGTCAATGATACTGTCTCTCTGCTTCACATTAGCCGACATGCTCGGGAAGCGCCAGGTACCCAGGCTCACTGGGCCACGTTAGTTAACTTGGGCCAGGTTTGGTTGTCAGTCAGCGGCAGCGGGTAGTTAGAAAGCATCCCGGTCTGAGACAACTGTGTTCAGGTTCCGCCTGGATGGAAATTGCTTGAGCTGATACGACTGACAAGCCTTGACGCGATTTGCTCCACGAAGCGCAGAAAACGGCCATTGGTTCGGGGTTTCTCTGGCGTACTCCTTTGACTAAGCTCTACTCAGAGCGTTGCTTAGCGAATTCCGGTTCTAAAGCTGCATTCGCCAACTTCTCGCCAAAGGATAGAGAAATCGGCCATTCGCGATAACGAAATAGTCTTGATGAACCCCTTACACCGGAGGGCAAGCCCGGGTACGACGTAACGCAGTAGTCTTTTAAGTCCAACTGTTGCTTTCAGATTCCCAAGTGACATGATCTGCGGGACCGAAGAAGACCTTTCCACAAGTAAAGCCAAGTATACCATTCCTCTGCTTATCGGTGACAGACTTGTGAGCGGCCTTCGCCTTGGCGTACTTCAGACTGAGAATTCTCCAGGTCGATCTGTGCCTGACAGAGAGATGGCTCCACATCGAGCTCGTAATGGCGGACCCAGATGGATGAGATAAGATAGTTGAGAGGTCGCCAATGCATGTTGAACAAAGCCGATTAGTCCCTGGCAAAAAGAAAAAGACCCTGTGGCTGAATGACAGTTCGGGCAAAATTTCCAACCATATCCAATCAGGAATGCGGCGGTCCCAAGCATGTAGCCATGTACCGCTCATATGTGGCGGGTTCCAGCTCCTTCGCTCATGAAGAGTATATCGGACGAGTTAACTGAGCTTGGTTCATGACCGTCCAGGCGACTGATAGGGATAGCTGTGGTACCCACTACACATCTCTTGATGTCGCTGGATTACTGAATAAAGACGTGAGAGATGAAGTATACAAGTAAATGAGCTACCAAACACTTACCAATGCTTTTAGAGAAGCAGTCACCAGCTCCAAGCCATCCGACAGCCACTCGCCAATCTTCTGGTCACAAATTCTCCGGGCATCGAGTCCCAGTCCCGCGTTCGTCCAACCCTATGCAGCGTAGCAGACGGAAACAATGCGGGTGTCGATTCCCCGGGGGAGTGGTGCGTCCCAGCATCCGTGCCTTGGGAGACGGCAACCCCCCCTTCGCATCCGCCAACCCGAGTGTGTGGACTGGCGACACCAAGTGTGATCCCGACCTGCGCCGCCAAGCTATCATTGGCTGGAGTACCAGTAAGGGTGAACAAGGGGACTAGGTGTGAAAAGGCACAACGCGCAACTTGAGTTCATCACTTGATTGTAATGTGCCAAAAGTTGAACCTGAGGTGACTGATACCTCTTTCGAAACTCCGAAGCTTTTCGGTCTGTCCGACTCGTGGCCGGACAGCATGGAAGACGTCCAGCCGACGCAAAGAGAATGAATTAACAGGGCAACTCTAAAATGGCGTTTAGAGTTCCATGCGCAAGTGATTTTTGGATATTTTTCGGCGAGTGCGACGGCGATTGCCGGAGCAGATGGGAACTGGATCAACTGAGGAGTTGTTCGTCGTCACCTGGAGAGAAAGTCGCGAGGAGCCGACAGACTTTGCTGCGGTGATGAACAAGGTGATTTATTCATGGCTTCTGGCCCGTGCACCATGTACACTACCTCTACGTAATTTACAGTTCACCGTAATCGATGGTTATGACGGAATGCGCTGCAAACGCCCTGCTCAGTGCAGGTTGGTTGGTACCTGGACCCCGCCAATCTTGAAATAAAGTGTATTGCGGAGGACCGGCATGGTCTTGGCTGTCCTGTGAGGCTCTGCGACAAGACATGGGAAATGGTAACAGGAGATCTGGAAGCTCTAGACTCCCCTCTTTCATCATCATGATCACCACAATCGCATCTTCGAAGATGGCCTAAGAAAATTATGGGCAATGAATACCCAACATATTACTCTTGTGTCCTACTCTGCCCGTTGAGCTAAAAGGCGGCAAGCCATTCTACTACAGAGACTGGAGGTGGCTGGCAGGTTTCAGAGATATCCGTCGGATGTTTACTTTGCGGCAACAATCGGCATCACGGGCAAGAGATGTTTGGATGTCTACCGAACTCCAAGTTGAAGTGAAGCGGAGTGTACTAGAGGTGTCGAACTCCAGGTGGTCACAATGGGGTCCAAACCAAAAGCGGTGGATAAACTCGAAACTTCCGAGTACTTATCACCTACCTTAGACGAACCTGGAAGGTGCTCACCAAGTGTAAAGATACCCCGACAATGGAAAGAAGTTGCCTACAAGTAAATGGAAGGCAGCACAGAAGGGCGTACAGAACTTGAACGGGAAAGCGTCCGAGTGGAACTGGTTCGGGCTACCAAATTCCCGACGAAGCACCAAGTGGAAGTGACTCCCATCTTCGGGACCGTTCGCGGTTGCATTTTTTCAGTGTTCCCCCTTTCAAGTCACTCGACGGCACTTAACTTTCATCTGTCGAACTTTCAAGTCCCAAGTTTCACACAATCCCGTCACCTCACTTCACCTCGCTACAACCATGCCCCCTCGAACATCCCCATCCCGCCATCACCTGGTTGGATGATAACCCCCATTGATTCATTTCCACCGAGCGTCACTCGACTTTCCCAGGTCCACATCGCGGAGGCTGACTGCAGTGGTTCAAAAATAAAGCAAGCAATAAACACAGAGGCACACCAATGCCCAGGTTTCAGAGACCAACGGGGTTCTAGCAGGCACGGCCCGGTTCGTTTATGTCAGGTACGGGATTTCGAACCCCTGCGACAAAGACCAAGTAGAAAACTCCTTCATCACCACACCAGGGAACAATGCTGTTGCTAGTAAATTATCGAGTGTTTGAGGTATGGTGCTTGACATTGATGTTACACCATGTTTCTGTGGCTGCCTTGGCTTTCCGCCTACGGCCAAGTTCCCGTTGCTATCTCCCTCTCCTTAGCCCTTTCTGCTCATACTTCTACCTCTATCGCATATCCTCACAATCTCCATGGCCAAGAGCAACACAACAAAAGAGGCCGATGCAGGCCTGACAGCTTCGATCTTGATGGGTAAGCTCACTGTCTAGCATCACAAGCAAAGCCAAAGGTAGCTAACATTTGTGTGCAGAGAAACGTTATACAGTCCTCTCAAAGATCACCAATGGATAACTTGATTGGTCATGGTTTCCGAACCATGACGACTCATGCGCCGGAATCATCCGCAAGAGAGGTGCTTCATACCGAACATCACAGAGCAGTGGTCGGCCAATCATCAAGGTAACGTGATGGTCCTCAATAGCCTCTCATGTTCGCTCACAGCAATGCGCTGTCACTTCCGCCGTTATGTCGAAAAACTCACCATGAGATGCACTGATACTGAATCTTAAATTCCCGGAACACCGACTCCGCGGATGCGAGGCGTACGCCATGCGTCGCGTCTTTTCACGAAAGCTACAAACGGCCGGGTCTTTTGTTTTAGTTCACGGGCGGTGCCAACGGCCTGGGTCGCCCATAAGCACAAGGCCTGAACAAATGCAGCCACCCGTGGCGGTACGTAGGTTATCACTCCCCAGTATAATATTAGAAGCGATCAGTGATCGGTGAAACCTATGCCTTGGATCGTGCAAGATCAACCAGATCCCCCCGCATAATGATGTATGCAGCTAAGCTCATCGTCATTACGAGCTAAGCGACCGTTTGTTCCCTGATACAGCGAGACACGCGAGTAGTCACATGTTTTTGAGTCAACTGTAGCCTTCCAGTCGCATCAACATCACGGACATCTCTGGGTCGGTGCTCTATTACTCAATGCTGTGCCGAACCGCCGTATGCGAGGCTTGCTACGGCTGCGAACAGGGCAGAAGCCGACGATCAATAACCCTTCCCCATGAGTCTGCCACATTTCTGGACAGTCTAGACTTGTTTTGAGACAAAGTCCTGTTAGCAAGCTGCCCTCCTTTTCCAGGGTACCTAACGCCACTCCTTCCACTCAGCCCCAGCCGTTTCCTCAGGGCTGACTTTAGAGTGATGCTCTACCTACAGCCCCGCCTGCTTTGTATGCTGCCACCGCCCGGTGCGAATGGGTTTCATCATAGGGGTCCATAACCATGTTTCGATAGTTTGTGAAGTCTGCACGATCCCTACCCACATGGACGACATGGGAAGTCTTCATCAGCACGAGCAAGGGTGGTACGGATACCGATCATTAAAGAGCATAGGTATTCTTTAGATCGTCACCCCGGCCGCAGGCTTCTAGACTAGTGTTTTGAGATGGCTACGGAATACAACCCATAT
Organism: Neurospora tetrasperma FGSC 2508; assembly: GCF_000213175.1. Taxonomy (NCBI): domain Eukaryota; kingdom Fungi; phylum Ascomycota; class Sordariomycetes; order Sordariales; family Sordariaceae; genus Neurospora; species Neurospora tetrasperma. The sequence continues at coordinate 3,621,133 of NW_009799099.1, read as the reverse complement.
ACGGAAGCTAAAACTTGCCTTGGTACCTAGATATCGTAAGGTCCGTTTATCCCGTATGAAAGCTCGGTTAAGACGAGAACAAGCCTTGGAATTTCTGCCAGTCACGAAAATGTAGACAGCGGCTCGGGTTTGGCGACATCGGTGTGTGCCGATCCATAAGGAACGGAAGGCTCTTGGGATCAGAGGGTAAGGACTAGCATGCAGATTTCTGACCTGCCTACGTTTTTAGATCCGGATGCTTTTCCTCGGCCCTCCTCCAGAATCGTGAGATTCGAGCTCACCTCTTGTAACCTGTTGATCAGGGGTTTGCGATCGATCGTTATAGACTCATCAATTCGAGATTAGCAAGCAAGAGCATCAGAGGTCCGATGAAAACTGGGAGATTTGGCGTCACTCGCCAAAAAGTAATGTCGGCTAAGGTTAGTAAGTAAGCAAACACGCTTTAGTCGAACTATCATTGCGCTATTCTCCTTGGGATCTTCTTCGTTGGATCCAGGAGCATAGTTGATTTCGCCATTTTCCTAATGAGGAAGTCCTTGATTTACTTCTTGAGCAACAACATACACTCAAGAGTCACAGATGCAGGAATCATCAGCCAGCCATGGCAGAGTCATAGACTTGGATCGAAATGTCATCTTTTAGTACCTAGACGAAATTGAAATTGGAGAATACGTCAAGTTAATAGCGTAGTCTGCACATAGGACGACAACGAAGTGAACATCTCAATGGCGTCTATTGTCACTTGCTCACAAAATCTCCACCGTCCTCAAGTTCGACAAATCTTGACAACAATCAACATCCGGGACGAGCCTTATCACCTTCACCACATGAGTATGGCCTATGAGTCCTGCATTTCCGCTACTTCCAAGTCCTCGCTGTAATATATTCATCCATTTCATCTGCCTTCTCAGACGCACAACTCGGAACGACCGACAGCAGCGAGTTGTGTTGAGGCAAGCACTCCATCCCCTCACACTTCCCTGAATATGATGAATCCTCGCCACTTTGTCAAGCTCACACTCAGTTCTGCCTTCGAATGCTACCCTATATGTCTGGTACGTCTGGCAGAATTGGCATTCCAAGCGAGTGAGCCACGTACCGGTTGAATAATCCATGATTTCCAGAAGGTTTCATCTTTCCTACACTCCCAATAAGTCTAGGACCCCAACCAACGATTCGTTGTTGACATTTCTGACTGACTGACTGACTGACTGAACCAGAACAACATCGTCCGGCACACAAAGCAAAGTGCTTTTGAGAGAGTCAAAGCGTGCCTTGACAAAAGCGGCTTTGGCGTAATTTGTTCTGCCAGTCCTTTGACCCCACTGCCACTCAGCAATTATTCGCCACGACAAAGCCAGAGATCTTTGTATAGTGGTCGGTGGGCAAAGAAGGATCAAATGATTGGTAATTCACTACTGTACAGGGTGATTGCCACAATTGATGGGAAAGGTCCGATAGTCGCATATGAAGCTACCGTGAGATTGAATATCAGGATAAGTTGGCTCGTAACCTAGCTTGTTGAAGTTGGACCTAAGCAGTTGGTTCAAAGATCTAATTTCTCAAATTGAGCGCTGATATTCGAGAAGGATCTAGATTTCGGTTATGGACCAGTCATAGAAACTGGAAACATATGAGCTGAGGAAGGGAAAGAACGAACCCAAACCTCAAAGATCGCAGGATTTTCAGTTGCGACAGCGCGAGGCTTTTCTCGGGAAGAACCACATGACCGAGTGTCAAGTGGGACTTTTAAAGTCATGTCACAGCGCAGCTCTATTATATTTCCTTGCAGAAGATGCCATGCGCCTGCCATCGCTCCTACCGCACTGCAGACCCAAGCGGCTAACATGCTCTCCCAGACGTCGGACGCAATGACACTTTTCCTCGCACCTTCTCAGACTGGCCTAGGGAGCAGGCACCAGTGGCAGGCACGATATAAGGTCCGCCATATAAGATCCGCCCACTAGTCACTCTACCGACCATAGCGGGGAGTTCTGCGGTCTCGAATCTCATGGCGCATTGGATCGTTGATGAAAACTTAGCGCGGCAGTTTTCGTAGGTCTGCAGCTGGGATATTATCGTTCCTTCTCCAAAATTACCTAGGCGACTTAGCTTTCTGCACTTTTATTTGATTCATGAATGGATGAGAATGCTGAAAATCATGGTTTGGGGTCTTTACTTCTTACCTAGGTTTGGGATTGTGGGAGACATTTGTGTGTTGGGTTGTATGTAGCGCCGACCGATCGTGATATTATCGCCTTTTTGTGCACCTTGGACACTCCGCTCTGATCGTAACAGAACACGACTTTGGGCCAATCCGCTTGAGACTGACAGTTACAAATGACGTGGATAATCACACATAATGAAATATAGAGAGTCTGTGAAGTTCGCTCTTCTCTTCTCGGGGAAGTCAAGAGGAATGTCCAAGTTTATCCGAAGGCAAGAAGGCAAGACGGCAAGCACCGACACCTTCGTCATGACCGTGGCGGTACCTTTCGAGACTACTGCACCATCTATAAGACGGTTGCTACTAAGTTTAGCTGCTTGTTGAGTCCACATTCGTTAATGCTTTTGGTGCTTGTATCTACGTAAACCCGAGATCTCTGATTGTCTTGAACTAATTGAAGCCAAATTGAGAGTCTATCAAGAGTCATAAGACGTAAATGAGAGAACAGTGGCTCATGTGCTTTGAAGCCCGGCTATGCAACTGATGTGAAATCTTAAACGGAGCTTCCCTTTCTGTACTATAGCACTTCGTGTAACGCAGCTGCATATGTAGTTGATGTCTAGTACCCCGCCTCAAATGATGCTCGATGACCCAGATTCGTGGACTCAACCCTTGCTTCAACACCAACGAGGACAGAACAGCAGAGCACCAGAACAAGCGAGTCGGATATCCTCCTCGGCTCACTACCTGTCTGCTCGAACCTCGTCCATCAAGCTTCCCTTCTGTCACACACACCAACCAGCTTCACTCTAAACCAATATATAAGAACAGAACCAAAACAAACCGAAACCAAACATGGGCGACTCTTCCCAACCTCGAACCATCTACGGTCCTCCTCGCCTCCTCGACATCCAAACCACCGTCCCCGACCCGCGAATCCTCTTTATGAAAAACGTCTCCATCCCTCTCAAATCCTCCCCGTTTCCCATCCGCGCCAACATCTACCTCCCAAAGTCATGTACCTCCTCGCCCGGCCTCGATGTCAACGAACCCCAACCCGAGGTCCAATCCAAGAAATACCCAGTCATAGTAACCTACGGCCCATACGGGAAGGACATCCCCTACTCTTCATTCCACCCGGGCTCCTTCGCCGAGGTCAACGCCGAGCAGCGGTCCGAGTTCTCCGCCTGGGAGACGCCCGATCCGGTGTACTGGTGCAAGCAAGGGTATGCGGTGGTGCGGGCGGACGAGCGCGGGACGGGACAGAGCCCGGGGCTGCTGGATACGATGAGTAAGGATACGAGTGATGCTTTTTGTCAAGTGATTGAATGGTGCGCGGATCAGGAGTGGTCGAATGGGAAGGTGGGGTTGTTGGGGGTTTCTTATTATGCTGGTGAGTTGAGTTATATGAAATCTAGCAGAAGAAAAAGAATGGTTGTTGACAAATGACAACAGGTTCGCAATGGCGAGTCGCTGCTCGTCGACCAAAAGGCTTAGCGGCCATCATCTCTTGGGAAGGCATGTCTGACTACTACCGTGATCGGTGTCGACATGGCGGAATTCTTTCCAACAACTTCATTGATATTTGGTGGAACCGGCAGGTGCTGGTTAATCAGTATGGTCTGCCCGGCCGCTCCAAACTGAAGTTCCCACCAGACGGACCCGGCGCCAGGGGACAAGAAGACACGATCGAAGGTGACCTATCCGAGGAACAGTTGGTATCAAACAGGAACGATCAGACCAAAGACAACGAGGCGCATCGGTTCCGCGACGAAGACTATTATGCCAGTAAGGAGTATCGACTTGAGGACATCGAGGTTCCTGTGCTGAGCGTGGCGAACTGGGGCGGTATCACGCTCCATCTGCGCGGTAACGTGCTGGGTTATACGTACGCCGGGTCGAGATTCAAGTATCTGCGTTTCATCACTGGTCGACACGATCTTCCGTTCTACTACAAGGAGCAGGTTGAACTTCAAAAGAGCTTCCTTGATGCCTTTCTCAAGGGAGAAGATAAGGTCGGCTGGAGTGTCCCTAATAAAGTCTCTCCGATCGAGGTAACGCTGCGCAAAGGTAATATTGGGTTCAACGATGCAAAGAAAGAGAAAGCGTACGAGAAACGGAGTGAGGGCCAATGGCCGCTTTATTCGACAGAGTATACAGACTTCTACCTTGGGTCCGATCACGCCCTCTCCCGGAACAAGCCAGACCCAACTAAGCCAGAGCAAATCGGATACAAAGCTCTCGGGAGCCTGGACAAGCCTGAGTTGGTCCAGTTCGTCACAGCACCCTTCGAGAAAGAGACCGAGATAACCGGCCATATCGTGGCACACTTGAATGTCTCGGTGACGCCTGAGAACACGCAGAACGAGGCAGACATTGACCTCTTCCTGACCATTCGCCATATCGACCGTTCGGGGAACGAAGTGTTCTACACCGGAACGGCGGGTGACCCCGTCCCTGTCTGCAAAGGCTGGCTCCGAGTGAGCAACCGAAAGGTCCACGAGGAAAATCCCAAGCACAAGCCATGGCTCCCTTTTAGAGAGTACTTCTCGACCGATGTTCTCCCCGTGAAGGCTGGAGAGGTGTACGGCGTTGACGTTGAGCTCTGGCCAACCAACGTAGTGGTGGGCGTAGGTGGTAGGATTTTGCTCGAGGTTTCCAGTGGTGACACGCAAGGAGCTGGGATCTTCCAGCATAACTCCGATACAGACAGGTGAGTTCCGTTTCAACGGTCACATTCCGTGTTTGAACGCAGCGTACTGATTCTGCTCAAGACCCGCTTCGAAATTTGCTGGCCAGAATCATATCCATTTCGGAGAAGGCTTTGACAACTATGTCACACTGCCCATAATCCCGGAACACATCTAGATGGTGCAACGTCGACCTCAGGCAGTTTTTCAACAGCGAGAAATGGTGTTGTATTCCAGAGACGGGGTATCGTATGTCGTGTGAAATTCTCCACACAAGTGCTTGCTTTGCTAGTGTTGCCAAAAAAAAAAAAAAAAAATTAAGTTCCGAGTGTTGTCCGTGAGATTTAGAGGCCGTAGATTCCAGTGAAAGATGTGAAGTTTGTCGTTCGTCGTGACCAAAACCCCCTTCAGTCGCTGCTTCCTCCCATCTCATTCGTTGTTCCCGCGTGCCGCCACGTCCACCGCGGCATCCTCTCTTCATCCACCATTCCCGCGAGATACCCAACATTGCCGCGCAACATCCATCAGGTGGCACAAATTCCGTCTGAACCGTTGCCGTTGTCCCCGTACCAGGCGTTCTCGCGCAGACAGTCGTTTAGCCGAACTTTCTGGTTCCACCCTTGAATTTCTCCTTGTTCTCCTCCTTCTTGCCCTTGCCGATCAGCTCCAAGTGACCAGCCCTGGCTCCCAACATTTTCTCGGTCTTGGCGGCCATGCCGGCAGTGAACTTCTTCTGGACCTTGTCGGCCTTGGTCTTGTTCTTCTTGACCTTGGTGACACCCGACTTCTTGGGAGCCTTGCCGCCCTTGGACCGATTCAGTCCAGGGTTGGGCTTGGTGATTTTGCTGCCCGAGCCTTGGGCCATGTTGGCGGTGGTTCGGAATGGATTTTTGAATGAGGCGACAACCGGATTGTGGAGGTCGCGCAAATTGAAGAAAAAGAGAAAGAAAAGAGAAGAAAGAAAAACTGAACGAAGAGATGCAGCCAAAGTTTGGCACGCCGTTTTCTCACCGCCAAAATTGTGTCCGGCAGAATCTTTCTAGACGAACGTGCGCACTTTAAGCAATCCCCACATCCCCTCCACGCGGCATGTTCCGGCTCCACCGGACAGCTCCACGTCGAGGTAAGGCACCTTGTACTCGTGTTTGGCTGTCCACTACTGGCTTATCCCCTATCAACCACTGAAGCTATACTGAACTGTCCATCATTTAAACAATCAACAACAGACACCAGTCCCTACCAGGTATATAACAATCAGCACCTTACGAGATCAGTCCCTCGGCAGCATCCCATAATACCCGACCTCTACGAACACCAGGCCGGTCCTTGACGCCAACATAATCCTCGCTCATCGATAAGCACGACGACCACCACCATTCTAATCCGGAACCCCCCTCCAAACCGATAATCAAAATGTCCGACCCCTTTGGAGCCGAGGCCGAACTAATCAACATCGAGAGCCACTTCTACCAAGGCCAATACCAAGAAGTCATCGACTTTGACACCACCTCCTTCTCGGCCGAGAACGCCCTCCCCGCGCGCGTTCTCCAGCTGCGCGCGCGCATCGCGCTCGGCCAAGCCGAGGACGTGCTCGCCGAAGTTGCGGGCGAGAAGAAGCCGGAGCTCGAGGCGGTGGGTGCGTTGGCGCAGCTGAAAGCGGGTGACGCCGAGTCGGCCGTGGAGACGATCGAGCAGCTGGCGGCCATGGACGCGGGTGAAATTGGTATTGTCCAGGTCGTGGGCGGGACGGTGCTGGCGGCGGCGGGTAAAGCCGACGAGGCGCTGGCGCTGCTGCAGAGGCACCAGGGCAACCTGGAGGCTGTCGCGCTGATTGTGCACATCTACCTGGCGCAGAACAGGACGGAATTGGCGGTTAAGGAGGTGGCCAGCGCGCGGAGGCTGGCGCAAGATAGCTTGTTGTTTAATTTGGCTGAGTCGTGGGTTGGGTTGAGACTGGTTAGTTTCCCCACCCCTTTTTCCTTTGCGGCGAAACACTTTTGTGCGGTTGGATCAAGCAGTTTACTAACTATTAACTTTTGTGTCTACTACCACTTAACAGGGCGGCGACAAGTACCAGCAAGCATTTTACGTCTTTGAAGAGCTCGCACAAGCACCCGCTACCTCCTCCGTACGGAGTCTCGTCTCGCAGGCCGTTGCTGAGATTCATCTCGGCCGCACAGAGGAGGCCCAGGCTGCCCTGGACCAGGCGCTCAAGAAGGAGCCCGGATTCGCGGACGCCATTGCGAACCAGCTCGTCTGGAGCGTCATTACTGGACAAGATTCGGCCGAGTACAAGGCGTACGTTACAGATTTACACATATGGCTCTGGTTTCCTCCGCCTCTCCTTTGGTACTTACGTGTGCTAACATATATGTCTGCTTACAGTGCTCTCGAGCAGGCTGATCCCAACCACCCCTTCTTGACCGATTTGGCCGAGAAGAGCGACCTCTTTGACAAGGCGGCGACAAAGTACAAGGCCAAGGTTTCTGCTTAAGCGAATTTTTTGGGTGAGGCGATGATGACGAACATGAAAGATATCTAATTCACAAAAAAAGGACAGGCGGGGGCGCAACAAGACGAATGACGAAGCGGTGGAATAATGGTTGTTGGGGAGAATTTAAGGAGAAACAAGAGAAATCTGTGACCTTGGTAGTGATGCTGACATGCGGGTATAAATGCTAGGCAGAGGAGCATTGGTTCTCATGGCAATGAGGTCGAGTCGATCGAATGCTTTCTGGACTTATATCGAGGAAGATGTGTGCCAATGCAGTATACAGCTGGGTGAATGAAAGCAGCATGTCGTATCTCTTCGCAGTGTTTCCGATACCATAACCTTGGAGAAATGATCCAAGTTTCAAGTTCAGACGCGGGCCTATTGAGGCTGAACAGTGATAGACGTGTGCAACTTGAAGATAAGAGAAAACGGTTACGGGTGGTTCAGTTGGATAGTTGGATGGGTCGAACAGTCGGACATGAAAGTCGCACATCCATCGGAAAGGGATGTCGCACTCTTACACTACACTAGCGTATGTAGTAGAAAAGGGGGCAGAGGGGGCAGAGGGGGAAGGGGGGGCCAAGGGGACTGATGCAATTCGATGAAGATCTCAGCCTTAAACTGGTAGGTGATAGCCGGACTTTGAGTGGTCCCGACGTGGCCTATGGGAGGAATCCTTCATTCGATGACCGAGGTGCAACGGATTTTTGTCACGGCGTTTGACGATACGTTTGGTTGTTGGTCGGATATTGTCTGCTATAGGGACATTCACTTTAGAGATGCCAAGTGAGAAGTAAGCCTTGATTGAGTTGTGTTGGCTAGAGGTATGATGAATGTGGCTTGTGTTAGGTTGTTGAAGGCAGAAGGGGTCTGGTGTCGTGTAACATTGCAGTGGCATCATCAAGTCGGCATGGATCATCGTGATGGAGACTCAGTCTCGAAAGAGATGTTTACAGTAACCTTGAAAGGCGGGGAAATGAAGACGAATGACCGACGGCCTGTGATCCCGTCTTGCCCGTCACCCGTCTATAAGGATAGGACCCACAACGGCGGCATCGCGGCGGACCCCAAGCAAGACCCTTAGAGCGGCGGAAGCGGCAGCCCTGCTTGGCTCGGCTAAGTTGGCTCCCGTCTCTGTCCGCTGGAAAGCCGAAAAAGCTTGGCCTGCACGGTGCATCTTTAGGTGACCCTATTCCCGTTCCCTCTTTTTTTTCTTTTCTTTTCTTTTTGGCTTTGCTTTCACTTGTAGAGTATCGGAAGGGTCAAACAATGTCAGCAAAAGTCCGAGAACAGAACCCCCTTAAGCTGGAGGAAACGTTCGACTTCAGTCAAGAGTCTGGGAGTTATAGTTCATGCAGGTAACAAAGCCACTAGACTTAGGCAACAGTTTGGCAGTGTTCCATCCGTTCCCCGGAAAGCATCTTCGATTCGCGCAAGAGGTGCTCGGAGAGGTGAGGTGACCTTGACGAAGGCACAAGCGTGTGCGGCAAGGACGCGGTTAGGTTGAGAACTGATTGGTATCAAATGCAAATGCGCAGTTTATTGGAATCAACGGGACATTACATTTGGGGGTCATGTTCTATATCTCTTTCAGCCCATCTCGTGTTTATGACACCATTCAGCTCCTCCCATAGGCTCGTTTGAATGACGGCCCACCGCTTGTTTTTGTTCAAGGTCAACGGCGTAGTCAAGGAGGTCCAGAGAGTGGTTCAAGTTCGAGTAGCTTTGGCGGTTAATCTTCTGCTGTTGTGTCGTCTTGTTACACCTGCATACACAAGACAGATGTTGATGTATCGTGATGTACGCGTGATGTAACTCTGGGTTATGCAACTACCGCATGGATACCTTGGCTACCTTATTGTACATTGGACAAACGCCCAACTTCCCCTTTTTTTTTTTTTTTTTTTTTTTCGCGAATCGCGATTTGTGTTTTTTTTTTTCTTTTCTTTTGACACCTTTGAAAGACGGGATGCGCCCCTGCAGATTTGGCCTTGTCAAGATACACTAAACAAACTAAATCATCCGCGGGCCCGAGCATCCGGCCGGAGATCCCCCGGGGCAATCGGTGGGTAGGCGGTGGACGAGACTCCTTGGCGGATTCAAAAAGTTGAAACTGTCCTCTTCCGTCAGGTTGGAGCATCACGCGACCCTCTTCAGTTCTTTTCTCTTCGTTCAGTTGTTTCCTCTTCAACCAAATATCAGCCTCCACTCACAGCCTTGATACATACACTACACGCGACGGAGAGAAGCACAGAAAGTCAGTTCCAAGACTCCAAGCCCCCGCCGATCTCAGCTTCCACGACTTCCATTTTGTCACCCACTTCCTGGTTGCCCGGGATCCCCACTCCACTCGGGAATTTCCATCGCATTTGTCTACACACACACACAGTGTAGTGTAAACCAGCTATCCCAGCCCGAATGACGTCTCTGTCCTCCAGCTCGGTCTGACCCTGATACACCCGACCGTCTCTACCGCTGTCGAGACTCGAATGGCTACCGCCCAGTTCGTCTCAACACAGTCTGAGAGTCCAAATTCCACTCTCCCATCGATCTTGAATGCACGCTAGACACTTACAGTACTCTTGACGCATGAACGCGGAGTGTAACTCGACGACATTATTCCCAAAATCATAACAACCCCTTTTATGTTTTGGTCATTGACGAGACACGATACTACTACCACCACCACCCTTTTAATCTTGCCAGACATTGAGCCTCGAATAAGTCAGAGGAGCGAGCCTATTCTTCCCCACGCCATTCCTCTTTCTAAACAATCCCGCCCCTTGCACATCAAACACACAGGCCTGCACGACACCACCACCACCAGGGCCCATCCATTACAGAGCGGCACTACCCAAGGAGGACCAACCGGCAGGACAAGCAACTTTCAAAACAAGAAACTTGGAAGCAGCCACAGCACCATTGACGATTGACGACGCTCCCCCTACGACAAATTGGCGCTTACGCAGTACTACGATTGTCGGACCCCTCTTTTGCCTTGCCCTGCCTTGCTTGGCTGATCGATCCCGTCAAGCCGTCACTGACTCGGCACCGCCACTGCCAATATCCCCGTATATAGCTCCATAGGTACCCAGCCGGGCGACCCCGCTAGGTCCCCCTTCCCGCCGCCATGGTCCGCATTATTCCAAACCGTCTCAAGTCATCCAGCAACTCCTTAGCAACTAGCAGAAGCACAAGTCCAATGCGAAGCAAGGGCGATTCAGCAAGCCCCGAGGGGCGCAGAGACACGGGCTTGGTTCTGGATGTCAAGATCATACAGGTGTGTTTGTTCATGTCGATGCGCGGTCCCGGCATCATCCGAATCGCATTCCATTTCCGCAACAGCAGCACTGATGGATGTTTTTGTTTTGTCTACTATAGGCCAGAAACCTTGCGGCAAAGGATCGAGGAGGCACATCGGATCCTGTAAGTTATGCGACAACAATCTCTACAACTTCCGACACAAGTATCGTCAGTTGGTGCTGGTTGCTGACACAGGCTGCCTGCTGCGTCTAGTACCTCGTATTGACCCTGGGCGACGCCAAATATACGACCTCCACGATACCAAAGACTCTCGACCCGATCTGGAATGAACATTACCAGTTTCCCATCAATAGCGCGCAAAGTCTTTCCCTCACCGGTATTTGCTGGGACAAGGATCGCTTCGGGAAGGACTACCTGGGCGAGTTCGAGCTCGCTCTTGATGAGGCCTTCGCCGAGGATGGCATCACCGACCTTGGGCCAGGCTGGATCCCCCTGAAGAGCAAGAGGACCGGAAAGAAGAGCAGCGTCGTCTCAGGTGAGGTGGAGCTGCAATTGACCATCGTCGACAACTCGAATCTCGAAGCCACTCCCAGAGAGCTCTACGACCAGTTCATTTCCGTCACCAAGTCCGCGCCTGTGCTTGATACCGCCTCGCAAGTATCGTCCACGCGCTCCAAGAACGCATACGAATTTACCAATGGTGATAGCGACACCTTGGGTATTGTTTATCTGGAGATTGGCAAGATCACCGATTTGCCTCCCGAGCGCAACGTGACCAAGACCAGCTTCGATATGGATCCCTTCGTCGTCATCTCACTCGGCAGACAGACATTCCGCACCAAGACGATCCGGCACAATCTCAATCCTGTGTATAACGAAAAGATGATCTTCACGATATCGAATTACGAGCAGATGTACTCCTTCAACTTTACCGTCATCGACCATGATAAATATTCTGGCAACGACTTTGTCGCTTCCGTCAACCTTCCGATCCGGGAAATCATGGAAAACGCACCAAAGCCCAACCCAGAAACCGGTCTCTATCACCTGAAGGATATCCCAGACTACGCTCCAGTGCAGAAGAGCGGTGGCCGATTCGCGAGATTGGGCCTGTCTCGGACGGCCTCTGTTCAAAGCTTGAGCAAAGCCGCCAGGCCTGGTCTTTCTAGGCAAAACTCCACGGCCGCAAAGGAACCATCGGTAGCTGGGACCCCTCTTCAGATCGCTGTCGACAGTGCTCAGGAATATGGCCGGAATGCCCTTCCCCCGCCTAGCCCGGCCCTGCTGTCACCTGGGGAGAATCCCATGGCGGCGGCGGGTGCGGCTGCTATGGGGGGCGAGATTGCGTCCCAGTCCGAAGGGGACGACGACAACTTCACTTTCTTGACTCTTCCTCTCAAGATGAAGAACCTTGAGAAGTGGGAGTCCAAGCACAGCCCTCAACTCTATCTTCGCATCAAGTACATGCCGTACCCTGCGCTGAGACAGCAGTTCTGGAGGGCACTCTTGAAGCAGTACGACGCGGATGAGAGCGGGCGCATCAGCAAGGTCGAGCTGACAACCATGCTGGACACCCTCGGTTCCACACTGCGCGAGTCTACCATCGATAGCTTTTTCCAGCGATTCCCCCATAGGATGGAAGGGGACGACTCGGATGATTTGACCATGGACGAGGCCGTCATTTGCTTAGAGGATCAGCTAGAGGCCAAGTCGCGCTCGACCGTGCAGGGAATGGTCGACAAGGTCAAGGATAACGTAAAGAACCTCCTTCCTGGTCACGGCAAGGACTCTGGTACCACTAGTGATCAAGAGGACGCGGAGACTCCGGCCAGCGGTTCGCAACTTACCGATTCAACCCTCAACGTACCAGATCTTGGCACCTCGGGTGAAGAAGGAGACCTGCTCGACCGTGATGACTTGAACCTTTCATCTAGCGGCGAGGAACACGTTGTGGAGATCAAGGAGTGCCCTATTTGCCACCAACCTCGCCTGAACAAGCGGAAGGATGCCGACATCATTACCCACATTGCAACTTGCGCCAGCCAGGATTGGCGCCAAGTCGACAATCTTGTGATGGGTGGCTTCGTTACTTCCAGCCAAGCCCAGCGCAAGTGGTATTCCAAGGTCATCACCAAGATCTCGTATGGCGGTTACAAGGTTGGAGCCAACTCGGCCAACATTCTTGTCCAGGACCGTATTACCGGACAGATCAACGAGGAGAAGATGAGCGTCTACGTCCGACTTGGCATCCGCTTGCTGTACAAGGGTCTCAAGTCCAACAACATGGAGACGAAGCGCATCCGCAAGCTTCTCAAGAGCCTTAGTGTCAAGCAGGGCAAGAAGTACGACGACCCGAACTCCAAGGCTGAGATCCCCAAGTTCATCCAGTTCCACGGTCTTGATCTGTCCGAAGTTGCACAGCCTCTGGAGGAATTCAAGAACTTCAACGAGTTCTTCTACCGCGCCCTCAAGCCCGGTGCGCGCCCCTGTTCGGCTCCTGAAAACCCTCGCATCGTCGTTTCTCCCGCCGACTGCCGCTGCGTTGTCTTCAACAGCATCGACACGGCCACCAACGTTTGGATCAAGGGTCGCGAATTCACTGTCAAGCGCCTGCTTGGTGACGCTTACCCTGAAGATGTTGCGCGGTACGAGGGAGGTGCGCTCGGCATCTTCCGCCTTGCGCCACAGGATTACCACCGCTTCCATATCCCCGTTGACGGTGTTATGCGCCAGCCCAAGACGATCGAAGGAGAGTACTATACTGTCAACCCAATGGCCATTCGGTCGGCGCTGGATGTGTACGGCGAGAACGTGAGAGTGCTGGTGCCGATTGACAGCCCCGTGTTTGGCCGCGTCATGGTTGTTTGCGTTGGCGCCATGATGGTCGGTAGTACCGTCATTACGAGGAATGAGGGCGACGAGGTGAAGAGGGGTGAAGAGCTCGGATACTTCAAGTTTGGTGGTAGCACGATTGTTGTGCTCTTTGAGCCGGGCAGGATGGTGTGGGATGAGGATCTGGTGCAGAATTCGCTTCTGCCTTTGGAGACTTTGGTAAGTCTGACCGATCAAGTGACTTGTATAGTGGTCGTTGACTAACAGTAACGAACAGATCCGCGTCGGCATGTCCGTCGGTCACGCGCCTGATGAGCCACAGTGGACTCCTGATATGCGCAAGGACGAGGGCGATATCACGGCCGAGGACAAGGCCAACGCCAAGCGCCGTATCCAGGGCCAGGTTGCCGAGGAGTCGCCGGAGGACAGCGGCAATGACGAGGTTCCCCCCCCTCCGGCGTTGGGTTCATGAGCGAGTGGTCTCCGCCGTTGGGTTGGGTGGTTCAGATAATTTTGTATCGACCCTTGGGATACAAGTGTATGTTTATGCCAACCTGGTCTTTGAGCGCTGAGTTTGAGCGTCCTGCATAAAGATTTGTAATATTATGATTTTATGAAGTATCGATATAAGCCGAACAGTCGTTGCACATCTTCATGGGTCGAATTACTGTCCAAGGCCTCGTGTGTTTGCTCCGTGATATTTTTCAGGGTATCATGAGTAACCAACCAAAATCAGTCCCTGGTTGTTCTTTACCTTCCACACACTCCCCGCCCGATTTCCAACCGAGGCCCGGTCCTTAACGCCTCGAGAAATGCACAATTCTACCTCCCATCATCTTCCCCATCCAGGCCGTGACAAAATATATCAAAAGCTGTCCAGCAACTTATCCAACTTCTTCCTCTCATCACCTGCCCCCTCTCCCTCCTCCCCTTCCCTCGCCCTCTTCCTCCTCCCACTCCCACTCCCACTCCCTCTTTCCTTCTCCTTCCCCCTCTCCTTATCCAACTTTTCAACCCTTCCCCCCACTCTAGCCAGCAGAACCCTCATCCTCTGCAACTCAGCCTCCATCTCCCCATTCTTAGTCACCAGATTCTCTTGTACCGCTTTCATTCCTCCTCCTCCTCCTCCTCCTCCTCCTCCCCCTTCCCCTTCTGCTCCCTCCCTTACTTGTTCTCCTTCGGCATTCAGGTCTTGAGCAGGGGAAGCTGCAAACCCCTCAACCAACCCCTTAATTTTTCGTAATTTGGCCACCCGTTCCAACACCTTCCGTTTCTGCTGGTCCAACTCCTTCAACTGCGCCACCAACTCGGCAAACCGCTTGGCTTCCATGGGGTGATCGTCTACTTCCTTTTCCGAGACAGAGGACCAGGAGTCGGGTATGGAGGTGATTAAGCGAGGAACAGTCAAGTCGGCGTTTACTCGCAACCAAGCCTGTCCATCTTCGTCCTCATCATCTTCGTCTTCTCCATCCCCTTCGTTTGCTTTCCCCAAGGATGCGGAAGTGGAAGTTGAAGTAAAATAAAGTTTGTCGATTTGTTCAGCTACGTGTCGTGTTGCTTGAGGAGGGTAGGCGCGTCGGTTGTGTTGGGTGAGGCGGTGGTTGAGTTTCTGGATGGCTTCGGAGAGCGGTTTTTGAGGGATGCTTTGGTGTTGTTGGAGTTGAGAGTGGGGGGAGGAGATGCCGTTGTTTTGAGAAGTGAAGGTGCGCGTTGGAGCCAAGGGTTGGGAGAGGGTGCGCGTTTGGGTGTTGAGGAAGTCGGATTTTAGGGAGAGGATGGTTGGTGGGGGTGGTTGTTGGGGTGGCATTATGGGTTGTGTTCTGATCGTACTGTGGTTGGTCGATTGTGGTGGAATTGATTGAGATATCTGATGTTCAATTATATATTTCCAATCTCACGTGGATATTTGTATATCCTTTTACGTTGGGTTGTGGTGGTTACGGTTATGTTTTTCATGTGATTAGTTGGTGGATGAATGACACCGATGGAAGTGATGCTGTTTTGAGAATGGAATTGGAGAAGCGCGCCTTGTCCCTAACCCTGAACTCCTCGGATAATGACAGCATGGGATGAGGGGTCGCTGTGGATGCACTGCAACGGTAACTGTACCTGGCTGGCATGGGGTAGTGGAGCTTGGGCCAACCACCCGATGTTCGCAACACTTGTGCTGGAAGCTGCCCCGGTCAACAGGAATTTGGAGATTTCAATAGAAAAGAGAAAACACCCTGAAATCGAAAAGGAGCCCGTTCCTGCCACCAGAAGATCCCAAGGTCGCCTCGGTCGCTTGTGCTTGCGTCTGTGTTTGCGACAACGACAATCGGGGTGTCATCTTCCACCACCATGCACCAGTAGTACGTACCCTCTTCGAACCCCGACTCGAGAAGCGACTCCATGGAGAACTGGAGAACGATGGAGACGCTGGCGAGGGAGATGGAGCACGGGAACCCCTCAACTTACTCGAGTCATGAACCCAGGACTGTGCTCTACTAGGATCCCTTTCCCAACCATGCGGTCGCATCTGGCACGCAACGCGACGACGACACCGAATGTGTACAGACGACTTCACGCCGCCGGTCATCATCATGGCTTATTGCGCCCATGCTCTGCAACAGCCCTCTCTGCCCGCCGCTGCCTTTTCGACTGCCAACACGACGTCGCGCACATTCCACGCGGCGTTACCCTATGTACCCGAACCTCCAAGCGGACGTTTATCAGCCTCTTCACACCGAAGCCCGAACGATTCGTGAAGCTTCCCCAATTTGACCCAGGCTACAATGTGCTTCTCCAGTACAGGAAGAGCGAGGTGGAACAGGAGCGCCCACCTCCACGGGACCAGCTGGTGACGGCATTCAAGAAGCTAACAAAATTCAAGGCCGACACCAATAGACCACTGAATCCCAATCAGGCTTTCCTCTTGAGAACGGTGCTACACTATCTCTTGGTAACCAAGCCCGAGGCTGACGCTCCCGTTGACCTTAAAATGAGCGACCTCGAAAATGCTATGGACGTTGCATTGCTGCCTCCCAAGGGCTCTCCCGAATTCCACCTTGCGCTAGCCCGGTTGCTGCACGAGGAGATTATGCGCAGGAGGCTCATCTTGTTGAATCCCGAGGAGCGCAAAGTGCATTTGACCAAAGATGACTTCGCGAGATACATCAAGGCATTGACGCAATACGGAGGCTCCCTGGAAGCAGCAGGTCGAGTGAAAGAGTTTTGGCAACAAATGAAGGATGAAAGGAGCGCTGTTAACTTCAGAGGCGCGGGGAGAATCTGGATTATGGTGTTGGAGGGCCTGGCGAACGAGGGTCGGGAAGAGGAACTACTACAGTTTTGGGAGGAGGCACAAGAGACGGGAGGCATCAAATACATCCCGGGCGTGCACCAGGTCTTCGTTACGTACTATGCGAGGCAGGACAAGATCGAGGAAACAAAGCAGTGGTACAACAAGCCAATACACAGCGGTTTCTCTCCTACGGGAGAGACATTGCTGGAACTGGTGCGATCATCACGGCGATCAAGCCAGAAGTGGAATGAATGGCTTTTGCCAGTTTTTGAGCAGGTGGTCCAAGATACGTTTGCGAAGAAAGGGTCATTGGACGCCTTCCTACAATGGTCCGTCTTAGCTCTGGATAAGGGGCCAGACGGCATCAAGACATACCTCCAGACCATGGCCAGCGGCGAATTTTACAAAAGCCATGAGGTCAAGGTCGATGCCACCACCATCAACCTGCTTATGCAAGCCGCCCAGGAAAAGCGGAATCCGTACATGGCTGAGAGGTTTTGGCAGCTGGCCCAGGACTTCAACATCAAAGCCAACGTTCACACCTACCTTAACCAAATGTCATACCGACTCGACGCCAACGATATCGAAGGGGCTCATCAAATCTTCTCGAAGCTCGCATCGGGAGCCGTCGAGGTCGAATTCGACGAAGACCTGCCCGTAATGAACAAATACCTCCGCGTCTTGTGTGCACAGCAGGAACCCAATATCCAGCACATCCTAACCATCACTTCGGCGCTCGAGCAGCGCCACGCCGTCTTGGAGCCGGAAACCATCGTTGCGCTTTGCCTTGTCTTCCTCAACCACGACAAGAAGTTCGATGTAATCGACACCTTGTCGCTGCACTCCGTCTCCATCAGCCACATCGAGCGGCAGCAGATCTACAAGGCCTTTGTCGACTACATCTGCTCCCCCCAAACCACGACCGACCGCGCCTGGGACGCCTACTCGCTGCTGCGGCAATACTTCCCCGAGACGTCGGTCGACGACCGCGTCCGGCTCATGGAATCCTTCTTCGAGCGCAAGAAGCCCGACATGGCGTGCCTCGTGTTCGGCCACATGCGCGCCCACGACGACGACAACATGCACCCCACCGCCGACATCTACGTGCGCTGTCTCGAGGGTTTGGGTCGGTGCCCGATCCCCGAGCAGCGGCCCAGCGACCCAGCCAGCTCCCTGAAGATGGTGCACAACATGCTCAAGATGGACACGCGCGTGGAGATGAGCACAAGGCTGTACAACGCCCTGATGTTGGCGTACGCGGCCGGCGGAGACCCCTTTACTGCGCTGGATTTCTGGGAGGAACACATCACCCGCTCGGCCGAGGGCCCGTCGTACAACAGCTTGGCTATTGTGTTTTGGTGCTGCGAGCTGATCCCGCTAGGCGATCGGTATGCTAGGCCGGTGTGGCAGAAGATGTTGCGGATGGATCTGGAGGTGCCGCAGTACGTTTTCAATGCGTATTGCGCGGCTATCGCAAGGAGTAACGCGGCGTGGGGGAGAAAGATGGACGAGGTGTTTAAGCTGATCAAGGGGACTGATGCGAGCTTGGGGTATGGGGCTAGTATGATGACGTGAGTCTCCCATTTTTGTTATTGTTGGAAAACTCCTGCAAGACGCTGTCGAAAATGCTGACAATAACTGAATCAAACAGGCTTGGACTAACCTATAACGCCCTTCCCGACCCCGTGTCCAAAGACGAGTTCGCGGCCTGGGCAAAGGAGGAGTACCCGGAGGAGTGGGCGAGATTGGAGAGCAAGGGGCAGAAAGATACCGAATTTCAGGGACCTGTGTTCAACATTACCAGGCTGTTTGAGGCTTGACCTCAACCCGAGGGTCATATTACATAAGATATCGACAGTAAGTGAAAAGAAAGGAAAAACAGGACTTGTACAGAGAATCATGATTTACAGTTAGAGGGGGGATTGCATGGTTGTATGATGGTTATGTGGCTTTTTGAGCTTCTGAGCGGGTGGGCAGGAGGATGGTTTATCTTTGGGTTGTACAGTACATTTAGCACCTTTAGACAAAAACTAGAAGGTGGATATAGGAACCGGTTTTGGTCTAGGTTTAGTCTTTTTGTTCGTTTCTCCGCCAGTGTCTGTACAGTAGATCATGAAGTAGCTTACAGGAAGTGATCAGTCACTCCGTCTCTGATGCTCACTATCCGCATTCCTCCACAATCACCCTTTGATGACTACCATCATCTAAGCCCAAACTTTGTAAAATACCCTTTTATGTGCCGTGTATACAGTAATAATACACCAACTCTATGATAACCGTAATAGAGTCCACCGATCAACGATCCATCCAGCCCATACCGTGCTACTAGCCATGCTTGCTAGCCAGACAGCGACCTCACGCCCGTAACCGCCCAGTCATGCAAATTTCCCCCATAATTTCCCCCCCTCATCCGCCCAATCCCAGACCTTCCAGACCATTCTAGTTCTCATCCTCTCCATCAAAGTTCTTGGTCTTGTTCGCCTTCTGGCCCTTGGGCACAACAAGCGGCAACAAGTGCCTGCCGTTGCTGTTCTTGAGGATTTCGGGGTGCTTGTGCACAGAGGGGTGGATACCGAGGCCGATGGCGCGCCGCACCATCTTGGCGATCTTGCGCTGGTTGACGGGTTTCAGGCCGGTTTCCTTGGAGTGCCTTATCCGCCCAAAGGGGGTGATGTAGTCGGAGATGAGGGAGAAGTTCTGTTGTCCCAAGGATATTAGCATTCGCCTGGCCAGTTTTCAAGACAATGAATGGAATTGGGAAGAGGGGTGGGTGTATGAAGGAACAGGAACAAGCGAAAGAGGGGGGAGGGAGTGACAAGAAGTAAAAGAAAACATACACGATAGTTATCCAACGGACTAAACCCAAGCTCATCAACCACATCCGCCGCCTCCACCCATCCCCCGTTCCTGCCCTTCATCTCGTACGGTGACAGGTCGCGCGGCGCATACACATCGCCGTTGTTCCACCGGCGCTTCATCATGCGCATGTAGTTGTTGGAGGTCACCTCGGACTGGAGCAGCTCCTGCACCTTCTGGCTGTTGTTGCCATAGCGCTGTCCTCCGTCGACGTCGCGTCCGTTGTTGTAGCTGTCTCTTCCTCCCCGGCTGCCGGCGCCGCTGTTTAGGAGGTTGAACATGTCCGACTTGTACTGGTTCGAGCCGGCGTTGTTGTTGTTGTTGTTGCTCGACGGCGACGAGGTGTTGGTGTTGGTGCGCGGGGCATTTTGGAAGGAAGTGGTGGGGATGTCGCGGACTGTTTGGTGATTGAAGGTGTTGTTAGCTTATGTGTTATGCTTATAGAGTTGTGGAGGGCGGCATATCGTGTTTGCGATCGACGGAGCGAACATACTGGCAGCGGCCGGCGAGGTGGTCGAGAACTGGGCGGTCCTCTGGCCGGCAGCGCGGCACTGCCTGAGCGCAGAGGAGAGGAATTGACGAGAGGACGACATGGTGGTGGTGGTGGTCGTTGTTGTAATGGTTACAACAGCTTGTAACAGCTGGGCTTTGGCGATGTGTAAGTCCTCTCGGGGAAACCGCACACACACACACAAGAATGGAGCTCCCGTTTCGCGATCGGTCGGAGTCGGGAATCGGGGATCGGGGGTTCAGTCGCGACGGGGAGATGCGGCGGCGGGCACGGTCGGTGCGGGCAATTGGAAATTGGAGCTCCGGGCCGGCAGCGACACTTTTTGGCGGATCAATCTCTTTTCGGCGCAGTGCCGGGGCCTGCCGCGGACCGGGGCGCTGTTGCGGCTGACAGCTGGCAGGGCGGGAGCTGATTGCTGGAAGCCTGAAGCGTCCCCATTTATTTTATGGGGTAAAATGGGGCTCTCTGCGGGCTAAGAGTGCGCTGAGCAAGGGGCCCGGCAGGCGACAAAGTGTGGGGCAAGAGTTTTCATTGCAGCAAAAGTTCAACGCCAGAACACCACCACCACTTGTACTGCAGCTGCTGCTGCTATCAGATTACGATACTGAATCATCCATCGCCTCCACACCCGTCCGACTGATACCACGTCTTTGAGATCTTTCCACAACGGCACACTCCTTAACCAACTAGAACAACACACCATCAGTGAGAAAGACAACGAATTGCCAACATGGTCCGCAAGCTCAAGCACGCGGAACAGAAGCTTCTTCGGAAGACCGACTTCATCAACTACAAGTCGGACAACAAGCACAGAGATCACGATGTCGCCAGGTACGCTCATTCGCCTTAAGTGGTTTTTGTGTGAGAACATCTTGCTAACAGTCACACAGACGATACATGATTCAGAAGCCCGAGGACTATGTATGTTAATCCAATCAAGGATGAGGCTCACAGTGACTTTTCATAATGACCATGACTGACCCCCTTCTAGCACAAGTACAACAGGATGTGCGGTGTAAGTTTCATCAACTAACCTTACCTATATGAAACTGTTCATGACATACTGACATGATATGCCACAGTCCCTCCGCCAACTCGCCCATCGTCTCAGTTTGCTTCCCCCAGACAACGAGGTGAGGCGAAAGCACGAGGAGCTTTTGCTCGACAAGCTTTACGACATGGGAATTCTTTCGGTATGTCTTCCGGTATCGAAGTTCAACTCGAGCAGTTATTAACGTCCGATAACAGTCCAAGTCGAAGCTGTCACAGGTGGAGCACCAAGTCACAGTCTCGGCCTTTGCCAGGAGGCGACTGCCCGTCGTCATGACCAGACTTCGTATGGCCGAGACCGTGCAAGCAGCGACCAAGATGATTGAGCAGGGTCATGTCCGTGTGGGTGTTGAAGAGGTCCGTGATCCTGCTTTCCTGGTGACGAGGAGTATGGAGGACTTCGTTACTTGGTCTGTCGGCAGCAAGATCAAGCAGAACATTATGAAGTACCGCGACAAGTTGGACGATTTCGAGCTTCTTTGAGTGGCGGAAGAGCATGGCTGCGGGCATATCAGGAAGTGGTAATGGTACGTTGGGAGCTAGGCTGGAAAATGGATCACTGGGAAAGGACATATTACTGCGTTGTTTGCAAGTTGGCATTGGGTGGAGTGCTCATATGCGAGCAATATTCTGTGGCGTTTTAGGGTAAAGGCATTCAAAATATGTGAAAGGGATTTAAGATACCACCATTCGGGTTTACAGGTAAATATGAGAACTCGGAGTTGCGGTGGATGTGTAGGGCTCTTTCACTCGAACTTGCAGTGTCTCACTGTGACCAAAGCCTGGTGAGTCTTCCTTCCGAATCACGACCGACTAGTATCCGACATTATCACTGGCATACTTCTAGGTTTTACGGGTGCTCCTGCGTTTCTCGTCAGTCCCTCGAAACTGGCAGCACACGGAATAAAACATCCGACGAGCCTCGCTCCTTCCCTAAAGTACACCATCACAACACCGGTCTTTCCGTACTTGGGGGCTCATTCACAATGGACTCTTTCATGAAAGTCGTCCCTTTGGCCTGCTCCTCTTCTTGGCATTTCTTCTTTTCTCCATCTCCGCTCCACTCCCTAGAGATAATTGACCTAACAAATGTCTCGGTATTCTTAACACCGCATCATCCTTCACTGCATCCTTTATCCTCGGCTTTATCTCTATCCTATATGGTCCTGGTACTCCTGGTTGTCTTCTCTGCTGTTACCAAGGTCTCCTTATACTTCTCGTACCTCCTAATCTTGGTCCTCATCTTGTCCTCAAAACACGGTTGGATTCCTTTCGACACCCCGAGACACCAGGCTCCATATCAGATCAATATCGTTCTGTGTGAGATCGTCCCCCGGAAGAGCCCTCCCGACACCAAACTTCCGGTCCCATTATCTGTGGTATACAACCGCCATGCCTACTTTTGAGAAGAGCAGCGTTCGAGATGCGAATCCATACTCTGGGCCCATTGATCCGCCACCATACCAGCGCGCCCCCTCTTCGGAGTTGTCTCTCCCTAGTCTCAGGGGTAACAATGCCTACCAGGAGACACTGAGCAACATCTCGCATTCTCGGTACTCTTCGATGGATCGTGACTCGATTCCCAAGTATGAACATCTCGATTCGGTTCCAAGTCCGAATATAACCATCAAGTCAGGCAACATGAGGTTCATGATTCCTCCTTGGAAACGTACGTCTAAGAGTCATCTTTGTCCCAAAGCCCGCTAATTGTTCAAGCAAGCAGATCCTTTCACTCCCATGGACACTACGCCCTCGAGTTCTAGAGTACCGCGCAACGCAAGCTCCCGAGTCACATTCGATTCTTCACCCCATGATCTCGATTCACCACTAGAATCAGGGCGTGATTACTTCTATGGCGCAACGTATGAGGAAGAACCGTCCGGCTCTTTGTACAATCTCAACGGTCCGCCTGGGCAGAGGTAGAATCTCTACCCCCTCAAAGAATGGCTAGAGACGAGCGGAAACCAGGACCCCTCAAGCAGTGACTTTGTCCACCATACATTGCCCGATAGTCAAGTGTCTCAGGAACTGTCAGTTACTTCGAAAGGCTGCCACCAGCATGGCCGCAGCTTAGAACCAAAAGTTCGAACGGTTGCGGAGCTCGCGAAGTCTAGCGCATTTGATCTCACCGGGCAGAAGGGGATACTGAAAGCTGTTCCATCGCCGAACTTGCCGCCCTTGTACCACCAAGAGGGAATGCTTGACTTGGCTACTTACATTGCCTCACGGGATCCGAGTCCCACGGACCACACGCAAGCTCAAGTGGATGTTGCGAGCCATCACCTTGCGGCTATAACACCCTCTCATGGGGAAATGAACACTTCAAATAACATTTCAGCCTGTCTGGATTCCCCTCGCCACCTCAAGTCCACCGACAGCCGCATGAACCATCATTATGGTTATTCCTTCACACCAGAGATGCAGCCATACAATGACGGCGATGGCTCAAAAGATTCTGCAATCGGCCAGGCAGTGACGCCGCGCGGATTCCCAAAACACAAATCAGCATCCGAGCTCGTCGCATACTGGGAGTCAATGCAAGGTAGCAACGATGCCAACAATGCCACGCCGGCCAAGCAAGGCTTGCCATATCGACCTAGGGCCGATTTTACGACCTTTTCTCCTGATTTTAGGGGAAGCACGGATCGTACTAATTTCGGTAAAGCACCCGAAGAAAAGCTTTATCCTGTAGCTGAGCATATCTCAGTGCCATCAGATAACAAGTTCAACTCAGCGGCAATGTCATCAGCCATGGGAAACTTGAACCGCACAAGAGCCTGGCTACGAGATCTTATCAAGCAACAGCCTTACAAGAAGAAATTCACTGAGCTCCCGCGCAAGGATTCAATGCATGAGCGCTTGTTGGACGACTATGACTCTACGTATCCTCGATCACTGCTGAGGAAATCCACAGCCGGTGCCTCGATAGACATGAAATTCCGAAGTACTGTCAACAACCTGGAGAATCTTCTCAGTGAAGCAATGGAGCTGGCAGCAGCAACCGCCCAACGAGAAGTTGACCACCAGTGCCCAGACTACTATGAGCTTGACGAGCTTGCTTACTGCAATGTGCCAACACCTCCCGGCGTACACAAGAGTTTTCCCAGCGAAAATGGGTCTATGGTGAATGAGGTTGGCGACTTTGACTACTGGACTGCTGTAGAACGCGCCTTGGGAATAGATCATAGCAGTGAAAATAACATACGGAAACCGAAGCATTACCGGTCAGCTCCAGGAATGCACAGTAGGAACGTGGCAGTCAAAATTCCAAAAAGAAAATCCAGTCTGATGAAACCAAAGATCAAACCAAGCTACTCGACTCTGGGTGGCCCTCGCTACGAAGAACTAGGCGGAGAACCTCCAGCGCAGGGCCCGGCTCCAGGGCCAGCTGGCCTAAGGACCAAGCAGTCGTCAAGATTAGAAATCCCAGTTAGTTCATCAACCAGTACAGACTCGCCGCCTCCGTCCGGGTGTCTGCCGAGGGTTGCTTCAAAACTAAGAAGCTACCGCAGCTTTGGCGCGATACGGCCTCTACGCCATATCAGTTCGCTGCGGCCACAAGCTGATGGTGCTATGGATACCCCCGGTGATGAGAGTGATTCCACAGTTGTTCGTACATCACTCAAACGCAGGGTTCCGGCTTCAGGTTAGTAATATCCAGCGTAACTAATCATTCTGGACGATATATTGACTAGTATCAAGGGCTCGATGGACCAGCCACGTCAACCGGGGGCCGTTCACAGCAATTTCAAGCTGCTTCATGGACTTATGGCGATGATTCAAGGGGCCTGGGGGAAGGGGAGCCAAGGGACGCGCCAGATACTCGCATTGATCTGCGTGGAAGGTCTCATGTCAGCCTCCGTGGTTACCAGGGATTTAGCCTGGCACGAGCGTACCGTCGACAACCAGTAGCCCGAGACTGGTCTACTGCCCGTAAAAGGTTCGTTGCCGGAGTCGCATGTCTGAGCACCGCGTTCATCGGCATGGTCATCGGCATCTATGCTGGTCTTGTCCCATCCATCCAGTACTGGATAGCTGATCTCAATCACTATGCTATCCTGGGTAATTTCTTCTTCTACTTGGGCTTGGCCATTCCTACCTTTTTCTTCTGGCCTTTACCGTTGTTGCACGGTCGGAAGCCGTACATCCTATCAAGTTTGATACTAGCGATGCCTTTATTGTTCCCCCAGGCTATTGCCGTCAGCACATGGCGGTCACCATATGTGAGCACTTGGAGGTGGGCTCTGCTAGGCTCACGCGGATTCATGGGGCTCACTCTTGGGTTCGCGAGTATGAACTTCCACTCCATGCTGACAGATCTGTTTGGGGCCTCGCTCATGAGCGGAACTCCACATCAGGAGGTAGTCGACAAGTTTGACGTACGAAGACACGGAGGCGGCATGGGCGTTTGGCTGGGACTGTGGACGTGGTGCTTTACTGGGTCCATTGGCATCGGATTTCTGATCGGAGCAGCGATCATCAACAATTTTAACCCCTCATGGGGCTTCTACGTCAGCATCATGATGATAGCTGTCGTGCTTCTTCTAAATGTTATATGCCCGGAAGTCCGACGCTCCCCTTTCAGACGATCTGTGGCGGAAGTCAAGGACGGTAAACAGGTGTCACGGAGAGTCGCTCGTGGGGAAGTCATGATGCATCGGGTGAAAGATGGTCCGACCTGGTGGTGGCAGGAAGTCTAGCACGGGATTTTGCTATCACTGGAAATGCTTCGACAACCCGGATTCATGGTTATGGCCGTATATGTAGGGTGGATCTACGCGCAGGTGATTCTCGTCATCTGTCTGCTTGGCTCGCTCACGTCCAAGGATTACAGGCTCCGGTCGCCTTTGGTTGGCCTTTGCGTTGCGTTTATCTCCATTGGCGCACTGGTTTCAATACCTTTCCAGAAGGCGAACATATTCTCTCGCCACAGGAACTACCCTCAGCTGTCTAACATGGACACACTTCTCGACAAAAAGTTTACATGGACGTCACATCTTCTTCGCCGCGCCATATTTCTCACCCTTTTGCCTATCCTAGGCATGGCATACACGGTGTCTTCCGCTGGAGGCCACATACCGGTACCTGTTCCTGTTCTTTTTGCCACTCTGATGGGCACCATATCCGCCCTGGCAGTAGCCGAATGTAATGGACTCATCATGGAGAATTTCGACTGTTCCGACCTACTCCCGGGTATGATTGGACGTCCCAGAGGGTATTCGAACAAGCAACCCAAGCGCACGAACTACTCGTCACACCCGCGGATAGCTGCTGGGTTTGCTGTCTGTCATACCTTTGGCTTCCTTCTTGCGGCATTAGCAACCACTGTGGCTGGAAGAGCACAGCGAAACCTCGGTCAACGAGAGGCAACTGGTATCGTAGCTGGCGTGCTGTTTCTGTTGACTGTCCTTTTGCTTGCAGTCCTTGTTCGCTTCAAGGAAATCGAAATTATCCCAAGCTCGAAGACAGTCGAGATGGAGAAGTGGCAGAAGATCCGTCGTGAAAGCATTCGCAAATCTATCATCGAAATTAAAGCTGGGAGACCCCTTCCAGTAACCATGACAGATGAAGAGATCTGGCGTCCACGCCTTCCTGGAAATCCATCGAGCCAGTTCCGAAGAGTCAATATTCTGGAGTTGGGCGCTATGACAAGATGGACCGAAATCCGGAAGAAGAACAAGCTGATTGACGAATCGGCCGCACATTTGAATCGGGCAGCGCTCGAGTCTGCGCGTATGGCTGTTGAGAATGCCACTGGGATTGGAGCAAGGACAACAAACATTATACGAAAAGTCAGTAGTCGCAAGGGAAGGAGAAAGCAGGGTCAGTCCCAACGCACGATGTACAAGCACCTAGGTGTGCCACTTCAGCCGGAAGGAGCAGGCCCAAGTCGTGGTGATACCGCGTCACAAAACAGGTTTGGTCTTTATCGGTTTGATGCCGAACCAGCGAGGGCTGGTAAGCAAACACCTACTCTTACAGTGCCTCCAGGATCGGATGGTTTGTCCTTCAAAGCACATTCTGACTTAGACACCGGGAGTGTGCTTGAGCGTCCCGTTCCTGAGGAGGATGAGGACATGGTTGACTTTATTACTTCTTCGGAAGAGGACGGGAACGACAGGATTGAGTTGGATGAATTGGGGCCCTTGGAGGGCTCCCCAAGCGGACATGCAAGGAAAGAGGTTTGAACGTTGTTAGTCCGATGAGGCCGGGGTTGAAGTTTGATCGAGTAGCCCTGTTGCAAAAATTCCTCGGTCGCCCTCGTAGACGAATATTCGAATGATTATCCTTTGAAACAACGTTATCCCGGAAATCGCAACGTTGAACGAATCTCTTTTTGGATGATCAAACACTGAAGTTCGGATGGACATCAGATGGTGGCTCCACTTTTCAGGGGATCATGAGATGGTTTGTTTACTTGCTGCCGTATGAGGTTAGCACCCGGCCTCGGTCCCGAGACTGTGGGGAAGTAGCGGGGTTGGTGAGGACCTCATCAACATCCTGTGCTTCCCTCCCTCCGTGATCTGCGTTTGCTATCATTGGCGGTGAGAAGTGATATAACCTGCAAGGCGTGCGAGGATCCCCTGAATGATAAGCATTAATAAACACGAAGTCTCATGTCATTTCTCTCCTCAGTGTTACTCTCCATCACGACAACCATCCTGCATAGAAATCACAGGAGATTCCCGGCGGCAACGTGCTTATCGACTTCCATCTGTTCACTTGACCAATATTACCAAACCAACTCACCAAGATGGCCCTCCCAACTCTCTCCAAAGCCGACCTCATTGCCCTCTCCCAAACAGATGTAACCCAACCCATTTCCAAAGAATCTATTTTTGCCGCCCTCGCCACCCCACCCTTCCTCTACATCCCCGGCACCTTTAACACGCGCGACCTCGGCCTCCTCCCCTTATCTTCTAGTTCCTCCAGTGGCAAAGGCCGCAAAGTCGGAATTCGCCCAGGCCTTATCTACCGCTCCGGCGGCTTCTTTCCCAATGGCGGCTTCAACGACGCCGCCAAGACGCAACTGGCAACCCAGCTCGGCATCAAAAAGATCTTTGACATCCGTTCCGTAAGGGAACACAGTCATGCTCCCGACCCGGAGATCGCGGGGGTAAAAAACTACTGGATCGCCGCGGAAGCCACGGAAAAAGAAGCGACCGTTAACCTTGCCGATTTCCTCGAGGGCAAAGGAGAAAGGGGGTACGTGAAGATGTACATGGATGTTCTACGAGGGTATGAGGAGGTTATTGGTGCTTTGTTAAGGAGTCTGTTAGATGCTCCTGAAGATCAAAAACCGGAGCCAATATTGTTCCACTGCACGGCGGGACGGGATAGGACGGGTGTGGTTGCTGGATTGCTCCTAAGTTTGGCGGGGGTGAGTGAGGAGGACGTGGAGATGGATTGGATGTTGAGTCGGATCGGAACGGAGTTGGCGAGGGAGCAACTTTTGGGGTTTGCGATGAAGGGAGCTGGAGCCAGGAGTGTAGAGAGTCCGGGGTTCGTGAATTTGGTGTCTTTGAAGAGGGAGTGTTGGAGGGCTTTTGTGAGGGAGGTTAAGAGGGTGTATGGTGGATGGAAGGGGTATGCGAGGGGGGTGTTGGGGTTGAGTGAGGGGGAGGTGGAAAGGATTGGGAGGGTTTTGAGGGGGGAATAATGGGAATGGGAGGTGGGGATTAGAGTCAGATGTAGGTGCAGGTGTAGGCGAGGTGCAGCTGCAGATGAGGGTGTACGCTTGTGGGAAGGGGTTGAGCGCCGAAGAACTAGAGGGTATGGATTTTGAGGGATGGGTCTTTGGTGAGACACTATACGACTCTCGTCTCGGACGTTACGTGACCCATGAAAGAGAGTGATACACTGTAGCATAGAGACTAATGTCTAGAGGTAATTGACGGAAGTCAGAGCAGGCGACAAGCGACACTCCCCAATGGTACCCGAAGACACTGACCTGTCAACCCTAAATCAACCCTTTCCATCTGTCATCCCATCGTCCCATCTTTCTTCTCATTTACCTCTATCTTCACTACTCCAAAGCTTATAGTTCATCGTCACCCCACCACCATTTCACCTCAACTTCATACCGTCCTTCAAGTGACATCACCTTCAAATCGGACTCAAACAGGTTTGACTTTCCAAGTAAACCACCGCTATTGGCCACAGCGCTTCTAACGTGAGCCACCCCTGTTGGACCCTGAATTCCCTGAAAGAGAGGGCCTGGCTTCGCTTGGTTATAGGGCAGCCAATAACCATGTCGGGCGACTTAGGCGACTCAGGCGGGATGACGCCACTGACGTTAGCGTGCAACGTGGGAAGCGTGTACACTCAACGTCTTTTTGCCGATCTGACTTTGAACATACGCAACCCGTCAAAGGCGATGTGATGATGAAGGTGAAACTGACATTGCTTCTGCATGGCATGTCGTCAAATCGGTAAGTCACAGGCATAGGCGCAGGTGCATGTGCAAGTGCAGGTTCAAGGGTCCTGCAGTGACGAACGTCAAAGGGTCCATCCACACCATCCCTTTTCGACGACACTGATAGGATGTGAGGCCCGAAAAGCCAAGTCTGCCATGGTATCTTCCAAGTCCGATAATACGAGGGGGGGGAGGGGGGGGAGAACCGCACCAGCTTCTTTATCGCCCTTGATGTCATCCTCAAGGCATGTTGACGAAGCCAAGGGGAAGCCAGTGCGTGGCCAGGTAGGCCAAGGACCGTCAGGCCACTCAGGTGTGGCTGTGTCGGTGTAAGTGGGATGGGAAGAAAGTAGAATAATTGCTTGTCTCGTTAGGTATTGGATACTTGTTATTGCTTCGCGTAGTGGGTGTGGTATCTGTTGGTGTTGACTGAACAACCTGGCGTCGTCATTTGGTGGTGTGTGGCTACGTAGATGGAAGTTGAAGAACGTTTGTGTAACAGCGGGACGACAATCAACGAAAACGAGGAAGCGGGATGGGGCTTGACGGGATCCTCGAGAAACCTCATGACCATGACCACCACCCACTACAGACTGCAAAGAAGGGATGACGTCCGATTTGACTACCAAAACCAAGAAAATAACGAACTTTGAGATTAATCATCGGCTATATAACTCGGCCTCGCTTCACCTCTTCCAAATTTGGTTCCATCTCATCAACATCAACAACGTCAAACCAAACTACATTCATAAACATAAAGACTTCCAAACCAAAAGTTCAAGAGTCAATACTTGCCCATTACTTCCACACACAAACACCCCAAATACAAACACAAATCACTTCAGCCTCAACCCCAACCCCAAAACCAATAAAGAAAAAAACAAAATGTTCGGCCGCCGTCGTGCCCACGCCCCCATGACCAGCACCAGGACCACCCGTCCCATGGGTTCCGGCCTCTTCGGCCGCCGTCGCGCTCACCACACCACACCCATGACAACCACCCACACCACCCACACCACCCGCCGCCGCGGTTACGGCCGCAAGAGGCACCACGGACAAGGAATGGTTGCCCCCGCTGCTGCTACCACCATGGGCACCACAGCCGCCGTTCATCACCATCAAAAGCGCAAGACGAGCCTCGGCGATAAGATCAGCGGGGCGCTGATGAAGATCAAGGGGAGCATTACGGGACGGCCGGGACAGAAGGCTGCGGGGACGAGGAGGATGCGGGGGACGGATGGACGGGGGAGGAGGAGACATTATTAAAGGGAAATCAGTATTGAGTATTGACAGTTGAGTGGGAGCGGGCAGTTGTAAGATTATTGTGCAGTCCGCTTTGTCATGTCTCTTTCTTTTGTTCTGATGATGGATATGTACTTGTATGTGGAGGCAGAAGCAGAGAGAGATACCCTTGAATGCACAAATGAAACTTCATACAACATATCAAACAGTGGGATGAGTTGTCTGACTATAGACTCATGCGCATGAGCTATACAACGATCACACAAGACACTGCACACATCCATTAACATCACTGCAATAATCGTGTCTCGGCCATCATGATGGTATGCTTATTAAGTATTAGAGTGGAGGGAACTTATGCTACGTTCAAGTGACCAAACTAAGATATAGTAAAGTAAGGCTGCAGGTATGTACATCAGCCAGAGAACCCGAGAAAGAGTTTGCATCAACGATTTAGAATATGTAGATCGCAGTGCAGTCTATGTGCTTTTTGAAACGACGACGCCAATGTCCCAATTCTTTGCTTCCAAGCCTAGGTACTCTGACGAACTGGAAAGCCAGCCAAAGGCCATTAAAAATTTGTTGAGTTCAAGGAAAAGACGAACACAACCACCATGAGTTGGTTGTGGTCGCGGGAAAAAGAAAAATTCTAGAACTGCGATACCGAAGATAGGATGACCGAGCTGGATCATGGGTATCATACAAAATCCAAACAAAAGACGTAAAATCGTGTCGAAGGTCGTAATTCTCATGACCATAACCCTAAGACTCTTCGTCTCAAAAGACCTCTTGAGAATCTAGAGGTCTATAACCATGCTTAATGGCGGGAGAACCCATCTGGAGCTCATCAGTCTCCATATGTCGAAGATAAGGGTTCAAGGTAAGCTGCGAGTCCGTCCGCGAACGAGTGATGCCGACAGGTTTGACGATCGCTTTGCGCACCGGCGCGGTGTACAGCGGCCGAGGTCGACTAGGTCTAAGCAAGGGTACCGTTCCCTCATCATCTTCTGTACTCTCCCCAGATCGGTTGCTGGCGGGGCGGCTGGTGCAAGATGGATGAAGGTACCTGTTTTGGCGATCGGAGTCGTAGTCCGGCAAGAGAAGCGTACTGCGAGCAAGCTCGTCCAGCTCGTCTTGCTCAGCCGCACGGCCCAATGGCACATCCGGATATTGCGTGCGGAACTCGATGGTCATGAGCTCCAAGTCACGCTTAGCAGGAGAAGGATGTTTCTTTCTCTCGACGTCGTCCACGACTGGGACGTATGAGAAGATACTAGCAAGTCCAGGAGACAAAGCCAAGGGATGCTTCTTGGACTGCTCACTGTCAAGGCCTAGGCCCATTGGTAAACTAGCATCCAAATCAATGCTCCGGCTTCGCAGACCGCCACGACATTTCTTGGTAGGACTCTCGCTGGGCGACGAAGTACGCTTGTAGCCCCTTCGAGGTGTCGACGAGGCAATGGGAGTAGACGGCAGTATCGAGTCCAGGCTGCTCTCCATCACCCTTTCCGATTCGAATGGATTTTGGGATGAAAGAGGCGGCAACACAGAGTCGTCCACGGAGCCTCCCCGAAGACGGGTTTCGAACTCGGTAAGAGGTCGTCGGAGTGAACTTGGAGACGCAAAAGGATCATCCAGCGACCTACGAGCGCGTAAGAACTTGCCTTCCATGAAAACGGGCTTGCGATGAACTTTTCCGCCAAAGATCTTCTGAACCTTGTCTTTGTTCAAGTTCACACCCTCATTAAGGCGTAGTTCGATCGACTTAAGACCTGACCTCTTCCCTGCAACGCCACCTGGTGCCACGACTTCTGCTTCATCCTCCTCTTCCTCGATGTTTTGTACTTTGGAGTCCTTGGACTGATTTTTGGGGAAGAGCCGCCGTTCGGACAGCGCGTGAGAAACCTTTTTGAAAAGGCCGTTCTGTTTGACGAGGCGAGACACTTTTGAAGACGTGCTGCTGGAGGGAATGGCGGTTGTAGGTTGTGCAAGGTGTGGCTCTGATTTGAGTGCCTGGGTAGCGGCTAACATCTTTTCGATCTTCTCGGCAATCTCTGAAGCGTCAAGACCCACTGGCTTGCTGGAGGTCGCTGGGGCAGCATTGGGCTGTTCGTGAAGATTTGTCAACGGCATTGTTGCCGATGCAGGCAGCTTGGTCATCCTACTGTTGGGCGGGTGCATCGCCAGGGGATTCAGAGCGCCGGTGCTCGACTTTGGGAGCCCCTTGACGTAGTCACAGCGGGGAGGAGCTAGAGGAGATGGTCGCTGGCGAGTGGATCGGCGTCTCGACGACCTTCTGGGTAGGCTGGGCGAGGGTCGCACGACAGGAACCGGTCGCTGGCGAATCTTTCGATTAGCGGCGGGCGCCTCCTCCACTCCAGCCTCTAAAACAGCATCGCCAACTATGCCGGTGTTGTGGATGGGATGCGGATACACACGAGTAATGGTGCATGCCGTCTCGTCCGGGGCAACGTAAGGGGCCTGGTCGATCGGCGACTCCATGGCGGAGGTCATGACTGTATCTTCAAGAAGCGCGCTGGCCATCTCGTCGATGCTAGTGCGATTGCGATTGTTGGACGTGCCTTGACTGGTCCCTTGAAACTGTGTTTCCAGAAGACGGATGGTGGGATCTTCTTGGTTGGAGGGGTCAATGAATACTGCAAGCGTGATTAGAACAAGGCCTTGGGGCTTCGCGGCAGTGAAAGCGCAAGATACGTGGGCTGCTGGTCGGGTTTGTTTTATTGTTTGCTGTCTCAGTGGAAGAAAGAACTTGGACGTACCGGTGCTCATGGTTCTGCGCCGCGAAGGCATTGTGGTGTCAGGACGGCGCTGCATGAAAGAAAGAAGAGATTTTTTCTTGGAGTATGTTACCGTGGTAGAAGTCATTCTCGTTGCTGACTAGGCCACGAGATTGTGTTTGCTTTAAGGTTTTTTGAGGTCTGGAAATTGGATGAGCGAAAACTTGGTTTGGGGTGAAGGAGTGGCTGGGCCCAAGACGGGCACCGAAATGGATCAGATTTGGGTTGAAGCAGCGGCACACTGTTGTTGTTCGGGCAATTTAAATCACTGGGACGGATAATTCAACTGCAACAAGGTCAGTGTCGCCGACTCAATGCTGGCGTTAAGGCGGCGATGGCTGCGGCGGAAATCAGAGGGGCTTACAAAATCAGGTCTGTTGCCTGGGGCATGTTGCTCTCCCTGCCTGTTCTAGACCACCTAGGTGACGAGCAATTGCATGAAGAATGACTGCCAATGCGCGCCAGGTTGAGGTTGGAGATGCCTCAAGGGGTCAACGGGAAATGAGCAAGTGACTGGTGCTGGTGAAGGTTCGTGGGTTGTGACGGGAAAGGTTGGAAGGAGGGGAGCGGAAGTGAACCTGGGAAGCAAGTGCTGCCTGCAGAATGAAATTAGTCACGATGTCTTGAAATTTCGTTCAGCCAAGAAACACTCGAGTTCGGCGCCGCACATCATCGGACCAAACGGCGATTGCTGGACTCTAGGGGAAGGTGGTGGGCTCGGGGCAGGTTTCGGGCTGTACGTGTTCGAGATGAAAGAGTGTTCGGGTCCGAAATAATCAACTGCCTCTTAGAGGTAGGTGCATCTCCTTCGATCGGTCGTCACGGCAGGCGTACTTGCAACCTCCACTTGCGTTCCTTCCTCCTTGATGCCGACTCGTGACGAGAGCAATTTTGCAGTGGGGATCCTATGAGCTACTACTAGCGGTAGAGGTAGTCATGCAGGGAGCTTTTTGGGACGAGGCTTTTGTTTCCTGGACGGAACCTTGATGGCCAAGTGTGAGCCGAGACTACAAAAGTATCCATCTTATCTGATCAAGAGTTAAATGAGTGGAACTCATCGCCAATCCGATGACAGACACTCACTCGAGGATGGACACAAACCGGCTGACACAGGACCAGAAAGATCGGACGTCGAACATTCAGTTGAGATAGATCTGATAGGCGGTTGGCTAGCGAAGACAGGAATGGCCATCAACCAGTATAGGGGATCGTTACGGACATAGTCCCTATATAACTAGGCGATGTTATCAAGCGTGCTCGGGAAAAGTTGCACTTCTGGCAAGCTAAAACATCAGAGGTAGATGCAAACAGCCGTACATTGAATGACAGGGTCGTCTTAATCCAAAAGGTTGAGACTGGTGAGCAATGAATCTTGTCATGCGAGAAACAGACTTGTTCAATCAAGACGACAGGATGAGAACAATCGCAGATTCTTCCCCCAGCGCTTCATGCGGTCCCCGTGAGCTGAATCTGCCTGTTCCCCATAGTATACCTATAGATGGTTTGAAGCATGCCGTTATGTTCAAATGTAACGACTCAAGACCTTGCATTCAGGACGAGTCTGAACCGCCTATGTCTACTACCCGGATTATCGAGCAGTGAAGGAAGCGAAGTCACTCGTGAACATCTGCTCGGATATTCAGTATTTCTCGAGCGACTCCAGAAAATACTCATTGGAGCCCACAGATCAATGGGAATCCTTCAAGCGTAAGAACTTCGTGTTTTCAGAGGCGGACTTTGTCATGGTCAACTGATGTTGTCTTCAAACTATCACGTAGCTCTTGGCAGGTGTGTCTTTGCTGAGTTGCAATTCGTTTGTCGTTGAAAGAGATGGAGTGATTACGTCAGCAGAGTAGCCCCTTGCACGTGCTTAGGTCGCTTGCGCCGTTCCGAATGTCAGCACTGCAAGGTCAGCAGGATCCGCGAAAAATCGAACGGGCGACAAGAACTTGAAGTCGATGAGTGTTTGGGAGGAGTGGACGTGCGAGGAGGTGCAGGTGGTGCGGTAGACGCACGGACTGGCATCCACTCTTTTTGAAATCCTCCAGATCTGATTGGCGAATGGCCGCTGGATTTGGAAAGAGGCAAGCACTTCTCCGAATGCCGAAGCGGGAAAAGCAAAGTCCAAGGTGAGGAACAAAGCGCCTTCATCCACACTGCCTGAGTGGAATTGCGGAAACAGAGGTTATAGGTATCCGGATATCCCAAGCACCCGACTCTACTTCGCCCACACTTCACTTTCGAGAGGGGACACGCCTCCGTATAATCTCCAGATTGACCCTAAACAGGCGGGAACTGCAACTCCATCGCTGTCGCTGTATTCCCGAATCCGAAATTATCCACCTCGAACCTCGGGTCGGCAAACAAGAAGAGAAGGTTACAGCAGTCCAGACACTGAGCAAGTTGCGCCAGCCAGCGGCACTACCTATCTTTCCCCGGCCTGTCCGCCCGCCACTGCACGTTCCGAGAGTGTCAACGCTACCGCCGCGTACGAATTCACTCTTTTCATTGGCCAGGTTGGGCTACGGTTGATTTATCATAAGCAACGTATTTATAACGGTCACCATTACCTACACCAACAATAACATATTTTATCCTCTCTCGCGAGGCACTTTCGAGAGCATCAGCAAGAACGATAGACGGGCTTAACTTTTGCTTCGAATCCACTGTCAGACGACACCATGTCTTTCTCCAGCCTTGTACAAGACCTCTCCCTCCGGGACCCCAATGCGCCCAGGCGCCGCGGTGACGCTTCAGTCTCTACCATCGACGACCGCGCTTCTCGCACATCCCACATTTCCCGCGCCATGTCCTATGCCAGCACCGCCGCCACCAGCGTCAGCATCTCCGGTGATATCTCCAGCCAGCTCC
The DNA here is from genome assembly GCF_000213175.1 of Neurospora tetrasperma FGSC 2508. Classification (NCBI taxonomy): domain Eukaryota; kingdom Fungi; phylum Ascomycota; class Sordariomycetes; order Sordariales; family Sordariaceae; genus Neurospora; species Neurospora tetrasperma. The sequence continues at coordinate 3,584,659 of NW_009799099.1, read as the reverse complement.
ATGGCGGGTATGCCCATCCTCTTGCCCGTTCGTGGCAGGCCGAGCGTCAACTAACAAAGGTGCGCACCCCATCGCCTGTTGTCTGTCTGATGACTCTTCGTCGCTAACTCATCGCCTTTTCAAACAGTCCATGCTCATCTATCCCCTATTCGTTTCCGATAACGACGATGAAGAGGTTTTGATTCCTTCTCTCCCGAACCAATATCGCCGCGGCATCAACAGACTCGTTCCCTTCCTCGAGCCGCTCGTCCACAAGGGCCTTCGCTCCGTCATTCTCTTCGGCGTCCCTCTTAAGCCCGGTACCAAGGATGCGCTGGGAACCGCTGCCGATGATCCCGAGGGTCCCGTCATTCGCAGCATCCGCCTGCTGAGGCAAAGATTCCCCCAGCTATACATCACTGTCGACGTCTGCCTGTGCGAGTACACTTCCCATGGTCACTGCGGTATTTTGCGCGATGACGGCAGTCTCAACAACCAATTATCGGTCGATCGCATCTCGGACGTTGCTCTTGCCTACGCCAAGGCCGGTGCCCACTGCGTTGCTCCTTCCGACATGAACGACGGTCGCATTCGTGCCATCAAGCTCAAGCTTATCGAGGAGGGTATTGTCCACCGTGTGACGCTCATGTCGTACGCCGCCAAGTTCTCCGGCTGCCTTTACGGCCCCTTCCGTGACGCTGCCGACTCATGCCCTTCGTTTGGCGACCGCAAGTGCTACCAGCTGCCTCCTGGAGGCCGTGGTTTGGCTCGTCGTGCCATTGTTCGTGACATCAACGAGGGTGCCGATATCATCATGGTCAAGCCCGCAAGCCAGTACCTGGACATTATTAGTGACGCCAAGGAGCTTGGAAAGGACTTGCCCGTTGCTGCCTACCAGGTCAGCGGTGAATTCGCCATGATCCACGCCGCTGCAAAGGCGGGTGTTTTCGATCTCAAGGCTATGGCCTTCGAAGCCACTGAGGGTATTCTCCGGGCTGGCGCCACTATCATCATCAGCTACTTCGTTCCCGAGTTCCTTGACTGGCTCTCCACATGATTTTGTCAACATTAGGGCAGGAGTCAATGCAATGGCTGGCGCAGGGTGTTTCGGCGTTTCTTATGTTTTCTTATACCAGGTTATAGATCTTACTACGGGTTTTTGGGTTAAAAAGTTCAGGACGGGATGGGTCATGATGCACGAGCACGTAAAAGGAGTACATATCAATAAACGCGCCTCTTTCATACGAACTTTGCATCGTCTTCTAAGCATTGAACTGGACGAGCGATCGCTTCAGATACTCATAAAAAACCAAATCGCCAACATTGTCCATTGCCAAGTTGGAAACACATATGTTCCTTGCACAATGAACAGTGCATGGGTCTCTTTAGGAAAACCATCTCTCGATGTCAACGAAACGTCATCCCACACCTTTCCACGATTGCTATGAGTTCTCCAGGGTGCGCAGACCTACATTATACTGTATGCCCCTTCAAATCCCTAAACTGCCCAATCGACGGCTTAACCTACAATCTACCAGGGATAACATATACAGCCTTAACCGTCAGTTAATTAAAATCACGTCGGTCTGGAATTACTCTGAAAAAGACATGACCGAGTATGGTCAGCACGGGCCATATCAAAACCACACGCACGTTTCTGCGACTTCTTCTGATTATCCAAAAGACAAACAGGAATGTACACTAATGGTCGTATGCAGGCTATCAGTAGAGGAAGACGTGGATGACTGTTACTACCATTGGCGTCCTTTCATCCTATTTTTGTTTCGCACCGAAATTAAAACTACAGAATATGGGAAAATCCAAATCGGGGTTTGGAGAAATCTTCGTTATATAGGTAGACAGGCATACGTATATATGCACGACTACCAGCAGGAACTGAATGTATGCAGCTACGAAACAACGCATTGCCCTCAATTCTCCGAGACCGGAATCGAACCACTTTCAGAATCAGCCGAGTTCCAGTCAAGTAACCGAAGCTGGCATTTTCGCATTCAAAGTGGTATATATAATTGCGATGGCATCGCCGTCACGTCAATATCTGTCCGGAATTCCCTTAAATTCTTCGAAACCCACTTGACCACAGAGCTGATTAAATCAGTAACTGTGCGGCCGGGACATGAACAAAACTCATGGCTTCAATTGGGGTTCCCTCCACTTCCTTTCTGTTTCTCTTTTTTCTTTTAAGAACACAAGAACCACACGATTCCAAATTCATCTACTTTGTTCTCGGACTGACGTCCTAGTCGCGTCTCCGTTGGCATCTACCGTTACAGCATCAAGAGAGTTCACGAAGCCCTGTTGTGGCAAGAACACTAATAGGGAGTGTACCAATGACAGAAACCCGATGATCAGGTAAGTCCTTCTCCCGGCAGCTATCGGCTCACTTCACTTCGTCTATCCCTGACAAGGATTCGGGAACTGTGACTCGTTTACTGAAGAGATTTGGCTGATGAGAAGTTTGTTGTTTGGTTCAAGTTGAAAGAGAAATGAAAGAGTGTCGAAACTTGGGGGTCATGGAACCCTTGGCTGACCACATGTTCCTCCCGCCAGGCACCGACGGGTATTCTATTTATCTCCTTTTAGTTCCTAATGATTCCTGGAAATTCAGCGAGTGCATTACCCACACATATGCCCGGCGTATTCAGTTGGTGTATCTGTTCGAGCACCTCCCGGAGGTCCAGTTGCCACTCATGCATTTCCCTCCATTCCACTAGGTAAAAGCCTGACACTGCACAATGTCACTTCATCGTATCGCATAAACTTTGACCACACGTCTTTAGATAACAGGGCCTAACCGGCAGCTTCATCAATAGTAGTTACACAGATGCAGCGATGCAGCTTGAGTGCCTTAAGGTTTGGGTCATGGATGAGTTTCGTTCAGTCTGCAATAGTCAGCTGAGACGTATGGCCCAAGTTCATAAAGTACTGCCTTGCCGACAGGTCTCACCTTAAAAATGCACAAAAATCATGACAAATGTTGAAGAGGCACGACGCTTGAATGAGTCATTGCACATAAACGTCGTGGCAGTACGATTCCAGGGTATTATCCATCTCTGCGATTACAACACAAGTAGCAATCCTCCTTCTCGACTCGCAGTACATGCTCCGAAGCGCTTGAAGGGGTACTGTACCCCTGGTCTTTACGGATGAACTCCACGAACTCCGTTATGGTGTCTACAGAAGCTGGTGCTCTCCAGGCTTCCTCGCGTATTCTGCGGGTGCCATGGATTTTGAAATATAGGTACAGAACACTTGTTCTCATGCAAACATGCGTCGGAAATCTGGACGACATGTGTGCCGATAACTAGGTGCCTGGAAGAAAAGAAGGCATGCATCACTCTGGCCACGATTCAAAGGTCTTTTGGATCTGTTGGGCACGGTCTTTTCAGACTTCCAGAATTTGTATAAAAGCACTTCCGGTCCTGGCCATTAGAGTTCGTTTGTCCTCCTCTTTTTTTCTCCATCATCAGACCAGACTTCCACATCCTGATCTCCTCTTCGTACACATCGCCTCTTCATTCTAAACTTGCCCGTAGTAAGTACACAATCGCTCGATATCCCTGAGACACAAGCTAACAGTCTCTAGACACCAGTCACAACTTCCATCGGGCTCGACTGATCAGAAGGCTTGGTGACTTGGGTGCTCCAGTCTTCGGAGTTCCCAAATTCACCAAGTTTTCTTCATGTCTCGCCCTAGCCTTTGTTGATTACGGCGCAGACTTTGCTTTCCCATCCCCGCTTCTCCTATCGAGGGATGGGTCAGCAGCAAGGGTCAAACGCGGCCTAAAGGGTTCGGGGCTTCCCTATCTGGGCTATAGGAGCTTTAGCTCCTTGAGCGTCTTCAGTGATGAGCAGTCATGAATCATACATATGCTGAGGAGACATCAAGCGTGGGTCTGAAACTCAACACAGACAAAGCCTTTCTTCCCGACATCGAGCCCAATTCTGGCCATGAGGAGCAAGAAGTCGGGAGTGCACCTCAACACCAACGGCGCCGCCACTCCACCATCTTCGGCTGGTTACCTAGAGTAAACATTGGCTTCTTTTCCCGGAATCCGAGGCATCGTATCTCTCATCTAATCCCTCCAATACGTCCTCTTTTGCTTCGCTCAGCATGCTTCCTTCTCCCAAGCTTTCTCCAGTCTCGCATACGAAGACGACGCCCCTTTTGTTCCGCATCACCAGAGAACCAAAAGAAAAGGGATAAGGAGAGACATGATGAGGAACCTCGGACTCTAAGCCCAACAGCGTATCTGGACGGCATGCGCGGCATCGCTGCGTTTTCCGTCTTCCTCTGCCACTACTTCTACACATGCTTCGTCATCGCCGAAGGCTGGGGCTCGGGAGGGAGCAACTACAATTTCCTCAAACTACCCATTATCCGGCTCTTTTACTCCGGGCCACCAATGGTGTGTATCTTCTTCGTCATCTCCGGCTACGCTATATCTTTGAAACCACTCAAACTTATCCACTCGGCTTCTTGCTCATCCGGTTCTTCTACCACAGCTCATGCTGATGAGCGCAACTATTCCAAACTCTTCGAAACCCTCTCCTCGCTTGTCTTCCGGCGCGGTCTCCGGCTCTTTCTCCCACCCGCCATCTCGACCTTCCTCATCGTTCTCCTCCTCCGGCTTGGAGCCTATGAATGGAACCGCGAGTTCGCTTCAGACGAGAATTTTCTGAGAAACGTCCAGGAGATCCACTACGAGCGATTCCAGTCCGCCACGGAGCAGTTTGTTGATTGGACATATGCCATGCTCAACTTTGTGCACCTGTGGGATTGGGATGCGTTTGCGGGGTCAACGGGGATTGATGTCCATTTATGGACGATCCCTGTGGAATTTCGGGCTTCCATGGTGTTGTTTTTGACAATACTGGGGACGGCGAGGTTGAATAGGGGGGTCAGGAGGGGAGTCGTGTTAGGTTGGTGTGGGTTTGCCTTTCTATGGGAAAGGTGGGAGATGTGTTTGTTTTGGATGGGGATGGTGTTAGCGGAGAGTGATCTGATCAGGGAGGTAGAGGCAAGACAGGAGAAAGAAGGAAGAGTTCAGGGCGGTTTCGCGGAGAGGAACGGAGGAGAAGGAGTGTTGCCGGTTGTTGAGCCGGTGTTAGCGAGGAAGGGAGATGTCATGCCGCAGCAGCGACGTCATCCCCAGCGACACCCGCAAGAGACAACGGCAAGAGGCCCTGATATATCCTCGGATATGACCATTGTTGGTTCCGGAGACGAGACTTCTCACGAGTCTCACCAACCACCGACTCCATCACCGCCGACAACAGCAGTAGCTGGCAGATCTCTCCCTGCCGGGATCACCCTCTTCCCGACACTCCTCCTGGTAATTTCCCTCTACCTCCTCTCCCAACCCGACATAAACTCCCACCTCACCCCAGGCTGGATTACCCTCACCTCCCTAATTCCTCACTGGTGGACAGAACACTACCGCTTTTATCAATCCATAGGGGCAGTCCTCTTCGTCTACTCCGTTTCCCGGTATCCATCCTCCTCTGATTCCCGCTCTGGTTCCTCATCCCACCCCCCATCCGTCGCCGGCTCATGTTCCCCCAACACTGGTCCGACCACCGCCGTCCCCATCTTCTCTTCAATCCTGAACCCCAAGACCCTTTTTGAATCCTCCATCGCACGACACCTCGGCAAAACTTCCTACGCCATCTACCTCGTTCACGGTCCCGTGCTTCACACCCTCGGATATACCATGATGAAGTTCACCTGGACTCGGGTAACAGGAACGGAGACGAATGAGCAGTACGTCACGGGGTTTGTCTTGGCCAGTCTAGCCGTGATACCGTTGGTGATCTGGGTGGCGGATGTGTTTTGGAGAGGGGTGGATGAGCCGGTGGTCAGGTTGGCTAGGAGGTTGGAGCAGCGGGTGGTTGTTGGGATAGGCGAGTGATGAAGACGGTTGGGGTAGTTTGGCTTTTTGGGGACCACCAAACTGGCTGCTCGAGCGAACGGCTTGGGGTAGCCAGTTGAAGTGGGATGATCCATCTAGTTGTGTCCCACCTTCCCTTCTCTTCATTCTCCCCTTTCCTTCCTACCCACTTTCCTCTTTTCTTCCTCCCTAATCATCTTCTACCTCGCCTTTTGTGACAAGGAACACCTTCAAGTCTTCAACCACGATGCATTGTCGAGTGCACCTCTGGACTTTCTTTTGTACTCTTCAATGGAACAACAGTCGCAAAGAAGAGCACCGAGTAAGTGTTCTTTTTTCCCACTGCATCAAAATGGGGCGAGCGCTAACTATCTATACTTGAGCATCGACCGGCGGGTACCTATGGAAAACATCGTTGGATTCTACGCCTGAGTAGATCCGCAAGACGTTCAACTTTACCAACGACTTCTACTCATGCATGAGGAGATCCGAAAGACGTTCAACATCACAAACAACTTCACCCCTGAGGAGTAGGAGCACGTAAAAAAAAAAACCTTCCTCTACGGCCAAGAAATCCCGTCGTCGTTCCTCAGGGGATACACTCGGAAACCCTTTCCGAATACTAATTCTTCTACCTTTTTTAAGTCTTCTATGGGACAAGTTCAGACGGTCTGTGAGACCTTGCCACACCCACTAATCTGTTTGAATTGGTCGTAGACGAGCAGTTCCAGTTCGTTTCAATGGATGCAAACTGTTGTTTCGGCTCAAACGGGATGCTTTTCCGCTCGTTGTTCCGATGAAGAAGCAATTCTCGGAAGAACAACAACGTTTGTCCTCCCGAACAACGAGAGGGTATTACCATTGGGGGGATCTGGCAGGCCCCCTGCGGCCGAATTCAGGCCGGCAGCAATATCGCATTCTCAAGCTGTCTGAAATGTTCGTTCTTTTCGTCTTGGCCGCCGTTGACCGAAAAAGAAGGCCATCCTCGCTTCGATGGCCAGCGGCTGATCGCCATCCTATATCGGTAGCAGGCGTGCGTACCTCTACCGTTACATGGATCACCTTTTTTTCCCCTTCTTTTCTTCTTCTTTTGGGCTTCAAGTCTTGGGCAGTTTTTCTTTCCCCAGACACAGACGGCGAAGGAGCTTTAGTCGGTACTGGGGATATCATCTTTTCTGTCCGCCTTGCTATTTGTTGGACCATATCATGTTTGACTTTAACGCTAACGCACCACAATCTTCCTCATGGCTGATTTGGTCGTAGACGGGCAGTGCTAGTCCTTCAATGGACGCGAGATAGGTGTTCGAGTCCATTGTTGCTCGGAAGGAGAGTAGTGCTTGGAGGACGGAATGTCACTTGGACAGTTGAAGTGGCTATTGGAGGATCCGGCGGGCCCCTGCGGCCGAATCATCTAGAGGGGTGATAGGTATCTTGTTGTCGAGCAGGTTGTCATTCCCTAGTGTAGGCTTCATCTGGTTCTTGTCTTTCTTTCTTTGATTTTTTCGAGTTGGGGAGATTATGTAAAGGTACCTCCCTCTCGGCTGATTTGGTCGTAGACGGGCAGTGCTAGTCCTTCAATGGACGACGAATATTGTTCGAGGTGGGATGGATGCTTCTTCGCTCGTTGTTCCGATGAAGAGCAATGCTCGGAGGACGGGATAACACCCGAACACAGCGAAGCGGCCATCGGAGGATCCGGCGGGCCCCTGCGGCCGAATCATCAAGGAGGCAATTATCATAGTCTCAAGCAGTTGAATCATGTACTTAGACTTAGGCATAAGTACTAGATTCACAAAACACTACAAGAATTTTTGCATCATTTAAAGTTACCGCCAGTTTGGTTGTCATGTGTACTTCGACGCTGCTTCATATGCACCGAACCCTACAGAGTACAGCTAACTCTACTTGAAAAGGATTCTGAGTTTCACGAGATTATTCGGTACGCGATCTTGTTTTTTGCGTCATCTGGAAGCCGAGTACCAGGAAATCCCAGGGAAGTTGGGCAAGTATTGAGGAATGCGGGGCAAATGGTGGTGTTCACATGCTGTTGTTGATCGATGTCATGTATTTCCAAGATATATTGTACAACTCCAACCTCCGACTCCCATAACTTACATGCCTGCCGACACCTAGAGGTAGGTACATATACATGCCTGAAACCGGACTATGCATCACAAGCTGCTTGAAGCACTCGCGACATTTCTCGTCCTGTACGCCTCCAACCCTTCAATTTCCCCCGTCGTCTCCTCCCACTCCTCCTCCGCCGCCTTGACCACTTCCCTCTCTTCTCCTCTTTCACCAAGCGACTCCTCAACCACCACGCTCTCGCTAATATCCCTCAGCTGCTCCTCCATAATCCTATACTCGTCCTGCGCCGCAATCCAATCAGGCATCTTGGACATGTCCTCAGAGTTCTCGTTCTGGGCAGCCGCCTCAGCCAACTTGGCCACGAACGCCGCCTTTCTCTTCTGTTTCTTATCCTCCAACCGCTGCATCATCTGCAGCGCACCCTCCCGATTGAGCAAGTAGCTGAATGCCCTCAACGTGAAACGATCAGGCTTATATTCCGCAGCCTCCATACGCTGCAGCGCCGACGCCGTCTTGCCGACGGCCTGCAGCCGGGCGTGACCGGCAATCAGCGTGTTCCAGGTCACGCGATTAGCTTCGACGCCGTGGTCGCGCATCATCTTGAAAATGCGGTCGCCCTGCTCGCGGTGCTCGCGCCGGTGCATGAAGCCGTGCAGCAGGACGGACCAGGTGTAGATGCTCGGGGCCGGGTGGCGGGGCTCTAGATCGGGCTTCTGCGGGTCGGCGTCGAAGAGCGCGCGGGAGGCGGCGGCGTCCTTGAGCATGTCGCTGACGATGTCGAGGGCGGCAAGGGCCATGTTGGTGCCTTGCCATTCGAGGATGGCCTTGATGATGGTGTCGTGGATAATGGTGCCCTTGGTGGCGACGAAGGCGAGAATGGTCGGGTCACCCTGCTTGAGCCGGTTGCGAAAGTTGGAGTAGAACTCGATCAGGCTGGAGGGCTGGGAGAAGTTGCGGATGAAGGAGGTCACCATGATGTTGAGCGTGTCGTTGCCTGGCTTAATACGTGCTTCGGCCTCGAGTTCGGGTATAAGGGCCAGGGTGTTCCTGAGCGATCGCATACTCTGCCAGCCGGACCACGAAGGGGCCATTCCATCGAGTTCTCGCTGGTGTGTTTCTGCGGTGTAGCTTTGTAGGTCGATATTCAACAGGGCTTGCAAAGGACCAAGGTCGAATAGCTTGGAGTACGTCCTAAACATGTACTCAAAGCTTGGAATGGGGACTGGTGGCTTCATCTTCCGCTTTCGGAGCTCCCAAACCGTTGTGGTATGAATAAAGGTGAGGACACCGTTGATGATGACGCGATCTTGTGACGCTTCACTTGGTAAGAGTTCGAGTATGCGGCGGAAGCTCCGGTGGTCATTTGCTAGCGTAGCTCCGTGCAGCAACTGGGAATAGAAATGGAGATCTGGCTGGACTCCCTGACTGGTCATAAGGTCGTAGACCTGCCACGCAGTTTCCAGTTCGTTGTTATCGCAAAGGTTCCTGATAATAGTTGTGTAGTGGATGATGTTGGGCTGAAGTCCGAATTCCAAAAGCTCTTGGTTTAGTTGCGAGCGAAGCGTTGGGAGGTTCTCGCCGTCCTCTTTATCTCCCGGTGAAATCTTTGGAAAGGTCAGGATGGCGGTAGCCAGAGCGGCGCAATGCAGCCCGTTGACATGCAGCTGACCATCCTGAATGATCTCACGCAACAGATCAGCAGCCGCCGGCTTGTATTTTGGCTCCTTTGCCAAGTACCATACAAAATGTTGCTTCGTGTTGACATGTAATGGCTGTCGGTATTCTTTGATGGCCACAAGTAGCTCGTAGACCTGGTCCACTGTCGCATGCCTAAGTATATGGTAGATGGTATTTTGTCGTAGGCAGATGTAGCGCTTCCGAGTGTTGTGGTAGCAGTGAAGCAAGGCCCCAGCAACGGCCCTCCCGTATTCCGACTGTACAGGCCCTTTTAGCCTCTGCAGATAGTCGGCCATGTATAGGAAACTGTCGACGATGGCGTAGAAATTTGATTTGTCTCGTTCAAAGATGGCCCGGAAGATGTCCGGGGCTTGGTCGGGGAACCAGTGGAGAGCGTCGACCATAACCGGCCGCCAGAGCTTTACTCGACTCTCTTTAGGTATGAGCTGCCAAGCTTGCCGCATGTGGTCGACATCCCTCTGGCAAAGTAGATCTTGTATTATGTGAAGCTCGGGGCGCCCCTCTGACTGCAGGGCCTCGTCTCGGTGTTTGTCTCTCTGTTTCTTATCCAAGGCTCTCTTCGCCCATATTTGGGTGAACCTTCTCTTCCAACGGTAGAGGTCTACCAGGCTGCTGTAATAGCCACTCTTTCTGACGTTCTTCTGGAGGACCCTTCGGTCCTGTTTCCACTGATATAGCCATCCTTTCAATGGTACGTAATAGTCTGAGCATGTGCGCTCATTTCCCTCTGACTCGGTGGCTGGCCTCGGCTGGCTCGACGACTGCTGGGCGGATGGCGAGGACGTGAGAGAGCTAACAGGACGCACCAGCGGCCGGGGACGGAGGGAAAGCCGGAGCTGAAGCGGATCGCCTTGTTGTCGGAGGTTGGAGAGACATGACCGGCATATGAACGGAGCCTGTTGCATGGTTCTCCGGAGGCCGACGGGCCGGCACCAAGATAGAGCCGTAGGCGGAAACGATTTCTATGACGGAGTGTATTTTGGCATCGTCTGTCATGTGTGTGTTGGGGAGTCCAATTCCGACTCGACGACCATGGAAAGTCGGGTTGCGATGTCGCCGTAGTATCAAAAACGACCAAAATTTTGACAAGACAGGAATCCGGGCCGGTGATAAGATGCGCGGCACAGTGACTGGAGGGGCGATCTACATACCTCTACCTAGCAGTATGCGCTCGGCTTTTTACTGGCCTGTAGCTCACGTCAGGGATGGATCTCGGGACGGCAGGCGCTAAGCTTTAGCGAGCCCGGTCCGTGCTTAACACAAGCGTCACCGGGAACCGAACCACCCCACGCGGGACCTTGGGAGCGCGTTCCACTGCACTGCCCTGCCTCCATGTCACTGAATGAGATCCACAGTTTCAGAACCTCACTCCTCCACCATCTATCGACGGCATCCCAAACAGTGCATCGCAGTACCGAATTCGCAAGACGCAATTGATCCAAGATTGGTTAGAGTTAAAGGATTCAGCTACAACATCTCAAACAACACAAGCAAGACACCCTAACCAATAATGTCATCCCACGCGACACTCGCAGCCGCCGCTGACGACCGCAAGGCCCGTCTAGCCAAGCTCAAGTCTCTGAAGCGCAAAGAACCCGAGCCCACATCCTTCGACGATGGCGAAGAGTCCCACGATTCCCCAGCCCAACACACCAACCACAACGACGACGGCGACAACCAGCAAGAATCCACAGTCGACTCCAAAGACGGCACCCCAACAGCCGACGTAGCCCGCCTCCACCTCTCCGGGCGCAATTTTGACTTCGAAACGCGCGGGCCCAAGCTAGGCTTCGAAGCGCCTCCCACGCTGACGCTTGAGAAACCGACACTAGAAGAGCAAGCGGCCGATATCGAGGAGGAAGCGCAGCGGCAGGCTGCTTTGGACGCGCAAGCCGCCGAAGAAAACAAGGGCATCGACCTGTTCAAGTTGCAGCCCAAGAAGCCCAACTGGGACCTGAAGCGGGAGCTGAACCAGAAGATGGAGGTGTTGAACGTGCGGACGGACAACGCGATAGCGCGCATGGTGAGGGAGCGGCTGGCAGCCAAGAAGCAAGCGGCTGTGCAGGATAAGACGAAAGACGGAAAGGAGGAGGAGGAGGCCGGTATGCTGGAGGGGACGGCGCTGGTGGAGGGGATGAAGTTGAGGGAGAGGGAGGAGGCCGAGGAGGAGAGGAGAGAGAGGGAGTTGGAGGAGGCCGAGTTGGAGGCTTGAAGAGTTGGGACTTGACGGCAGCTGAATTCACGCGGTCAAGGTGGACGGGAGAGTGGAACCGAGAGGGGCGACAAGGTCGAAAAGAACGAGGACGAGGACGAAATATGCTCCCAAATCTCGGGAGGATTACTGTTATGATTTTGTTTTTACAGAGAAAGTATGCTATTCTCTACTTTGATACCCACCCCGCAAATCCTATCTACCCTTATTCATAGCCTGTGTCAACGCTAATCTCTTGCTGAAAGGGCTGAGACTCCGCTCGCGCGGCGGTGGCGCGGGAGACGGTTCGCGCTTTGGAGGTCGTTGCGGCGACGGACTCCTGTATCTCGGCTGTCCACGGCCATCTTCCCTGTCCCGGTAGTATCCTCCTGCCCTGTGATTTTCTCCTCTGCCGTCTCGCCGGACCGGTGAGCGAACTGGTGACCTGGATCTGGACTCGGAAACAGAATAGTCGCGCCTGGATGGCCTTGCCCTCCCGGAGTCACGTCCGCGCTCACGGCGGGGCGACGGCGAACGACGACGAGGAGGTAGCGACCCTTTCCGCGATGAGTGCTTGACCGGGCTCTCTGACCTCCGGCTAGAATACCGACCCCGGGAGTCGACTGAGCGTTGGCGGGCCGAAGGCGCCTTGGGCGATGGCTCAAAGAAGTCTTGCGCATGTGCTCTCCGTGGAGGTGACTTGGAATGGCGAGAAGGCCTTGGGGATGGAGACCGTGTAGAGATGGTCGACACCGAATCAACAGAAGCCGATCTACTCCTGCTTCGCCTTGGGCTCACGTCTCTAGATGGTGACTCGTCGTCCCTTTCGAGCTCCTTCTTCTTGGCCCGCTCAGCCTCCCTCTGGGCTAGGATCTCGTCGGCCACACCTTTCTTGTCCTGAGGCGGCACGGCACTAGTAAGCTTGGGTAGCAGCTTGGGGTTAAAGAGCTGCTGGGTGCGCGACGGCCTCGGGATGTAGGGCCGTTCCGCGGCTGAGGCTTTACACTCATACGAATAGTGACGTTCTAGGAATGTCAGCTGCGTGTTATACATGTATTGTTGAAGTAGAGAGAACACTTATCTCTCTTTAGGCATTTCTGGCATTGGACGGTTGACGGAGTTGATTTGGACGGTATATTGCGCCCTCGATACATGGTGGTAACCGGAAGGGCTGTTGGAATGTGGCTGGCCCCTGGAAATTGGAGCTTTATGCAAAATCAAGGTGAACTGTCCTCGTTGACCTGCTGTTCCTTAATTTACAACGCCAACCAGGTCGGGGTGCCGTTCGACTCGAGAGGTCGTTGCTTGTTAAATGATTTCGGTCAAACTTGTGAAGTGATCGATCAAAGATGTGAAGCTTCTTCTTGATGGTTTTGATACTTGAGGATGGCGTTGGTTGGTAGTGCCTGGGTAAGTTGAACTTGGTGATGAGTTCCAGTTCTGGTGAATGAATGAGATTCGGAGGTTGATTGGTGGGTTGTGTAACAAGGTGTCAGCGGTGAAATTGACAGTTGAGAAAGGTCCAAGCACAAGTGCGATTGTTGTTGTCGACAGGTGGAGGCACGTGACGTTGCCAAGATGAAGCATTTCGGTCGTGGCACAGTGCACCAGGGTGGGTGTTGCAGGTGACGATGGGAGCACTCATCCGGCACTTGTTTCTGCTTTTCAGAAAAGGGCCGCTCCGTGTCCTCCAATTCCTTCAGCGCAGAGCTAGATAATCATTAGGATCACTGTAGTTTCAATGAGACAAATCTCTCTCCGTGCGAGACAACCCATCGGATCTTCGGGTTGTCATCATGTTCTGGAAGCATGGATGAATTTATGAAAGTTGCATTACGGGGCGTCCATCTCGGCCAGCTTGGTATTGTAAACTGAAAATCACGAATTTTTATGGCTACGACTTTGTCCGGTTTTGCAGCCAAGATACTGAACCCCTCTCAACCAGTTCCCTCTCATTCCCCTCCTTTTGTCATACTCCCAATCAACCATATTTGAGCCACTGTGCTTTGTGTGGATGAATACCTAGCGGTAGAGCACCTGCTTGTATCCTCATCAGCGCCGTCGAATAAACTCCAGATGAAGTTTGTAGGCCATACATAGGTAGAGTATCCAAGGTATCTTACCGTATAGTACACTAGACTAGAGGTAGGTAAAATCAAGGGCCCTGTCAAAATCAGGAAGCGCACTACGTAGAGGTACACAGCACGTTTGCTCCCGCGCAATGGAAGGGATGGGATTTTGACACCGTTCAGTTACTACAAATCAGGCCAACAGACAGGCCCACGGTGGCCCACGGCAGGCGGTCCCCTACCCGTACCTGCAACATGGTGGCAGTCCCACTGCAGTTAGACCGACCCACGGCCACCTGAGGACTGAGGAGCCCGGCTCCCGCCCGGCGATGGATTCCTTTCGGGTGCAACCACCACTTTTAATCGACTTCCACCACTTTCAGTTATCTCGTCACAAACCAAGAAACCCACACAAACGGGAAGCAACACCACGCCCCTCCTGCTCCCCATCAACCACCAAAGGTCTATCCGCCCAACCGTGGCGGCACCCTTTCCAGACACTTTACTGTTTTCTGGGAGTTAGGGCGCCGTCGGCTTTCCACTTTGTGGTCCGCCATTTTGGATCTCGGCCTTTTTCATCGTACCTGCACCGAACCGGAACCCCAAACCGACAGGCCCCAGCAAAAGACCAAAAAAAAGAGGCACGACACAAGCAACAAGGCAGAGGAAGTCCAGGACTCGACTTTGGCACTGGCTGCAACACTTGCGCATTCACATCCTACCTACACTAGACCGGATCCCCGAATACAATGATCACCAGCACTCGTCTTTCGCTTTGCGCCGCTTTGATCCGTTTCGTTTCTTGATTCAGCTGGATTCCGTCCCATCAAAAAGCTACATCATCGAATTCCTCTGTCGGATCCGACCTGCCGAGCGCGTTCTCTCTTCGACCGCCCTGATCTTCACCGGACAAACATACACGCATAGAGGCACTCTCGGCTACTTGCGCGACTCTTTGTAACATCCGCATTGCTCTTCCAGCATCCCTTACACCGCAAAAGCCATGGCGACGTTCCAATCCACGGGCAACGACGTCAAACTATCTTTCGCAAAGGTACGTGGGCTTTCTTCACCTCGAACCCAGTGTTGCGCCCAGAAGACTGTGTCTGACTTGTGCTCTCCAGGTTGCAGCTGCTTCGGCATCCAAAGACTCAGCTACCATGGCAACTGCTACGAAAGCAAACGCACCGGTGACCGCCCGCGATAAGGTTGCGGTCCCGATCATGGTAGCCGCCGCCTCTGTCTCGATCCAGAGTGATGTACACGCACCCCAGCCTGCGCAAAGGACTGCCGATGAGGTGAAAGCTTCGCAGGACAACATCGTTGACGGACTCGGAAATTTGAAGCTCGAGACCAAGACATCAGATGTCTCTTTCGAAGTTCCATTGACCAGCTCTATATCGATGCCTAACAAGGTTGTGATCAGCCAGACACCCTCGGACGACAATTCAAGGGCTGACTCTAGCTCCGAGCTCGGCACCAAGCCACCAAGCTTGGATGGCAAGAGCATCACTTCTGGGACTACCTTTAACGCATTGGACGAGAAGGAGTCGTTGCGTCCAGACGATAGTGCCAGCATGAAGGCTGCCACTGAGGACGATGATGCCTTTTCCATCCGTGGATCCTACTTCAACGGCTCACGAATGGGCTCCGAGGTTGCGGCTCGTATCCACCGCATCCAGATCGGAGATATGCCCCCACGGGCCATCACTACACATGCCATGGCTGGTAGTCATGGTCAACTGGGTCTTGCTACGCCTCAAAGTGGCATATCTGACAAACAGCCAGCGACGGAGACGGAACTGCCCCTAACAAGCGGTCCAGGTGCCCCTGATGCCTTGACGGCGAATGGAGGATTCCTAAGCCAGCACCCGGATGAAAAGCTCTTAGAGGCCATGCGATCAGAGAAAGATCGGTTCAGTCTCTTGAAGATGGAACAGCAAGTCATTGAGTTTGTGGAAAATTCAAAGTAT
Source organism: Neurospora tetrasperma FGSC 2508 (assembly GCF_000213175.1). NCBI lineage: Eukaryota > Fungi > Ascomycota > Sordariomycetes > Sordariales > Sordariaceae > Neurospora > Neurospora tetrasperma. The sequence continues at coordinate 3,568,749 of NW_009799099.1, read as the reverse complement.
GTAGACTATCACTTACATCTGTCAAGTCTTTGAGTCGCTAACGCAGTGTCTTTGTAGGGAGCCGTTTATGGATTTCCCACCAAACAATACGTTTTGGAGAATGTTGACACATAAGCTTGCGGACTACTATCATATGACCCATTCATACGAGGCGGTCTCGGGCGCAGTTCGCATTTACAGAACTCCGTTCTGTAGAATTCCTCCACCACTATCCACCATTGCGCCGTCGACCTCTAACACGAGCTCTCCGGCTCCTGCTGTGATACCAAGGAAGATTATGCGGCGTGGTGAGGACGGGGAATTTGCTCCTTCTAGCGCAAATCCTTCAAAGCCCACGTCGGAAGCTGGCAGTGACCCTAAAGATAAGCCTGCGGCTAGCAAGGAAAGAATGACTAGGGAAGAGCGGGAAGAGGCGTATAACCGGGCGAGGCAGCGAATCTTTGGAAACATGAAGGAGTCTGATTCTTCGGGTCAAGGTATGTCTCGTGTGGAATTCCTCTACCTATAAGGAATTATAGGACTAACGCAGTGTAGACGGTGAAACCTCCAATGGTGTTTCTCGGGCGAGCTCGGTATCTGCCAAGGACAAACCAAACGGCAAGAAGAAGGCCAATAAGCAACGTCGCGATGATTCGGAAAGTTTCGACTCACGGTCTCAATACGTTGTCTATTATGGAGGCCCTCAGCAGTCAACATGGGGACCGGCACCTCAGGCGTACCCCATCAACAATGTTCCATATAACGTCCAATATCAAGCACCATACCCAGCTGCGGTCCCGACGTATGTGCCTCAACAAGCATATGTCCCCCAGCAAGCGTACCCGCAAAACCAAGCGTATCCGCAGATGGTTCCAAACAACGGATATGCTCCTCAATATGGCGCAGTGGCAAACGTAAGTCATCTTCAAAAAGTCGGCGTTAAGATATGATCATCTTTTCTAACTCACCATCAGTATCCCGCCCCCTCTGTCCCCCAGCCGGCTTTACCAGTGCAACAGCAACATCGTTACCAACCTCCACCCAACCCTCAAGTTGCTCCGCCATACACTCCCCCCATGCCCAGTGTATCGCAGCTAGCATGGGGGCCGCCACAGCAAGGCTTCAACCAGCCCGGGCCCGGCTATTCGTCTCGATCGAGTCCCTCCCCAGGAGGAATACCATATGCCTACGGACAACTTCCAGCGAATGCCAACCCCAACGATCCGAAAACTCAACACCCAATTCCCGGCAGCTACAACCGGCAGACGCTCAACCCCAAGACGCAATCATTTTTGCCCGGCAACGCCATGCTCCCGATGCAACCGCCATCGGGTCCGTATGCAAGCTCGAACCATAGCAGCCCTCAGTTCTTGCCGGCTCACATGAACTATGGTGGTTACCAGCAACCCATGCCGCCACCACCACAGGCGGGCTATGGCCCCGGCCCGATGGGATATGCCATGTCGAGGCAAGGGTCGAACAATTCAATGGGCCCGTATCATCACGCACCACCCCAACATCATGCTATGCCCCCCAACGCATCTCCTCACATCAACCACAGCAAGGTTGCAGGCGGTCCACCACCGCCGACCGGACCAGCGGGACCGCAAGGCTACAGCCATCTCCCAACATATGGAAACCCTGCCTCATTGCCACAGAAACCTCCTATGTAGGATCGGCGGGAGACAATGTGGTCAAGTGCAAGGTGGCAGCGTTGAACCCATGGGGCATGATGGCCTCAGTCATGGCCCAAAGAAGAAGAGAATATAACAACGGCAAAAAGAAGGAGGAGCGAGTGAGCACTGTATATGCATATAGCTGTTACTAACGGTTGTTGGCATGGAATCCTCTCCTAATGTTACTGTGCATAAGACATCATGAAGGAGAAAAGAGACGGAGGTTTAGGTCTGGAATCTATGGAAAAATTGGGGCACTCAGGAACGGCAGGCAGGCAGGCAGCATAGCGCAAAGGAGACAGGCAAGCAGACAAAGACTTGATCAAATCCACTCACAGTCGGTTCTCATTCAGTCAACCCAAACGCCGTTTTCTACGAAAAGTGAAAAGGTGCAAGGTCGGAATCAATGGAAACTGTCATTCGCATTCATGTTTCCGAAATCATATGGCACGGGCGGTTCGGGACGATCCAAGCGTTGTATAGATTGTTGTTTTTCAAACAGAAAATTCCCAAATCAATTCATCATGCTGCTGACCTGACTGAGTAAGAAGGCTCTAGTAGTAGTATTCCTATGAACGCCATATTGCTTGAGACCCAACCAAAGCCGTCCCATACCTCTCTTTCCCTCCCTCCTTTTTTTACCCTCTCTCACCTTTCCCGCTTTCCTTTTCTCTCGCTCCCCTCTCCAAAATCGATAACCGACAACCGAGACCGCGCGCGCACTTCATAACGCTGTAGCGAAACAGCAGGGTATAGACGGCAGACAGACGAGACAACTCCAGTCCGCACAGGTCGAGAAGTAAATAGAATGGGGGAGCCCGCTTTCTCGTGTAAAAAACGGCTGATGACTGAATCAAACGCGCGCAAAAGGGACTCATTGTAAGAGAAATCGGATCCTTTTTGTGTGTGTGTGAACCTTTTTCTTTTCCCCTGCCTGATTGTGTGTAGTGGCCTTTCATTAAAAGAAGATACTGGAAGAACGAGTTTCATTCTCTCTTTCCTTTCTCTTCTTCTCTTTCCCTTTTCTTTCCACCAATTCGTCCTCTTTACTCGGCAGCTTCCCTGGGTTCCCTGGGCTCCCTCTGCTCGCGGCCACCGCGGCCACCAGCACCACCGCTGCGACCGCCACGCTTGCCGCCCTGGCCCCTTTGGCCACGCTGGCCGTCGGTCTTCTTGTCGCCCTCGGCGCCCTCACCATCCTTCTTCTCACCGCCCTCCTTGCCCTCGTCGAGCTTGGCAGTGGCCAGGCGCTGGGACAACTCGATCTGGGTGCGGATCGTGTTGGCGAGGTACGAGACCATAAGGACGTCCTGGATGTGGTTGTTGAAGTCGTTCTCGATGGCCAGGTTGGACACCTTGGGAGCCAGGGAAAGGGCGTTCATGAGGTACTGGCCGAGCGCGTGGTTGCCGTCGCGCTCCTCGTCGAGCACCTCGCCGACGAAGCCGGAAACGCGCTCAAGCAGGTCGGAGACGGTTTCGAGGGCCTGGGCGAGGTTCTCAATGTCGGAGACGACGGGGGCGGAGCGCGACTCGGCGTCGGCAGCGGCGGCGACAGAGCCCAGGGCGCCGCGCTCGGCGTCGGTGAAGAGGAGCTTGTGGGGTACCTCGATGAAGAGGCACGACTCGGCGGCGCGCTCGGGGCTGACAGCCACGGGAGCGGAGATGTACGTCTTGGTGTCGATGGTCGCGCCGGCCTCGGTGCCGATGGTCAGGTGGACGGCCGGGTGGGGGAAGGTGCCGGTCTCGGGGGAGGCGAAGAAGTTCTGGATCAGGGCGCTGAAGCTGTTGAGCTCGTGCGAGGTGGTGTACCAACCCAGCAGGGTCTCGCGGGGGTTGGCCTTGAGCGTCAGGGCCAGCATGTTCTTCTGGTACTCGACGTCCACCTCAACCTGGTCCTCGTTCTCGGTGTGGGGGATGGCGAAGGTGGAGCGCACTTCGACCTCGCTGCCGTCCTCGCTGCGGACACCCACGAGGGCACCAATCACCCGTGTCGACTGGGTGTCGCGGTCGTCACGTCTGACGGCATGGTCGATGATGGAGAAGACAGCCTAGTTGGTGAGGAAAGCGAGGGGCTACATGTCAGCTAGGTGTTGTATGGTCTTGGGCAATGGAAGTGGTGGTAGTGGTGGTGGTGACGGCGGGGTAGTAGAGAGGATATAGGTAGGTAGGTAAGCTTGACATGCGCAAAGGGGGACATCAAGGTAGGGGACTAGGTAGATAGGAGTGGAGGGGCAGATATAGGACTGTAGTAAGGAAATTGGTGCGGTTGACGTACCTGAGGCTGGATGTTGACGGTAAGCGGGGCATTGCTGACACCGAAGCCAAGCACGTTGGGCGCAAGGGGGCGCGAGAGATGGACGAAAGACTCCTGATCGACAGCCATTTTGACGACGGGCTGGGCTGTAGTTGAGTGAGAGATGGTGGAGGGGTGTGGTGGTGGTTGATAGAGGAAGCAGGAGTTCGAGGAGGAGGGGAGGAGCCGTCGAGGTTGAGATTATGGGGCTCTTTGAAAATGTAGACAGCAGACGCTGTTTTCGGGTTCGGGGTGAGAGAGAGGCTAGCGGTTGGCCGGGGGGTGGGGTGGGCTTGCACTGGTGAGTGGGCACGGGCTGGGCACTGGCAGAAAGAGAAGTCACTTTGGTACACGACCTGTACACTTTTTTTTTCACTGAGGATGCCCGGGTGTCAATGGCACTCCAGTGTGAGGGTCTCGGTGGCAGCCCGGCCGTTGAGTCGGGTCCGTCACTGTCTGTTCGCAGGCAGTCACTAACTTCCATTCATTCGCCCTAGAGGTACTCCATTCAGCTTTCGCAAAATATGGGGACCAGTAGGCGGGACCTCTGCTCGAATTTTTGGTTTTGCAGCGCAATGCGGGACCTTTGGGTTGTTGTGCGCGCTAAGATAAGATAAGCCGGTCTCCACACTTCCATGTTCAGCTTGGCGGACTTGAGATTGTTCTTCGCAAGGGTCAAGGGGGAGGGGTGGCGTTACAAGGCTGCTCTTTGCCAAGCCCTTCCTTCAAGATTCCATTGGACTTTTGGACTTTTTCTGCTTGGCTCGTTGACAAGGCTGAATACAATTTCCGTATCGTTTTTTTCACCTTTGTTGAATTTGATTTCACACATCAATTACCAATTCTCATATCACCAACCTCACATCTCATAATTTGAGAAAATTCTTACCGCATTCAAATGGCAATTCGAGGTCGCGGCGGTGATCGTGGAGGAGGAGGAAGAGGAGGAGGAGGTCGTGGAAGAGGTGGTGCAGGAGGTTTCAGAGGCAGAGGAGGATCCAGGGGAGGGGGCTCCAGAGGAGGCGCCAGAGGAGCTTCGAGAGGACGCGGCAGGGGAAGTTCGAGGGGTGGTGCCAGAGGAGGTTTCGGCCCTCGCTCATCCAAGTTCAACGACGCCCGACTTGCCGATAAGGACGAAGAGTAAGAAAATGTCAACACTCAAGGGAAAGAAGAACTGGAAAGCATACTGACTGAAACAGGGAAGATGAGGAGGAGGACATTTCTGAAGAGGAATCCAATGTTTCTGAGGATGAGATGGAGGAATCAGAAGAAGAGGATGAGGAGGAGGATGCCCAGTCTGGTCAGCCATACATGAGTCTTCTGAAGAGCTTCCAGAGTGCAACCAAGACGAAAAAGAGGAAGTTGGATCGCCCTGAGGAGGAAGGTCCGAATAAAGCTACCAAGACGGAAGACGACGACAATAGTGACGACGAAGACGGCGAGAAGGTGACGGAGGACGTGGATGCAGTTGACGAGCCAGAGGAAGATCCCCAGGATGCACCATTAGAGGACTTGTTCGACGAAGATGACGACCTCGACGACTCGGACCCCTTCGAAACTCACTTTGCTGCTCCAGACGAGGCGACATTTCAGGCCAGGATAAAGGCTATTCAGGCGAACAAGTGGAGGACCGACAGGATAGCAAAAAACTCCAACAGGATATACTACAACACCCCAGAGACAGGCGACTCGGCTGAGCAGAAACTTCCCCATTCCATTTCTGGAATTGGCGATCTTAAGCTCAAGCAACGACTAGCCGAATCGATGGCTAAGCACACCGAGTTCGACGAAGCTGAGAAGGCAGTAGCACCTCTTCTCTTCAACTATCAAGACATGCTTTACTGCAACCGGTCAGTGGCATCGTCTGAGAGCGTAAGGCGGATGGCGTGTCTTCATGCGCTCAACCATGTTTTCAAGTAAGTCTGATGGGAACAACG
>NW_009799099.1:3539214-3562080 GCF_000213175.1 Neurospora tetrasperma FGSC 2508 | reverse complement strand
AGAACAGAGAGCTGACTTTGGTACCTACTCAGGACTCGTGACCGTGTAATCAAGAACAACACCAAGTTGCAAAGAGACGACACCCTTGAGCTTAGAGACCAGGGCTTTACCCGCCCCAAGGTCTTGATGATTCTCCCTACCCGCCAGTCATGCGTCAAAATGGTCGAAATGATCTGCAAGGTCGCCGCTCCTGAGCAACAAGAAAACCGCAAGCGTTTCGACGATGGCTATGTCGACAAGTCCACCAAGTTCTCTGACGACAAGCCCGAAGACTTCCGCGACCTCTTCGCCGGCAACGACGACGACATGTTCCGCCTCGGTATGAAGTTCACTCGCAAGACCATCAAGTACTTCTCGCAGTTCTACAACTCGGACATCATCTTTGCCTCCCCTCTCGGTCTACGCATGGCCATCGGTTCCGAGGAAGAGAAGAAGAAGCTCGACTACGACTTCCTCTCGTCCATTGAGCTCGTCATTGTCGACCAGGCCGACGCCCTGCTCATGCAGAACTGGGAGCACGTCGAGTTCATCTTTGAGCACCTCAACCTCCAGCCCCGCGACGCCCACGGCTGCGACTTCTCCCGCGTGCGCTCCTGGTACCTCGACGACCAAGCCAAGTACTTCCGACAGACGGTGATTTTTAGCGCCTTCAACACGCCCGAGCTGGCCGAGCTGCAGCGTCTCTACTGCCACAACTGGGCAGGCAAAGCCCGGCTGCAAGCCGAATACCCAGGCGTGATCCAGTACCTGGGCGTCAAGACGCGCCAGACCTTCAGCCGGTTCGACGCGGCCTCCATTGCCGCCGACCCGGACGCACGCTTCGCCTACTTCACCAAGGCCATCGTGCCGACGCTGGTCAAGCGGGCCGCCAAGGACGCGGCGGGAACGGTCATCTTCATACCCTCGTACCTCGACTTTGTGCGCGTGCGCAACTACTTTGCCAACAACCCGGCCGTCGAGAGCGTCACGTTCGGCAACATCTCCGAGTACGCCGACACACCCGAAGCGTCGCGCGCGCGCTCGCATTTCCTGACGGGCCGCCACCGCGTGCTGCTGTACACGGAGCGCGCTCACCACTTTAGGCGGTACGCCATCAAGGGCGTCAAGCGCGTCATCTTTTATGGCTTGCCGGATAACCCCATCTTCTACAGGGAGATTGCGGGCGGGTATTTGCAAAAGAGCGAGCAGGCGCTGATGCTAGAGCACGGGCAGGGACACGTCAAGGTCATGTTCAGCAAGTATGATATTATGAAGCTGGAGAGGATCGTGGGGACCAAGAGGGCGGGTAAGATGATCACGGAGCAGGGCGATACTTTTGATTTTGTGTAAAAAGGTCCAGTCAGTCGTATGGGATGTATAAAGGCGTCGGATGATCAAAACTGTCAAGGGGATTGGGTGTTACATAATGGATTAAAAAGTTGGCTGCATACGTAGTTGTTGGAATAGAATACCTACTACTACTGTACATACGTATTGAGCAATAAGACAACATCCTGAAAGTCACCAGTCCATGAAACGGGGCATATGGGTTGCCAGACTCCCAAATCCCATTTAATGTGAAGCCAAAGTGTATCCCAAACCTTGTATATTTACACTCTCCTTTTGCTTCTTGTCTCGTGATATTTGTACACTTTGGTTTCCACCCCCTTTTCCCTGCTGAACCGACAGCAGAGTGGCCTGATTAGTGTGTAGGCTGGCTAGTTAAAAGCTTTCACACATATAGCGTCTACCCCAAACCACAAAGAGAGTGGAGAGACCAAACCCCTTTCCCTTCCCATGACTTCGAAGGCGGCAGGTGATGAAGCCTTTTCCCAGCTATTCACGCACACCTGCCTGCCTCTCTCTTTCAGGAGGAAACCAAGCCCTCCACCCATCCTCTCTCAATTTCTCCCGCAACCCCGCTGCACCACAACACCACTCTGCCCCAACCGCTTAACGATCAAGCTTCTTCCACTCCTTGGGATTTATCGCGCCCGCGGTGAACTTCATATCCCTGAGGCTAGCGACCATGTCCTCGAAGGCGCGCATGCCATCCTTGCGGAAGCGCGTGACCTTGTCCATGTTCTTCTTGGTCAGGTCCGTGCTCTCCGTCTTTTGCTCGCGGTCGCGCGCCACCGTGGCCGCCGTCATGGCAAAGCGCATGTCCTTGGGCCCATCAACAAGCTCGAGGATGGCAGAGGGCGCTTGCGAGTACTGGTCCTTGGGCTCGGTGCGCAGGACGCGCGTGTAGCCTCCTGGCCGGTTGGCGTAGCGCTCGCGGATCTCGCCGAAGAGTTTGGGGAGGAGCTGGTCGGGGGTCTAGAGAGACACATAGAAGGAAGGGTATGGATCAGCTGCTGTGCGAATAAAGAATCAAACTGAAGCGCTGGGAGCATAAACAACATACGTAGAGAATACCCTGGGCACTGCGCCGTGCTGTTTCGGTGTCGCGCTTGGAGAGGGTGATGAGCTTCTCGGCCAGGCGCTGGGCCTCCTTGGCCTTGGGGTAGGTGGTATGAATAGTCTCGTTCTTGATGAGCGAAGTGACAAGGTTGCGCAACAGAGCCTGACGATGCGCCGAGCTACGGCTCAAGTGCCTGTACTTGACGTGGGCGCCGGCCATTGTGTCTGTGGTGTTTTGGTGGAGGAACTAGTCCCTGGTATGGCCTCGAGTTGTGTAAGTCCTGGCGGGCTGTCCCTTGGTCAGGGAGAAGCGCAGTCGCAGGACGGGAGGTACTTGTGTAGAGAGGCGTGGAGTGGAGGTCCTGTGGTGGCCGGACAGGTCGGTCGTCGTGCAGTCGTCAATCGGGTCGGTCGGTGCGGCTGCCGGAAGACGGAGAAAGAGAGATCTCGAATTGCGAGTAGTTCAAGATTCGGGGCTCGGCGCAAACGGGGCAACACCCACTGAATTCGCAGGGTTCCTGGCAGTGGACCGGGTCGCTGTAGCGCGGATGTCGGACACCCCAAGGCGACGTCGAGCGGAGCTTTTGCGGTGCGGGACCCGAAATTTTCTCGGCCCTGGGCCTGTGCTTTTGGGGTCCTGGTCCGCCCGCTACCGCGGGTCTACCGCCGTAAGGTCCGCTAGTGGCCCGCCTAAAAGTGCTGGATCAACAGCGCCAAGGAGATCCACAGCACCTCCGGATCCCGCAACCGGACACTCTCAGTGGCACCACGTCCCGCAGCGGGCGGGATTCGCTAACAGCAACCCACCAGGGGCCGCCTAACGGAAAGTTAGTAACGCCATTCTTTCGTCCCAATTCCCAACTACGTCACCCTTTCTTCTCAATTGTCTTTATCTGCCACGTTCTTCCATTCCAACCACTCACTCAACCACCCTTCGTTCGGTAGAGTCGAGACCTTTGGGTCTGTCTCTATTGCGACACTACACTACCTCGAGTAGATCTCACCAAGTCTCTATACTACCTAAGAACCTGAACCCACCTTCATCCCACGTCCAGTCGCAGCAATGGGTTTCGTAGCCGGCGTCGTATGTCATTGCAACTCCAAGGTAAACAATCATATGTGTCTAGGCCACCTAGCTAACTCTAGTATTTACAAAACAGACCGGCGGCGCAACCCTCACCCTTGGCCTCACCTACCTCGCCATCTCCGCCCACCAGCGCAACCGCACGCACCAATCCGACCTCCTACGCGCGCAGACCCGCTTCGTCAACACGCTCGCCCGCGACACTCTCCCCACCAACCTGCGCACGCGCTACCCCATCAACGATGAAGACCTAGCCTACTTCCCTCCCCCTCGCTCCGAGCTGGTCGAGCGCGCGCGCCACCGCTTCGTCGAGTCTGTCAAGGACAGGTGGAACCAGGAAATCCAAAACGCGGTGCGGTGGGCGCAGACGAAGGACTGGTCGTCCGTCCGCGAAAAGGCCGAGGACGCTGTTGCCAGTCTGTTCGGCTACACGATCGATCGCAGCGAGTATGCTGCGGTGAAGGCGAAGGAGGCGGCGAAGGAGGCGGCCAGGATCGCGGCTGAAAGGGTGAGGTATGCGGCGGAGGAGGGCAAGGAAACGGGCAAGATCATGGCTAGGGAGGCGCATGTCAGGTCGGAGGAGATGAGGAGGCGGGCGGCCGAAACGGCGAGGTTGTGGAGCCAGGAAGCCAGGGAGGAAATGCAGGTTGCTAAGGGTGTGGCGCAGAGGGTCGCTGAGGAGGTGAGGCACGATGCTGATGTGGTCAGGGGCGTGGTGAACAGCGTGGTCGACAAGGCGGTTGAGAAGGGCCGCCACGGCATCGAGAAGGTGGAGGAGGCGGTGGGCATGGGCAAGGCGGCGGTTGAACTCGCCGAAGAGAAGTTTGAGGCCGCGATGGACCGGAAACTGTTGCACGTGTCGGATATTGACAAGGCGTTGCAGGAGAGGTATACCAAGAGGGAGGACGTCATGAAGAAGAGCGTGCAGGAGGTGTTGGCAGAGAGATATATCCCGATGGATAAGAGGGACAATACCAGGTTACGCAGTCTTATTTAGGGGTTGGGCGATCGGGATACGTTGCGAGGTCATCAGTACATAGACAAAAGAGGCAGCAGCAGTTATGGAAGGGTTTTCAAGAGCGACAAAATAATCATTTCACCAACTCTACACATTCAATGGAGGCAGACACCAACATCCCTAACAGGCAAAAGCAAGAAGAAAAGAGATCATACAACACCAGGTGGTTCACCGGTCATCACCGAGCCGACTACTAGCCTGGCGGTCACTGGCTTGTCTAGGGGAGAGGGGACGGGATCCCGAGTTTTGGCCCAGTGAATATGGTATATGTCAATAAGTCTTCATGTCCACGTTGTGTGAACATGAGAGGGATGAGTCTTCTATTCAAACAAGTCATGTGTGATCGATTTCCAAAGGCTTTATGCTGGATGGTCTCAGTTGTTTGTTGTTATTCTTAGTTCGGTGCCGTGACAAGGGCGCGGTACTACAGCTCACAATTCAAGACGTGACGGAATGTGTTAGATGAGTACATGTAGAAGGTTTATGGAATCGGTTTGCATTTAGCGTGTTCTCTTCTCTGAAGAGCAAAACTATGGTAAAGGTCAACATTGCAGGCGAGGTTGAACCATACAGTCAAGAGGGAACACATGAAACCGCAGCTTTGCTGCCATCGGCGTTATGAGTCTTCAGACAGTCGAGTCGGCTCATCTTACATTTGTGTAAGTACTCGTCGGGTCTACAAAATTGGCCGTCTAAGTAGTGGCGGGAATAAAGAACATTCAATAGCTCAAATCCCAAAAGAAAGCGAACTAGGGAACTGCATTAGACGATGCTTGAGCAATCCGCTTGGTAGCGAGAACGGAACAGTCTAATGAACTTATACTATACTATATGTCTGCATATGAACTGGCAGGTAAGATCCGAGGTCGTGGCCCGGCAATGGATTGAGTGGCCCATTCATCCTTATTAACCCAGCCGTGTCTTATCGTGCAAAATCGTATGGGTGGCCTAAATATTGGTTTTCCAGAATTTCGAGTGCGGTTCTCAGCCAGACGCTCAGCTGATGGCAAACACTCTAGTGGCGACAGACTGCTGTTTCATATGATATGGTTAACACCGACTCGTCAAAAAGATGTCTGAAACCCATCGTACTCTCGTCACACAGACTTCGCACTGCTCCGCGTCATTCACACGGGCATAGCTAGTGAATAACCAAATTGATTCACAATCCAGCCACCGGGTGTACTATATGTCGAGGAATCGGACCATCCTCAAACTCTCTTGACCCACCAACCTAGGCAAAAAAAAAAAAAAAAAAACCCCTACCAACCCTACGTTTCTCTCCTTGACCCAAGATCTTGGATTAAATTGGAAGGGTGGACACAAAGGACGTCGTAAAAGGGTGGACGGCGCCGGCTCCTCCTTCCAGGATGCCGTTCGCGTGCCGACTCCTGGGATTGACCTCTCTAACCTTCCTGCTCTTCACCACCCTCATAACGGCCGAATTCACCAACTCCTTCACGAGTCTCAGCTATGGCTTAGCCGTCCGATTAACCTGGGACACTACCACCGCTCTCGTACCGCCCGGTTTCTACCCACTGTTCATCACCGCACAGCTCATCGACAATAGCGAGACTGATGATGGCAGTGGGGACACTGGGACGGTGACGGTATACAGGATGAATATCACGACGGAAATCAACTCCTCTTCCTATAACGCATTCGAATGGACTGGGATCCCATCACCCCTTCGCTGGTCACCCGAGGGACTTTACCAGGTTGAACTCCACGGGTCTGCGGATGGGACGCCCCTGGCGAAGTCTCCGTTCTTCACACTTGGTCAGCCGCCGTATGCTAGTGGGACGGAGGGGAGCAAGCCTTCGACTTCTCCAGGAGATGAGGTATGTTGTCTTGTTCTTCGACTAGCGTCATATCGAAGAGACAATAGCGCTGACTGAGAGTCATCCGTGGAGCAGCCAACCCCCTCTAATAAACCCGGTAATGAACATCGCTCGGGGGTTAGTAAACGGCTTGCTTTTGGCCTTGGTTTCGCGATCGGTATTCCAATGGTCGTGGGGCTGTCATTGGTGGGCTGCTGTTTGGGGAAGCGTCGGAGAAGGGTATTGTATGAGAAAAGGGAAGAGGAGAGGAGGTTGAGGAGGCGGGACTTTGTCATCCATTGAGCGCATGGAAAAGTCCAAGATTGAAGTCATTAATTATTACAGCCCTTGCCACTATAATGGCAGTTTAGTCAATATACGCATGGTCAGAGTTTAGCCAGGGCTCATTGAAACATACCGTAAAGCTTGTGGCGGTAAGAATGGCATGTTCACCCAATCCTGAACTTGACCGGAGTGTGTTGGGATGGGCGTGTTCCCGGTGCTGGAACAAGACTCCCAGCAGCATTTGTCGTCTTCTTCCGACGATTTGCCCTTGACTTATAGATTAAGCCGCCTTCTCACTCACTCATCTTCCCTTTTCCATCCCCATCTTGTGTCTTTGAGCTTGTCCCTGGCCTGGTTTTGTTATGTTATCGTGACCTATATAGACAGCATCTTCTGAAGATTCTTTTTGTTCTCTTGCTTCATCTTCCTCTTCATGATATGGCTATACGCGCTGCCCATATCACCTTTTGTCCCAGTTTTATACTGCAATGTATCCCCTTTGTCTACCCTTTCCCTCCAAAACGCTCTCCACGTCCTCACCATCGTCGCCGAGTCCGCCGAGATCCCCTCCTCAATAGCTGCGGCCTCCTCGACGTCTATGGCATCTTGGCCCGCCGATTCCCAGTCGTGCAGACCGGTGTAGGCCATGTCTTGAGGCACCGAAGCGCGCAGGGCGGCGGAGGTGAGGGTCAGCCTATTTGGTGACGTGGGGGTGTCGTAGGAAGATGGATCGGAATCGTCGCGTGGCCAGGGCCCGTACAGAGGGGACATGCGGATGTGTTCCTTGTGCGGGTATTCGGGGGCGTGGAAGGCTTCAAGGACAAAGGTCTTGGTTACGAGGGCGGTCGGGTCTCGCTCGGGCAGAGTTGGAAGTTTGGATGAGGACGGGCATTGTGGCAGCTGTCGTGAATTGAGGTCTGTTTGCCCGGGCTTAGAGTTTGAATTCGTGATAGTGCCAGTGGCAGCGACGCTAGGTAGTGAGACGGCTGTCGATGTATCGATGGGTGGTGGTAGTCGGATGGAGTCGGGGACACGAGGGTCGAACGAGTTTCGAGCGAGAACATCGAACTGAAGAGGACTTCTTCGAACGATGCTGGCAGCTACGTTCTGGGATGATGCTACGGAGATGAAGGAGGAGGAGTCGTAGAGTTGTTTGAACATCTCAATGTTGCCATGTTGGCTCAGGGCGCGGAGGACAGCGCGTCGCTCCGCCAGATTGGTTGGTGCTGGCTTGACTCGGATGTAGAGAGTCCGGATCTTTGCTGGGCCGGCCGGGAAACGGAATGCTTGGGACATGGTCGTGATGCTGTAGATGTTGTTGTTGTTGTGCTCGTCGCCGCCGTCGATATGATATAAGAGGTACGTACCCGCCGTTGACTGAGTCAATGTTCCTGGACAATCCCAGTCCGTGATGTGGTCAATTGCGGGTTGAGTGGAATCCGTGGCGGGGAGAAGTGGGTAATTTCTGGAGAGAAAGTGCGGAGGAGCCCCACCTTCCCCAGTTCGGGGTTGTCTTTGACCGTGCTCACCGAGGTGAGGGTATACCCACCCTTAACGTCGGGTCCTCGAACCGTCCCCTTGGCCATTCTCCTTTCTCTTATATATTATCATCTCTAGTGTACACTACTTGTACGCTCTGCTGCTCCTAGCCCACCCAGATTGGAATGCTTCAACAATAGGCCGACTTGGTAGCTTAGCATTCCGCCAGATGAGCATGCATGCAGATATTCAACACCGAATGAATTAGCATGTAACTGCACACCCCGCCCCCGACATTAACTTCCCTATCACGAACCCGGTGGAAACATAGAGGAGCCTCCGTCACCCTGGATATATTCCCTAAGATCAGGTGAAGAACATGTCGATGCCACTCAAGAAACTTTCGCCATGTACCACGCTACCACGGTGCCCAAAAGAGCGCAGAGCAGTCCGTGTACGTTATATTCATTTTCCAGATCGTCGTGATTATTAGCCCAGACCAGATCAGCGGTTCCATACGATCATTGAGATTGAAATCATATGCTGAACAGGTCAATTACGACAACTTATTTTTCTTTCTCTCTTTTTTTCGTCTTTCGTTTTTGTCCCTGGCACCATAAGAAAACCGACATAAAAAGTTCGCTCAACACGGAACCCTAAAGCATGAATATTACTTCGCTAGCTTACTTCCGAGAACCCTTATGAGGAAATGTCTTAGAATTACCCGAAGCTGCTTGTAGCTTACCTGATCTTGGTATAGTCACCATCTTATTCAATTCAGTACGTATCATTGCGAGTTGTCACATATGCAGTTACAGATGTCCTGCAGATCATTGAAAACCCTCACCAATCGTTGAAATACTCAGATCCAAAACTGCCAAGGTGCATGAAACCCAACCAATGAAGAAAGAAACGATGAGAGCTGTGACATGCCTCACAACGATCCGAGCAGTCTGCCTAATCGGTGCTGATGCAGGTTGAGGCAGGGCAGTAAGCTGGTGGGGCAAGGCAGACACATGGCGAAAAGATTTCCCAAATATTTCAAGCGCTTCTGTGACTCCATCGTCGTGATCACTCGTGGAATAACCCCTACCCATCTCGTATCCTGCATCTCCAACTTTCGGGAAAGTACCATCGGAAAACTTACTGTATGCTACATACAGTGCACCATGACATAGCATATATCGCTGTACATCGATCGTACTGGCACAGGGGCACATACTTAATGCCAGATTTGGTATGCCATGCGAATGGAAAGGTTCGTGAAAAATTTGCAGTGCCAGCAGAAGGCAACCTTTAAAAAGGTAAACTCCAGAAATTATTTACTCGGTTTTTTGTTTTGTAAATGATCTGCTATACAAATCATGGTTCCAATACTTCTCACTCAACTTTCACTGACACGATGAGGACGAATAGGGAATTCAGAAGGAGGAAGAGAAACGAACAGGATGATAAGGGGACAACGGAAGTTACCTCAAGGGAGGACACTCTTCCAGCGGAGAACACTCTTCCAGCGGAGAAACATATCTCAGAGTCAGCGGGGGACACCTCGGAGCCCCAGTCTGTGGAAATCGTGTGGCCGGCCTTTAACCGTCCTTGTCGTGTTTGTTCTAGGGTTCTCCCGTGTGAATCGAATCCCATCGTCCGCAGAATCCTCTGCGAGAGGATCAGAGTCACCGCTGGCGGCGGCAGCGGCCACCGATAGCAACAATGACAACACGGACAATCCTCAGATCCGGCAACAACTTCAAGGCCAACAAAAGTCTTCTCCCTCCACAATCGGGTTTACTGCGATTGCTCGAAATACTTCAGCACCTCCCTCAGCCCACGTAATCGCGATGTCTTCGTTGAGGCCCAAACAGGCCACGTTGTCTTCAACGGCAACGATGATGACGACGATGACGACGATGACGAACCAGACGACTTTTACCTCTGGGCCGTCTGGCTCTATGTTTGCAGTGGCTGCAAGCACGAGTTCCAGGACGATCACCGGTGTAGGCCTTCCAGGCCGGAGTCCGGTAGGACTGCCTCAGGGTCCTCGGAGTCGGCTGCTAGGGCCGGGGAATACCTCTACGCCTCCCATAAACCCTACGGATTGCCCCAGCCCCCTGTCTGCAAGTCCCTCTCCAATCGCATCGCAGAAGAAGAAGGAGAAGGAGAAGGAGACCATACCCGCTATGGCGGCCACGAGGATGAAAGAAGACGCCGCAACTGCTGCGGAAACGGGGGAAATTTGTCGTCGAAGGTTACGGGGTAGTTCTGCGCCAGGGACAACGGCAGCGGCAGTGGAGAAGAGCCCAACGGGGTCAACCCCGTCAGCGACCCCAACGCGCCCCTAGAAGCAGCAGCCGCGTACATGTTCGGATACCGCCTTTGTTGTCGATTACGAGGAAGGGGATTGCACAATCACCGAGGGTGGCTGGCCCCCGACCTCATGCTTAACTTTGCCGCGGACAGCTTTACTCAAGATAAGCATTATCTGATTCAGCTCTATGGCAAAATTCTCGGAATAGTTCGCCGTCCAGGTGCCTTTAGTGGCGTGGTACCGGTACCTGAGGTGGGAATGGTTAACAGGGTTGACGATGCTGCTCGAAATACCAAAAGCGTGCGGGTAATTTCTGTGGGTTAAGCACCGTCTTGACAAGGCCCATGGGGAGCTGAGGTCAATGTCAAGACCAGACCATGCAGAGAAGAGGTTGGCCTTCAAGTTTTTCAGTTACTGTTCGTCGGATCTCTCTTTTAGGTACTGATGGCCACAAAGCACGATGTGTATCCGTCAGTAGTAAGCCAGAAGAATGCCGGCTGGGGATACCGGCAGCACGCCCGAGACGTGAAAACTTCGTGAGAGAAGGGATCATCCGGCAATCTGGAAGTGGGAGGGCCTGCTCTGGTCGTCGTATGTAACTCTGTGGGTAAGTTCTCTGCCCCGGAATGCTTACACCGGTAGTGCAAAAAAGGAAAAAGAAATAAAAAGACACAAAGAGGATCTAGTCAAGCATAAACTGATCAAGATCATCAACATCAAAAACCACGGAAGATGCCGCCTCCTCTCTCCGCATACATGTCTACAGCACTGGATATAGGTTCCGGTGATTGACCTAGGGTGGGATGCAACAGCCGCTTGTGTGAAGCTCTTTGTCCTTGAAAGCTTGCCGGTTCCTGAGAGGAGAAAGGACTCAGCTGTCTACTCTGGCACAACAAAACCCAAACAAGGCCGCGGAAAGCCCGAAGTGGGAACAAAGAAAATTGCTCCAGGATGTCCAAGACTTCGTAGGGTGATTTCGCCATACGGAAACCAAGGACTTTCCCCGTCTTGTCCACATCGCCCATATCGTCCATCGCGCCCATCTGGGGCCCGTCTCGGACGGGAATCTCGATGTTACCGAGAGACGGGCGGACGGATGAACGGATGAACGGACGGACGGACGGACGGGAATAGCTGGTCCATTATCTCTTATCTTGAGCTACCCAGTAGACAATTGCGACAATTGTTGTCGTTCGTCTTTGTCGTTGTCGAGATCTTCCTATGTGTCTCAGCTGATGAATGACATTTCCGTTTGTCCTGTTAGCCCTTCCCGACTGGCATTGTCGCTTTGTCAGGCACAGAATAGGTAACCCACTATCCCATCGTCGATGGCCCAGAATCTAGGTGGTTTTGTTCGCCCCCAAAATGACTCGGAGTGTGGCACATCCCTTCCTTTTATCCATCTACCACCTTGCGCGTTGGACCATCAAGGCAGCAGTTCGATATTACGACATTAGCTGAACGGCGTCTGAAGTGTTCGGATGAATTGATCGGATGTAACGTGTCAAGGGTGAAGTGACATGATTGTCGAGCGCCAAACCAGTGCGGCCAGGGACCCAGGATCGATTGAGACTGTAGAGTCGGTAGCGATGTGAATGACAGGGACTAGGCTAGGGCCTTGGGACGGTAGGGCTAATAACTAAGTATGATGAGTATGACCGACTGCCGACTTTGTGCCAAACTTGAAGAGGTTGAGGGACATGGGGGCCTTTGAGAAGAACAGCAGTTATTGAGTCTTTGAACATTACACTATTATTATGCTTTTGCCACAACAGCAGCTGGATGAATGGATCGGTGTTGTGCCATGCTATGGCATGTCATTTCGTGTCACTCACACCAGTGCGGTCATCGGTTGGATGGTTTTGGTTTCGTATGCGACAGTGATCCTAAGCAGGGACTGAGAGTTTGAGTACTTGTACTGGCCCAGGCACGCTCGGCAAGCTGCGAGAGTTCGGCGGAGATAAATAGCAAGGTGATCAGAGATCAATGTGTCTGATGAAGAGCGAGATGATTATGGTGATAGCTTTGCGCAGAGCCTTTTTTCACAGAAGTTTCCCTTCCACTTCACGGGAGACGGCCACCTGGTTGTTCTTGCCGTCATGATCTCATGAGAGAGTGTTTGAAGAAAGATCACCGACCGGGGTTCCTGTCGTCTAAGACAGTAGAGGTACACTAATACTGGACGATAATGTGGGGCTGATAGGAAATCGCACCTTCCGTCCCGTCCATCAACATCGGAAGAAACCTGAAATCGCAGCAGCCCCTTCAGTCTTGTCCATCCTCTCTTTCCTTCTGGGTCCCGTCGATAAACTCGGGGGTGCAACTCACTTCTTGACTCCTTCCACTTGGACATGGATCCTGAAGTTCGCTTGCGCAATGATCGAGTTCTCGACTCCTCTTCGAGTTTGATGTACTGCACATGAACGATGACGCCGGAGTTAGGTTATGCTTGGCATACTCACAGCTCAGCGTGATGCTAGGAAAACGTGTAAACACAAAAACCTTCCATTGGCGTACGCTAACACAGATCGAACCAACCCATGAACTGACGGGTCGGCGGCTTCTTCCTTGCTACATACATACGTGATGCTTTGCCGTCCACAGCGTAGGAGCGTACACTAGTAGTATGACAGCAAGACGACATAGATAGCGCTTGCGTCAGAAGAGTGAGACAAAGAGACCCCTGGAATAGTGAAAATCCCGGTGATGTTCGCTGGCTTGATGGTGCAAGCTGAGGGCGTTAGTCCGTTGATCATCAGTCAGCTGAAGATATGAGGTCACACCTGTGGCATTTCATATTACAGAAATAGCTTGGGGAAATTGAACGTGAAAGGGGCTGGGGGCTATCCTACCGGGTTAGAAAGCCAGGGGGATTCACAGTTGTTGACAAATTGATGTGTTTAGGATGATGATGGTTCGTTATGGTTTTGGTATCGCTCAACCCAAGACTGAAAGAGTAGAATAAGTGTACCATGTACGTGAGAACAGTGGTCATTATGCTCATCCCACAGTGCAAGAGAGTCTTTGAATCTATACTCTCGCCCTGAGCAGATCATTCGATCCTGAAATTAGGGCTTATGATTACTGTACCGTCCCGCCTAGCAGTCATCGTCAGGATCGAGCAACAGCGCCGACTATGCTTACACTCTCTGGTGACAAACAAAAGAAAGAAAGAAAAGAAACTGATGCCTAGCCAGATTTGCGGTTTGCCCAGAAGCGAGTCCAGTGATAGACGACCAAGTTGGAAGGGCCCAAGCGATCAACCGAAACACATGTACTGGAAGTGGTGAAACAGTGGAAAACCGTTGGCTGAGCGTTGGCCCGGCGGTTTGGTCACCAGTTCATGGCCTGTGGATTTCGTGGAGTGTGGGTGGGTGGTGTTTGGGATTTTGTGGGATTGCGGAGTTCGTTACAGTGTTTCCAGGGCAGTAGTTCATCAATTCGACATCGATCGTCATGACTTTTGGTAATCCACAGATGTGATGTCTTTGAGGGAAGATTTGGATGTTCACACAGCCATGATAAGATGTCTTAGCCGCCTCTCTTATCTCGGAGAAAGATAGCCGTAACTGAAAACTTCCTTGTGGTCCCTTGGCCATTCAATCAATCTCTTCGGCTTCATCGGGCTTTATAGTAAATGCTTGTTTCATGTGTGAAGGACGGACAAGGGGGGGCAAATGCACAAAGCCGACCGTTGAATGGGACGAAGCTAGAAAATCCCAGGGCACTCAATGAACGAAGGAGGAGGAGGAGGCACAGCATCACTCACGGCCCCTTGATTGTCAACCACTGCACCCGTCAACATGGCCCGGAAACACGGCCAGATGCATATGTAGCGACGGGAAGGTCGTAGAGATGCATGGCCAAAACACCCGCACACCCAAGAATTTGGGCGTGGACAAGGTAAAAAAACGCCACTAGACTAACGCACACATGGCCTGATGTCGTCCATGTTCGCCATGCTGACTTGCCCTAGGGTTTTCCATCCCGCAAGCCTCACGAGCCATGACAGATAATCGATGAGGGAGAGATTCTCAAATAAATAGACGGCGAATCATAGAGGTGATATCCGCCTGTTTGGGCAAAGAATGGCCGGGCGAGCGAGGTTGAAGTGCTGGCTGAAGTACTGTAGACTAGTGAAGGGTGGGCGCCCACTTTTTACACATTTCGAAAAGTTGACGGGAAGAACGGTGAAGAGGAGGAGTATAAAGCGGAAAGAATCGGTGAACGTGTTGTGCATCGAATCATCTGAAGTTGAAACACGGCACACCGTGACAAACTTGGTGATAGGGTGCGTTCTTGTGGTGCCGCTTATCGTGCTCTCGCGTCGAGGTTCAGGTCCAGTCCCAAGGAGATGGTACGGTTGGAGACATTCCTGACATCGATTCTGGGCACCACGGCAGCAAGCAGTGTGCAGAGGACAGGAATTGAACGACGAGAAGGGTTGTTCCTCGATCCGATCATCCGTGCGGGTGCGAAAATCCCCTCCCCTCACAAGAGTTTGCGGGTTCACCCTTGTGAGGCGGTGATGGACCAATGGCTTTGCGCTTCACGCCGCTGGTGGGCGCGGAGCGATGCAACGTGGCAAGGAAGGTCAGCTGGGCGAATGACAGGAGTGCATGAGCAGCCCATTTGGGTCAAGACCGGGAAAGAAGGGTGAAATTACCAATATTAGCCCAGGGTTAGCTAGGGGAGTGGCTCAGGGTTATAGCGGTCGCACGACTTGATCCCCAGAGTCGGCAGGTGCCTCATTGTCCCCTTGATCTTTGCTACCCAACCGCCCGGAGCAAAGTGTCAGATTTTTCTAGCGCAGGCTCGAGACTTCAGTCGTTTGGTGGACTGCCCAGAATGATGTGACCAAGGAGGCCTGCCACCATTCATTGCCATCAACAGGGCAGATGAAGAACCACCACCACCACCACCACCACCTCCTCAAGCCCAAACCCATTATCTCCCAAGTTGACGAATCGATGGTCCTCGAGGACGGTGACGGTAGCCGTTTGGTAGATGGACGGGATTTGACACCGTGTGTCTGGGACGCCCCACGCTCCCGTTGTTCCCACGCCGGGTCGGCCACCGAAAAGAACAGGATGCTGACAGTGCGAAGTAACGCGAGGGCAGCCAGTCATTGGGCGAGCTGGTCCCCGACGGCTTGGTTCACCCGCAAAGGAGCCGGCTCCAGCACAAGAGTCGAGTCGCGCAACAGCGTGTTCCGTGACAAGAATCTGGCATTTGACTGGCATTTGCGGAAGGAGGGTGGAGTCGACAATGAGTGGCCACCCAGCACGGCGGCAGCCAGATGGATGGATGGGGTCCCTGACCCTCGTGCCGTCTCCACCACAGCCAACCACAGAGCGAACCAGCTTTCCAAGACACGGTCCCAGTCCAAGGGAACGGGGGGAGCCCAAGGAGAGTCGAACGGGGCAGACTCGACGAGCTAGCGAGGGACGGGACCGGGACCTGGGTCTCTGGGAATTCATCATCATTTCCATACACTACACTCATATCGAAATGTCCATTTCCATCATCACGCTTCCGTCGCTTGTCATTGAAGAATCGCCTTGTCAACAACTCATCACACATTAGTCGATTACATAGTCCGTGGACAGTCCGTGGACACAATGTGTAAAAGCCAGGGTCGAGGAAATCAGGCGGTCGTCGTTAGCCAGCCAGTCGGACTGTGGTGCCGCTAAATCCAGAGACGAGATACAAGTCCAGTGAGCGGGTGTGATGTGGGTGGTGGATGATAGCCAGCTGCATGCAGGACTGGATCCAACCTTTTTCTGAACCCGACAGGCCGTGACACTTTTACAGATGCAGCTAGAGGCTTTTCCACAACCTGGCTTGATGTTGGATGAATGACTGACTGGCTTTTGTGACGGATGCCCATTTTGTCCTTTCCTTCCTCCCGGTCGTTTCCCTCTCCCCTCCCCGTTCAGCTTGTTCCTCCTTTTTTTTTCCCCCATTTCCCAAGCAAAACCTGACATGCGGAACACCACATACAACGAAACGTCAATCAATCAATTCCCGGTGCCACCCCCAACAGCACGGCACCCAACACATCGACACTGCATAGTACCAAGACGTGCCCTGTTGCCATTTGCAGCTTTTCGATTGGCGCTTGGGGCCAGTTCCTGCTTGGGTCTACTGGCTCACTGAGTGGCCAACTGCTGGGTCTACACTAACGGCCGACATTGTCCCATCGCTACCGACAACTCGGATTTGTCCCGGCGCTTTGGCTCAGGTCCAGAGGAGAGGTCCTTCCTTACCTACCTACCTTCTCCTCAACAAAGCTCCACGCAAATCAAACTGGGGAAAACTCCCGGTCTCTCTATCTACCTACCCACTCACTTACCTATCTACCTCTACCTACACACATGTCTCGATAGCAAAGGCATTCAGTTACAACCTAACCGCCCTTGTCTCTTTCGCACCCATCTGCCCTCTTACAAACAAACATACACCGACACAACACACAAGTACCAGCTCCCGTCCGTCTACTGTTTCACTGCCCATTGACAGTACCGGCCGGGCGACTCGACCTTTAGTTCTTTTGCTTGCGACGAGACCCGACATCTCGCCACTCCAACCCATCCAGCTGGGTCGGCAGCTTCCCATTCAACACCATATTCGACAAACCATGTTTGATCCCAACTACTCGATGGAGGATCAAGGGCAGCCAGTTGCCGCTGAGCAGCCGACTAACACACGCGATGATGATAATCACACAGCCCCCGATGTCGATGGCTTCCTTCTAGACGGAATCCCAATCGGCCATCATGTGAGGATGCAAGAGCAATTACGCAGCCAGCAACGCAACTATGTACGGCGTCACCACGTTGCACGGCGACGACAACGACCGCCGTCGCACCACAAGGTTCAGAAACGACCTTCATTAACCTCGACCCCATCGACATCGTGGTCCATGACAAGCGCGGCAAGAACAACATCAGCGACGTCAACAGCTTCAGCACCTGCATCCACATCCGCATCCGCATCTGCATCCACAGCAGCTCCAGTGCCTTCGTTCCAACCTTCGCCGCTAGCGACAGAACCGGCTCCACAATCCGCATCTCCATCTGCTCGGCATGTCGTCGACAAGCTGGCACACGAGCTCAGCGTCCAAAACCTGCAACGGGAGGCTCTTCAACTGGAGGCCAAATCCTTTGTGCAACAGCAACAGCAGCAACAACCGTCCCAGGAGCAGGAGCAGCAGCAGCAGGAGCCCTTGTCACCGCCGACTGCCATGTCGCTGGTACCCGATCCCGCTACCACCACTACTGCCGATCATCAATCCTGGGCGGGAATCGGCAGCCTTGAGGTGGATGACGGGATTGAAATGGATGATGCATTCGAACTCGAAGACGCGAACCTTCAATCTCTACTTCCCCCTTCCTTCCGCAAGAATGATTACTCTTCCAGTGCCACATCCTCGATACCAAATGCGTCGTCATCGTCGTCAGGAAACACACTGGAGAGTAGGCGACAGCGACCCGAAAAGAGGCAATCAGAACATAAAGCCCATACACAATCGCGGAGCATTCAGGCCCTGGTGGAGGAAAAGGTCGAAACTGGTACCCAGTGTAACGTTCGAAGTGCTCCTCTTCCAACGCCTTCAGCACCCGTTCTATCGAAACTAGACGACTTGAACGTTGACCACGGTTTTGATTTTGCATCAATGGAGTTGGAGGTCGACGAGCGCTACCGTGACGGAACCGTTGATGTGTTGGAGGAAGAACGGGCACTGCTCGAGTCGATACAAGTACGGCGCGCCGGTAGTGGGTCGGCGGGTATCCGGAAACACATGGTCGAGGGGAGTCTCCCTCTCCATTACCAGTTGTCGGCCGAGGCAGCCATGCGATGCGCAACCGTGGTACGGAGTCGGCCCCGAATGCGCAGGCGGAAAGAGCACGGAACAGGCAGTGTGACCTCGTCGGTTGCGTACTCGACCAACTCGTCTCCCATGGCACAGCCTGTACAACCCTCGGAACAACTGCCATCACGATACGTGCCAGCGATACCATCATCGTCATATCGCACGCCGCCATGATGGCTATAGGCGTATAGATTGACTATTGTAAGGGCGTGAGAGATTTTTCAATGTTTATACCCCAATTCTACGAACGCATGGGTCAAGTTTGGAGTCAATTTTTTTGGAGCATTTCAAGGAGTTTAGCTGGGATCCCATTCTTCAATGTCAGGCACACTGCAGGACGAACATGAAAGCGGGAACCATTTTCATGCTTTTCAATCACGATTTGTGGAATTCAGGATCGTGCAGCTACGAGGGTATTGATGGGTTTGGTCAAGGGTATGCGACATTCATTAAAATTGACTGGGGGGGGGGGGATTGGGACGGTCATTTTGGTCGGGGTTCGGCACCCTGGGACGCAAAAGCTTTCCTGAATAACATACCGTCATTATACATAACGGCTCGAGCATGGCGGTCGACTTTATTTTGGGGGAGTTTCGTTGAACGAGGGGCATCTATGTGCATGAAATGCTCCAGATTGGGAACATAACGGGATTGTTTTGTACAATTGTCAGACGGGCGCTCACAGCCTCTATTCCTTTGTCGATAGACGGGTACAAATAGGTAGCTCATCCCTTGGGGTGCATCGATAAATGACAAGTGATGACACACCGTCCCGTAGTTCGGGGGCCCATGTGACAAAACAAACTTGGTGTGCGCCTTTTCCTCCCTGTATTGGGAATAGGACCCTGCTGACGACTAGGCATGATCGGTGGCAGTACACTTGCGCAAGAGACTCTCTCTCATCTGTTGCCGATGACAACCTCAATCAGCACAGTATAAACAGGGAGGATCGGGGAAGGAACACAACCATGTTGCTATTTGTACAAGGAACGACAATGCTTTACCCTGTCTCAGTCTACACCCAACGGCACATTCCAGACCTCGGTGTGGGGCGGTGCTCTTTGTATCAAGGCGAGCTAGAAGGACGTCGCCCTCTGGACTCCCTCGACTCTGCTGAAAGTTTGACAAAGAAAGGGATTCGTTTTCTTTATGATCCTGGTGTGTTTGCCCCGAGCTCCCTCCTAGCTATACCATGTCATCGAAGAATCGTGCCCACCATGTCCTCTTCGGTAAGATCTCGAGAGGAATTGGAATGGATCGCACCAGCATTCCTCGCCCCTGCAAGCTCGCATACAAATGTCTAGCACATGCCTCTTCTCACTCTTCAATCTTACATGAAATTTTGGCTTCATATTTTCTCGTTGCCGGGGCAAACTGGTTTTGTTGACTTTTCGGCCAGTGCAGACATCTCCTTATGCTTCCTGCTTCCCAGTCAACAACTTCTTCGCCATGGTTTGCATCGGCAGCATAACAAAAAACATCCCGTCACCAACAAGGCTATTATCAAACACACCGCCCACATTCGGTTGGAAAACCATATAGCAGCATACAAGCTTCATATGAGCCAACCCTATAGCAGCAACAGCAACAGCAACAGCAACAGCAGTAGCAGCAGCACCCACCAACAATGGCTAGCGTCCAAGGGATGTCCTTCGCGGTTGGCGATTTACCCCTCGGCGAGAACAAAGGAGGCGACAACGCCTTCTGTTGGCAGGACGCAGTGACGGACGACGTGGGATCGGCAGATTTCTTTGACCAGTTTGTGGTGCTGGACGACCATGGCCCGAACCATTCACCCTCTCCACCTTTTACGGGTGAAGAAGGAGGAGCAGAAGGAGGAGGCGACGGGAGATTTGAGAACATGTGCCGTGAAGCTCACGAATCTTCCTTGTCGCCACCTCTCACCTCACTGAGCTGCCCTCCTTTTGATCACCATCGCTCTGCCGAGCAATCGTTAGGCGTAGGGGACCACGGCCGAGCGAGTAGCGCTGCTAATAATTCGGCTTCTGGACGTCTCGCTCGCTTTTCTTCCGCCAATTTCCCGCTGCAGCACCGTCAAGTCCGAGCAGGATCGCACGTTGACCTCAGTAACATGGATTGTCAGTACAGTGAACAACACCAACTCCTTGTAGCCGGACAAAGAGAACTTTCTTCCATCCTCGGCACCAGTTACCAGGAAGGACCGGGCTCCGGTGGTTCCATCTCCGACTCGGAGCTGCGGAGACTCGAGGGTTTGACGGTGAACGGCAGTAGCTCACCACGCATACATCTTCCACCATCGTCTGCATCGGTCCCTCCTTCGCCACACCTTCAGCCTGGGTCAGCCTCGACCAGCCCGCGCAAGTCTCGGCTGGAGGCTTTTTACACAAAACTCAGACACAAGGCGGCTAATCTACATGGCAACAAGCAAAAACAGCATCCTGCCACAACAGCAGTGCCAGCAGTAACTTCATCAACACCCTCCACTATGGGCACGTCACCAAACAAGATGACGGCTCGTCCAAGGCCACACAACCTCAGTCTTGTAAGGCCGGAGATGCCGCTGTCCCCACCGTTAACGGGACAGATGGCTTCTGAGCAAAACAGTAACAACGACAGCAGCCATGCGCACCTGTTCAACACGAACTTTATAGACGATCCGTTCATGGACATCTCCTCTAACCTGTCCCTACCGATGCACACGCCAATTCAGGCACCTCATCAGCAACACCAGAGTATCCCGGCCCCCGTCACCACCGCCGCTGATAATTCGTGGCAATTCAGCGTTAGTGGACCACCACCGACTACGCCTGCTAACCCATCAACTCTACACGCCGTCGGTGGTGTATCGTCTTCAGCCTGCGAACTGCACCCCCTCTACATCAGCACCCTCAATGACAGCAACTGGTGGGACCAAGCCGTAGAAGATGCCATGGATACCGATCCTGACCCATCGTCCTCCTTCCACATGGATACCAATGCCTCCAACACCCGCGAGGCTACATTGAACTTACAAATGGCTCTCCAGCAGCTCCACGACCAGGGAGGCCTCGATGACCATCATTTCGGACTAGACGCAGCAGGGCTCGTGCTTCACATGCCACAGCCTACTTCGTCTCGGGTGTCTGGTGGCAATTTACTGCATCACAACCAACAGCAGCAACAACCAAACCAATCTCAGGCGCAAGCTCAAGCATACGCAGCCGCTCAGCTCATGCTAGCACAACAGCAATATATTTCCAACGGCGGTGGCAATCCCGAGAGCCTACCTTCGCAGTCTTCCTCGTCAACCAGTACGACCACTGCCGGCGGCAGCGGCGGCGGCAGGTCTCGAAGACCTAAACCCCGCGCTCCCAGCTCGGGCGCTTCACGACTTCCCTCCTACCAGACCTCCCCACGCAAGGTTCGCGCCGTCAGCCGCTCATCGCGGGAATCGAGTCCTACCAGAGGCGGTCAACAGCCCAACTCGGGCAGCTTGGCAGTTGCAGGTGCAGATTCGGCCAGCGGCAGCGGCCGTCAACGCCTCCATCGTCGGAGTGCTTCGATGCAAAACATCAACCACCATTCCACAACAACAACGAGTGCTGCTGGAGTAGGATTGGGACTCATGTCCCCTGCCGCGGTTCGCAAGCGCAAGTCCTTTACCGGTCGAGGACACGCTTCATCAGCTTCCATGTCCGGATCGAGACTGTCGCACGCCGCGTCGCATGGAGACCTGGGGGCTTCGGCGAGTGCGTTTGCTGCGGCTATCGGCGCTAGTGGACACCGGGTTGTTCCCGAGGGTTCTGGTACCGGAAGCAGCCGCAGTAGGGGATTGACCAGTTCGGCATCTACCTCTTCGCTACCCAATAGCTCTGGACGGTTCACACCACTGAACATGAACATGAACATGAACATGAACATGAATGGTGGCTTCCATCCTCACCACAGGGGGGTTATGGGATACCCGCCAATGCCACCTTTGCCTGCCCACCTCCAGGCCCACCACGGCCCAGGGGCATCATCGCTTTCTCCTCCTCAGCATCACCACCACCACCCCTCTAAATCTTTTTCTTTACACCCATCTTCTTCTTCTCGACATTCCCCCTCCAAATCCAAACCTCGCTCCTCCTCCCACAGCAAAGTCTCACCCTCCTCCTCCTCCGCTACCGCCACCGCCGCCGCCGCCGCCGCCGCCAGAGGAGGAGGAGGAGGAATAGGTTTCGTAAACTTCACTCCCCTGGACCACCACACTCTGATGTCCGGCGTCGCTCCCTCGGGCTCTTCGAAAACCAAAGCACGGAGGGAAAGAGAGGCGGCGGAGCAGAGGAGAAAGTTATCCGAGGCCATGGTCAAGGTTGTTGAGGCTGCCGGGGGAGATGTTAGGAAGCTGGGGGAGCTGGGGGAGTTGCATGTTGGGGAGTTGCCGGTGGGGTTGGGGGAGTTTCAAGAAGTTGCTAATGGGCAGGGCTCAGGAGGGGGGAGCTTTAGGGAGGCGATGAGGTTTGGGAATGGGAATGGGAATTAGAGAAATTATCCAAAAATGGAGAAAAGGGAATCAGGGTTCCATTTTGGGGGCTTAAAATGGGGAAGGCATGATGAGTTGGAAAGAACGCTGTAAAGATGTTTTTTTTTTGGGGGGGGGGGGGGGGGGGGGGT
>NW_009799099.1:3515431-3538162 GCF_000213175.1 Neurospora tetrasperma FGSC 2508 | reverse complement strand
GTAGTAGTTTGGTTTGGGGGGGGGGGTGTGGGAAGCTTGTATTGCATGACGATGTTGATGACCGGAGTTGATGCCCCCGTGTTGCTCCAGTGAGTAAGCCAGGGGACATGATTGA
Organism: Neurospora tetrasperma FGSC 2508; assembly: GCF_000213175.1. NCBI lineage: Eukaryota > Fungi > Ascomycota > Sordariomycetes > Sordariales > Sordariaceae > Neurospora > Neurospora tetrasperma. The sequence continues at coordinate 3,538,047 of NW_009799099.1, read as the reverse complement.
GATGAGACGATGCGATGATGCTGTGATGGTATTGAGTACCTATTTTCCATTCGTTTAAGCTTCTTCTATCATTATTACCTACAAGTTGTCATTCAATTGTTTTCCTTGTCCCCTTCGTTTTGGAAAAGGTTCTGGGAATAAGTCTGTTTCTGCTTGTACGCCCAATAACTGTTCTAATCCAACCCTTTGTTCACTTGTCCTTTGAAGATGCCTGGCATCTTCAGAGGTTCTTGTGAACTTGCTTCGTCTAGGTAACTTTGATCCGTCATGGTCATCCCTCAGTTGATTTTTGTTCTTTTCCACGAGTCAACGTGCTTATACTACGGCAGTGTTGATCATGCTTCGAGGAGAAATAAATCGCATGACGAAGCGAGCCATCTGTTTTTAGTAGAGCAGAAGAGTCGTCCACGCGAGCTGGAAAGAGGTAATATTCCAATTGCTTTGGGAAACACACGGTTAAAGTTGAATGAATGGACCATGGCTAAGAGTTACCGCAGACTTATCAAATCTTGGACAATGGAAGATACTCGCATCACTGCGACTTGGTTCACAGCTTTACAATGTCCCAGTCTCTATTTTTTCTTTGTTTTTTCTTAGAGCAAAAAAAAAGTCGATTACCTAGTTTCCGTCATTTAGGCCGATGATATTGACAGAGTCTAGTTTCTGTAGTAATTGATTGATCCTAGATAATCAGTGTTACCATGTTTCTTCTTTTTTGTTATCCCAAGCAGCTTGAGCGTTTCTGGTTTGTAGAACCGGATCCAAATTTATAATTTGTTTTCCTCACGCCCGCTGGTCCCGAAGACTGAGGATTGATACGCAGTGAAAAATCTTGTTTCGGCAAACAACGTCAAGGTCAACTTGACTGAACATGTCTTGTTCTGTTTCTGTTGGTATAGACGATCCGTCTCTTATGTCCTGCTAAAGACCGAGCACTGCCTCACAGCAGTTCCCCCGACTTCCGAGATCAAATGCTCAAGAAAAAATGGCAATGGTTGGGGATGGAGGTCATGTAGTTGATTGGCTGTAAATCACGCGCGGGAATATCGTGCAAATTGAGAAAAGTAGTGGTGGGTCTGGTGGGCAGTGAGCAGTGGGCAGTGTTGACTATCTCGTCGTTCCGTTTCCCTGCTCTTGTTGTTGTTGATCTACTTCTGGGTTGAGGTTAGAGAGAAAAAGAGCCGCATGTCCGAGGGAAATCCGTCAGTTTATATCAGTTCGTGATGGTTGTGACCTTTAAGTCGGTTTAAAAGTCCGGTATTATGAACCGGGGTGGGCAAGCGCATAACCATGCCAAGCACAAATATTGCAATTCTAGAACATTGCTGTCACGGTCCGTGTCAACTTTTAAGCTTCCCGCAATCCCTTGATCCGTCTTTCTTGGAACTTGTAACTGGTGTTTGACGGAGGTTTCTTCCTTGCTTTTCCTTTCAATCCAAAGGCGGTAAGGCCTGTCCAGCACTGAAGAGGCACAATGACGAAACGCCTTGGACACCCACAGCGCGAGCAGACACCAATGTTTGATCAGCGTGAAGATCCTTGGTTGGGCTAGGCTTTAAAGGGTGCAAAGTCGATTGGCTGGAGAGAATGGGAGGGGAGATCGGCGAATGTGAAATGACTTTTTGCGATTCATGCATCTTGGAAGCAGCTGTCCTTGTTGGGTTAATCCAGCAAACCCATGATATGAACTTTGGAGGAGTCGAAGAATTCTGAAGCATCTCGGGAAACGTCATTGAGAAGAATGTCGCGATGATGCCTTTGGTCTGAGTGACAGATAGTCTAGAACGCATGGGAATGCCTGTGTATGTAGTATTTTACCCCTGGCTGATTAGCCAGTCAGCGACGACTCCATGGCGCCTATTTTTGCTGCACGTCAGTCAGATGGAATCTAGTGGTGGGGCTACAGCTTTGCCGTACCCGCCCGAACAGCGCGGGTTCCTTTTGCCGGAGCGAGCCTTCATCTGTCTGTTGGGTTCAGTTTGTGAATATGATTAATGTTGAAGTTTCTTCGAGATGTGAAATGAAAGGAGCGAATTGCTGTGATTGTAGATGAGAAACCAGGCAGTGCAGGATGTAATCACAACTGAGACCCCTTGGCGAAGAGGATAATCCCCGACCCGGACGGCACTTGCACCAAGGGGAACTAACTGAAAGGGAAGAAGGGTCTTTACTCCTCACACCCTTCCCTCCCAGCCGCGTGTCTTATACACGTAAAAAGACAGACAGTATGAAAGACGTATGGAAGACGTCGACCCTCCAATTTTGGACTTTGCTCGCCTCGGCGCCGTGGCCGTTAGGTTGTCCAGTTGCAGCGGAGAACCTTGTTCGTTCGGTGGAACCCTTTTGCGTGCTCTTTCCGAAACACCAGTGTCCGTAGATTCCGTCGAGTTACGATCCGTGTCTTGGGTTGTGTCAGGAGGTTTTCCCCTTCATGGGTTTTCTGGGGGGAGGGATGTCTTGGCCTTGGTCGGCGCCAAAGGGGGCTGTGCAGAGCGTTTGTTACTTGCAGCATTTGCACTTTGGTATTGCATGTACCTTGTCTCTTCATCTGAACTGGCATTCCCCAAGCCTGACAGAATGAAGTGCTGAGCAAAGCTTTTTTTTTTCTTTTTTTCCTTTGTGTCTGTCTTTGTCTGACTGCGCGATTGACAATTGTTATGGATGGAATGCCGAAGTGGTTAACATTAATGTGGTAACATGGAGATGAAGGACTGCATGTGCAGAATGGAGGCATTTTGGGCAGTGCCAACCAAAAAAAAAAAAGAAGCGCATATGCGGCTGCTTGATGACGAAGCAACCTAAGATCGGCCTTTGCGCATTCCAAGAAGCAGCCAAGGCCTGTCGAGATGAGGACGTTTACTCAGGTCTTGCCCTGTACAACCTCTCCCGTTGGCATTCATCAACAGTGTCACTCGATGCTGTGTGAGGGAAAGTGCCCCTGAAGAACACGAGAGGAGCAAAGCGAGGGTCCCGTTGTGTCAAAGTGCGACGATACAATTGAAGGGTGGAAACTCATCAAAAATGCTAAGACGGTACCTGGCAGACTGCACGTGCGGAGTGCAGAAGGCAGGTACTCCGCTAGTGGGGCCACACCTCATCTCCCCGGGGCTGCATAATGCGGGCGCTACCTTTCCACCTCACTTGTGCCTTGTCGTACCTGGCCAAGGGCGGGTCCCGATCTCAGCACTGGCCCCAATCTTGTCGCACTCCCGTCCTCTGCTCTCTCTCTAGTCCGCTCTCCAGCTCTCTCCTTCGCCCGTTCCTAGGCCCTCCCGGTTTTGTTTTGTCTCTCATTATGACACCAACCCTCTTTCACTCCTTACACAACACTGCCTTCTTTCTCCCACACGTTTTTTCTATTTTGCAAATCAAAGGAGTTACGCCCCCAGTTGCGTTCTCCGTCCCCAAGCAGCATCGTGCCGCTGCCTCTGCCGGCCTCTTCTCCCCCCTTCTTTCAGAAATACAACTTGAGCCCTTCTATTCCTATTCTTTGCAACCTCCTTCCCTCCTTGGGTTCGTTTCCCACATTAACCGGGCGAACAGAAACTAAACCGGATCCGCACTGTCGCGACGAAACCTCACATCCGTCAGCGCCATTCGCCTCTTCCGCGACCAACCCTCGCTTTTCTTCAACACGCTCGTTTCAGTTGTGGAAACGTGACACGGATCAAGTTGGATTGAAACGGCCAACCACCTTCGCTGTTCCCCAGTTCTTCTACCCCGACGAACGACGACGAGAACTCGACTCGACTCGACTCTATTCGATCCAACAGCCTGAAAGCCGGCCTTTGACGACGACAAACAATCACGGCCCCCTGTGCATTGGCAAGCGTTCTCCGCTGTTCATCCGATCTTGATTCTTGGCTATTGTTCATGTTGGATAATAGCGATCCATTTGGGAGTCTTCTTTTGACAATCAGCTCAGCTCAACTTTACACCGGTGTCAATCACCCTCAACCAGCTTTCTCCAACGAACCATACCAGGTCCTTCAATCTTCCAACGAGTAACTGCCGACGACAAAGACCGCGAATCGCTTCTCTCGCCCAGTAACCCCTTCGGGGTAACGTAGAAACCAACAAACTCGAAAATCACCTAAACCAAACAAGATGCGCTTCTCGATAACACGGCCCCTAGCGGCCCTTGCGTCGATCGCGGTCCTCGTATCTCCCGTCTTTGGCGAACAGAAGCTGGCGTCTCAGGCGCTAAAAACATGTCAAGCGAACTCGGGCTTCTCAGCTAGTCTGTTCAACGTCGTTTATACTCCAGAAAGCGGCAGGGCCAATGTCGACATCGTCGCCGTCTCTACCATCCAAGGCAAAATCATCTTCGACGTTGCCATCTCGGCCTACGGCTACGAAATTATCACCGCCCAAGTCGATCCCTGCAGCTCCGGATTGCTGGGTTTGTGCCCTATGACGGCCGGCAAGATTCCTCTCAACTTCACACTGCCCGTCGACAAGAACGCTGTTGCACAGATTCCCAGCATTGCCTATAACTTTCCCGATATCGATGCCAAAGTACGAGTCAGGATCAACATGACAGATGGAGACGAGGCCGGTCAAACAGTTGCCTGTGTTGAAGCTGAAATTACCAACGGAAAAACCGTCGACTTGGCTGGTGTCAAATGGGCTACGGCCATCGTTGCCACCTTCGCCTTGACGTCATCTGCCTTCGTTTCTGGCCTCGGTCATCACAATGCCGCATCGCACGTTGCCGCCAACGCCCTCTCTCTCTTTGGTTATTTCCAGGCCCAGGCCATGCTTGGACTTACCGGTGTTCCTCTGCCACCTGCCGTGATGGGATGGACCCAGGATTTCCAGTGGAGCATGGGTATTATCAAGGTCAATTTCATGCAGGACATCTTTACCTGGTATCAGCGTGCGACTGGTGGTACTCCCTCGATGCTATTCGACTCTTTGGCGACAGTCTCTGTTCAAGTTCAAAAGCGTGCGCTGGACGTTGCGGATTATGGTGCGGATTTGGCCAGGCGTTCGATATCGTATATGCCCAGGACCATCTCTGAACCCATGGAGCAGGCCATGAAGCACGAACTCCTCAAGCGCGGAAATATTCAGACAGATACCGGCAGCTATGTCGTGTATGGCATTCAGCGTGCGGCTTTCCGAGCCCATATCGAATCCACCAACTTGTTCATGACGTGCTTGATCTTCTTCTGCGTCCTCGTCGTTATTACCATTCTTTGCGTCGCTGGCTGGAAAGGATACTGCGAATTGGCCGCACAGAAGGGCTGGATGAAGCACGACACCTTTCTCGATTTCCGAAACGGCTGGTTCACCGTTCTTAAGGGCATCCTCTTCAGAATTACCCTTATTGGCTTCCCCGCCATGACCGTCATGTGCATGTGGGAGTTTACCCAAAACGATTCGCCTGCTGAAATGGTGCTAGCCCTCTTTTTCTTCCTGGGTATGCTTGTCACCCTGGGCTGGGCCGCATTCAAGGTTATCAGAATCGCGCGCCGCTCCGTTGTAATGCACCAGAACCCGGCTTACATCCTCTTCTCCGACCCTCAAGCCTTGAACAAGTGGGGTTTCCTCTACGTCCAATTCCGAGCTTCGGCCTATTACTTCATCGTTCCTGTTCTCGGCTATACTATTCTTAAGGGTCTCTTCGTTGCTTTCGGACAAAACAACGGTACTGCCCAGGCGGTCGGTTTCCTTATTATCGAAGCCGCCGCTTTGATCGCGGCTACTGTTATGCGCCCTTGGATGGACAGGAAGACCAACTGGTTCAACATCGCCATTTGCGTCATGAACTTCATCAACGCCATCTTCCTACTCATGTTCACTGAAGTCTTCAACCAGCCGCCCCTCGTCACTGGTGTTATCGGCCTCATCTTGTGGATTACCAACTCCATCTTCTCCCTGGTTTACCTGCTGATGCTCATCTGCTCTACCATCTTTGTCTTCTTCCGCGAGAACCCCGATAATCGGTACCAGTTCATGGCTGATGATAGGACATTCTTCATGAAGTCACAGACTCATCTTACAACGACCACCGAGCTGGATGCGCTTGCGGCGACCGCTCGCGGAGACAAGTCCGGGTTCAAGGGACTCGACCTCGATGACGATGCGGAATCCATGTCTTCGGATTCGCTTCGTCGTCAAACTGAACTTCAGCCCGGTATGCCAGCTGGTGGAGCTGGGCTACACTTCACCAATGCTCCCCCAAAGTCTCCGGTTAACCCTGCGATGCCGCTATTCCCTTCGGAAGGCCGGAACACCCAAGGTCCTCAGTATGGCGAGAAGCCAGGTATGAACTTTGATCCTCGAGGACCGTCACCGAGTCCGTACGGTGGCCCACAAGGCGGCAACGCCACCCTCACGCCACAGTATAGGGCTCTCAATAACGCAAGGTAAGTTTGTTCTGTAGAATCGTGACTGGATTCGAATGCAAGCTAACGGTTGAAACAGCCCGTGGCAACGAGGTGCCGGCTATGAGCATTAACGATCGAAGTTCACTGGCAATATACCATGATCTTCGCCTCTTACGACCTTGGGAATAAATGGAGTTTTTGTTTTTTCGGAGCAGCCATTTTCATGACGGCGATACTTTTCACTCGGATGGCGGTATACTTGTCGGCTGGTTTGTGGGAAGCTTCCTGCTCTGGGCATGGATATTCCACCCCTCCACAAGAAGTGGGCGGGATAGAGGAGACAAAGCATTCAAGAAGGGAAAGTCTTTTTGTGTGCTCGTTGTACCTCCCTACCTCAAGTCATTGTATGCCCCCTTGCTTTTGGCCCGAGTTTATACCACCTACTATACTCTACCGTGTTGGATACACGGACAAAGAGTGTTCTTTTCCTACTATCATTTGTCGAACGTTTTTCTGTTTCTGTTTTTATTTCGTTTCTCTTTGTCTGTCTTCAAATCATGCTAGGGCATCACAACGGCGTCTTGGGGTAGTGGACAGTAAGAGAAGGCCGGAGGAGGAAAGCAAGTCACCCCGAGAATATGGGAGACAGACACCACGCTACATAGTTAGCGTTGGAACTAAGTACATGACCGACCGGAAAGGTTGTGATCAGAACTTCAAGCAGACAAGAAGGATACATACCATAAATACTTCGGCTTGTGGCACTTGGCTGTGATACATCACGGATACCCAAACGAACTTACAAACATCAACATCATTTGTGTATAATATCCAAGACCATACGCAAGGAAGGCAAAATAAACATTCGAGAAAGGAGTTGAGCATAGCATGGTTAAAGCTGGGCTGGGTGGAAAAAAAGACCAAAATCGAAATTTATCAGCACGCACTTCAACGGCCATCTTACCTGTGAATTTTCCAAACTGCTGACTTTGAACCTTATATGGCTTTCCATCCCTTGCTTCGAGTAGTTTGTGTTATATCACGTTATGTCAACGCCCACCGAAAGCACAGTGCAGCAACACTGAGTAGGAACCTATCAAATGGACATGGACTTAACCGTGGGTGTGAGGATTGCCGGTCTTGGAGTCACGACACACATTTCCTTTCAAGAGAATGGACAGAGGGTGAGCTGGAACTTAAAAAATTGAAAAAAAAAATTGAAAAGAAAAAAAACATTGGACATACAGAAGTTGAGAGACACCGCTCATCACAATTGAATATGCAAGGCCCGGACCTCAGATCAATGAAATAAAGAAAATGCGTTTAACAATCATCACTAAGAACAAAATCCTCATGGGAAATTGTTGGTTCTGTCCCTCAATTCTTTTTTGTGTCTCCCTCTCTCTCTCTCTCTTTTTTTTTTTTTTTTTTTTTTTTTTTTTGCGTTTCCTTGAGTTGGTCTTTTCCCACTTCCTCATTCCGTGCAGTGGGCGGTGGGAACACCAGACAGACTCCCACATTGCGAAACCATGACCATCTAGTCCAGTCCGGGCAGCTCACACCCGGGGTTACCTACCTACCTTGCGGTATACATCAAAGAGTGGGTACCCACCCATGCAACGGGCAGTCAAAGCAAAAGCGTCCCGAATCGCGCACAATTACAGTATCAAATTATGAGCAAAAACCAGATTATGAGATACTAATTCCATCTGTTTACCAGATAGTGGCCTTGAAATCATGATATGTCAGCGTGAAAGTGCTGATATTTGCGAGTGTCCTCGTAGAGTTGACGAGTGGATTAAAGTGGGGCTAACGAACATGGAAAGGCGATGCTTCAGTGCAGTACAGAGAACCTGTCGTGGCTTTGACGATAATGCCCGCAAGGTCAGTGGCTCTGCTCAGAAATAAAAACCAGCTAGGAATAAAATATCAACAATCGGCTAGGATGTACAGCTAGAAAATACGATATATCACAGCGTTGGAAAGAATAATTCAAAGGTGTAGGTGGTTAGGGTGACCATTCATCATCATTCGACATTCATGCAGAGCCCATGAACCCATCCATGCCCTCCTCAATTGCTTTTCTCCACAATTGCCAGTATCCTTCAGAAATCCCCTTCTTACCACCTTTTTTCCTCCTTCGCTTCCCTCCATTGCTTCTTCCTTCCTCCTCTCCCGTCATGCCACCTCATCTCACCGGCACGTCACCCAACTTTATCCAACCAAACCCTCAACGCTCCATTCTCCACCCCCTTCACCTTCCCTTCCCCATCCACTTCAAAAACAAACAAATCCAACGGCCGACTGGCATAAACCACCCCCGTCACGCCAACCCATGTTGCACAGTCCGTACCCATTTGCAGCCCCGGTTTCCGTTCGGGCAGACTCAAGTCTTCGAAGACGGCCTTGAAAGCGACTCTTTTACCCTTTCCATCTGGTAAAATCTCGGAGAAGCCCGCTGGGTAAAGACGAACGGATGGTTTGATCTTGTTAAGGTACTCGTCCGTGATGTTAGACCCGATGGCCACGGCATAGAAGGACATATCGGTTGAGTTGGAGATCCAGTTCTCGAGGACGAGGCCAGGAGTGGAGGGGGAGGTGGAGATTGTGAGGGAGGAATTCAACCTTTTTCTTTCGACTATAGTGCCATTGGTGTACTTGGGTGGGGTTGAGTTGGAGGAATTTGAAAGGGGAAAATTAGGGACAGCAACCGTGATGTTACCCATATACCGGTACTGACCGCTGAACATCCGGTCGGCCTCGGTACGAGCGACGTACGTCATCGTTGAGAGGTAAGTGGTTGTTAAAGTGTCGGCAATATCCATTGCTAAGCCAGGAGGTGGGTCGCCGGCGGCGAGGATGGAGAAGCCGATGTCGAGGTCGGGGATGATGGCGAGGAGGGAGGTGTAGGCTCCTAGAGAGCCGAGTTTGTTGAAGGCGTGGGTTATCTGGAAGGATTGGTCTAGGGAGAAATGAGTTAGCGGTGGTTAACGACAAAGAGGCCAATATGAACGTACTAGAGCCTATGTCAAGCTGCCGGATACCCCATGGCATGCCAACAGCTGACTTCGCGTCTGATGTGAACACAGATGGCTTCAGCCACCGACGGGTTACGGCAGGTTTGAGCAGTGTGGAGCGCATGATTGCGCGGCCGAGCGAGGACATATCACCCGCCGAGGTATACATATTTCCCGTCCTATGACATGCTAGTAAGCTCACGGCTCCCTTACCAACAGGGAACTCCAGCGTTACTCACGCAGCTTCCTCCGCCAAGTCAAACGCCCAAGACGTCGAGTGTCGATTTCCCGGAATAATTCCCAGCGAGTCATCCGGCGCCGACATGAACGTATGTGTGAGATTCAATGGCGTCAACACTGAATCCTGCACGAGAGTCTTGAAAGGCTTTCCGGTGATGCGCTCGGCAACATAACCAAGGAGGGCAAAGCTAATGTCCGAGTAGGCTGGCGTCGACGATGTCGGGAACGAAGGAGGTAACTTCCCCAATCCAGCAAATAGCTGGTCCCTGTTGCAGGTAGGGAGGGTACCACATGGCGGAAATTCTTCGAGTGGGAGAGGCGGGAACCCGATTTTGTAGAGATGTTCGAGGGGGACTTCATATGCCAATTCTCCTAAGAGGGCGTCTTTGCACATCACGAAAGTTAGCTCAGCTCCCGGTCTCGTCTTGTCGTCAGGGAAGAGGGCTATAACTTACAGTCCCGTATCAGCCCACTCGTCTGACTAGCCAAACTTCCCAATGTTACCTCCTCCCAATCCGGCACCGTCATCGAACCACCAGGCGTCTTCTCCGCCAACCTTGCCAGCTCCGGTAGGTGTTTTGTAACCGGATCATTCCACACTCGATCACCCACCGTCGCCAAAAATGCCAAAACCGTAAAGATCTTGGTAATACTGCCTACCCTAAAGACAGTATTGGTATCGACTTTGCTGACGCCCGTCGAGTTGAACACCTCCAGGTTCGGTGCGGTCCAGTAGTGCGACCATAGCGGTGTGTCTTCGCTCCCTGAAAACACCTCGACCGCGTACGAAAAATGGTCTGCGCCTGTGGTGTTGTCGTGATCGATGTACTTGAGGAAGATCTCGTCTAAGGATTTTGCGGCCGCTTGGATGGCTGCATTTTGGAGCAGGTTGGTCGGTTTGGGGAAGAGCGGGCCGTAGAGGGGACAGTTTTGTTTGGCGGTGGAAAGAGCGAGGTGGGTGGCGCCTGCTAGGAGGAAGAGAATAAACCTCATTTTTTTCCTTGCCGGGTGTGTGGAAGCAGTGTAGCAGCGGCGCAGAGCTCTTGCCTATTACCGTGAACCGCCTTGGAAGATGATGATCTTTGCATCAAGCGAGCAGCTTCCCATGGGAAATACACTGGTTCTTTTTACGTTGGGGATTCGGTCATCTTGGATGACATAGGAAGACTGGGCCTAAACACTAACGGTATGTTTAACAATCGGTTTGAGTGGTGTCTACACCAGGGATGCGTGACTGGAAGGTTACTTATTGAAGGTAGTGAAGTGTTTAGAAAAAGTCAGCGACTTGGAGAATTTTACTTCGCATAAAATGGGCTCCGACAAAAGGTTAACATTACCCAGTTGTTCAACTACAAGTAAAATGCAAATCTATTGTTGATGTAAGAAATGGTACAGAATCGTGAACTTTGGGTTTTTATTTATGGACGCGATGATGGGTCACTCCCATGGGACCGGTTATTGCACTATCGTCGATTTGTCCTCGTGAGATTGGGGTGCACATATTCACACCCGCAGTCTGATCAAGGTTGCCGCCATGTGCTCCTAGAAGTAGTAAAAGTACTACCAATCTGCATCACGTTCCATTTGCTACAATGAAATCTCTAAGCTGTTGCCCCTGGATGTCGGTAGACAACGCGGCCAAGAATACAACTTCATTTTCAACGGAGTCCAGGGTATAGAATCCCGCAGGCTACTTGAATTCCTGATAGAGACCGAAATCATCAGCGCGGAACGTCAATATGTGATTTTTATCGGTGCCAAATGAACCGGGCTTTTGGTCCTCCATACGTGGTTCGCGCGAATATTCCCAGTCGTTGGTTTGGACCTGTCATTGGGTGTGATCAAAAAGACAATGTCGATGAGCCATTTATCCTTCGAGCAGAACTCTCCTACTATACCAGCGGGGAAAATCCTGGCTGATTGTGCAGGTATTATCAGTTGTGCTTCGTTCCGCGGTCAATGGTACCCTTTGGGCTGCTTGTACCACACCCCTTGCACATCATCTTGTTATCCACTCAGAATTATGAGGGACTATCCGCAGACGCTACTCGCTTTCGAGTACCGGTGACATCAATTTACGACGTAGCGTCAATAAGAAAGGGGGAAATGTAGGATGGAGGTGCAAAATCATGTGTTATGATTGAATACTTCCCCTTGTATTACAGACAGCAGATATCCATGCTGCGACATGTCCCGTCCCGAATCAGCACCATTATTTCCTCCGGATAAATAACCTTACAGCCAGCTCTTATGGTTGCTCAACTTGACATAGCTCTGCCTCGGGTCATCCATCTTTGCCTTGATGTCGCCATCTTTGAAGTCTACCAGCTCCATTTCCGAAGTGACCATATCCCGACGGCCAATTGCCTTCTTCCTCTTGAGCCTCTGCCTCTTTTCAGTTGCTTCCTCAAAGAAGTAGTGGTTTGATTGTTCTGAGTAGCCGATACGCCATGGCACATCCAACTGATAACCTGTGGGTCCTCCTCCACATGTTCCGCTGAGTGCCTGACTGGGAGGAGAATTGATGGCCAGGACAAACAAGTTTGCAGGATCCGTGAAGTCGGTAAGTGGCCGACCCCTGAGCTGAATGAACAAATGAACCAAGCAAAACAAGTTTAGTAAAAACCCCATAATCAGGATTGTTAGAAATGCGCGTTGCCAATCCATAGCAGAGCCCGATGTGTACTCTTGTTTCGTGATTGAAGCGTTAAAGTTGTTCTCCCATCCCGGCAAAACAACTGGTGTCGTCTCTGGGTGCCAATAGTGAACAACAGGCGTCTTTATAGAGCCAGAGATCAATGTCGGGCTGACAAGTGCCGCCAGGACTTCAGCGAGGGATGGCACTCTGTTGGGGAGGTGGTGATCCTCCAATGGTAGTGCAGTCAGTATGCGATCTCGTGAAGAATTTAGGGTCGTCAACCCGGAGTTCATATAAATGGCTAGCTGCCATGATTGCGCTAACCACTTCCAGTCAGACTCATCCAGTTCCACAGCGCCCGGGACTGACTTGCGGTAGCTGACTGGATCGTGTTCATCTTCACAGTTTGCCGACATATGAGCGCCGGTCGTCCCTGAGATGTTGAGATGCGTTGAACAGTTGATGGAGAGCCACGACCGGATCTCACACAACGTGTAGTCGTCCGTGGCATTGTTGTTGACGAGTGTATAGACAGAGCCTGACTTGTGGGTCCAGTCGTTTGAACTTGCGACTGTCGCATTGATAATTACGTTGTATTCTGACGGAAACTGCCCACCCGGATTTAATTAGCGTGATCTATTGAAATGGTTGGAAGCATGCTTACCCTCTGAAAGACCGGTGGTCGTCGTTGGTAGCCTTTGCCCCATCTAAATATGTCATCCACAACGGTGGCATTGAGAACAGTCCCATTGACCCATTCACTTTCGCTGGATGGAGGGACATCGTCTAACCAATTCAACCCACCTGTCTTTTCGCCTGGGAGCTCCGCGTCCGTTAAGTTGGCATGAGGCCATGTTGTGTATACAAGAGGCGCAAGCTCCTCTTCGGTCATCCCCACACAGAGGACATTCAGCGCCGGGCTGACCGCGCTTGCCGCTAACCTGTATTCTCCTACTCCGGAAAGATCGCTGGGCTGAAGTATTTCATTAACGGGATCTGTTGCTGCGTCGTACACCCCTGCACATAGTTAGGCATGTGCTTGCGAAGCTGATTATAGGATGATCTTACCAGGGTGAGGAACTGCTAGAGTCACATTGTTGATAGTTCTTTTGTACTTCTCGTAGCTTGCCATGGGGTCACTATGTTCGGTATTAATCCACGTCCCTGTGACAGTGACATTGTCGTAGAGCGTTGCTGTTACTGGGGGCCTGTTGGACATGTAACGTCCCTCTGGCTTTGTGTTGTTCCGGCCAAAGTCTGACCATGTGGACCTAAAAGCCGTTAGTATGCAAAGTATATGAAATACCTGATGCTATACGACTTACAGGAAGGCTTGGAAGTCATTATATGCTACACTGACGGTTAGCTAATGGTATTTCCCGGAACTGTGCTGGAGGGATGGCGTTGCTCTTGACGTACAGAAACCTGAGAGAGACGCAGCAAGACAACTATCTTGGCTCTGGTCATCGGCCAGCAGCCCATCCGGCAGATGACAGCTTTGCTTGACGAATTGTACGTTCCCATAGCTAGTCATGGCGTAATTCTTCATGACGATCATTTCGGGTTTGCCCCATTTCAATTTGGGAGCAACGAGAGCGTCCGAGGCTGTGGTGTATAACACTGCAACGAGGGTGGCGAGCATACATAGAACACCCAAAGGGGTAAATCCCACTTTCTTCCAGGGTCTGATATTCGTGAACATCAAGCCTGGCGACTTGTGAACAGTTAGCAAGCGTACTGGCAAATAGGTCGTGTCGAAGACTTACAACAACCCAGTTTTTCATGCCGAACTCGCCCAACGTAACACCTCTGTTGCCAACATCAAAGGCCTTTTTCGTAAGGATCTGGCCAACAGAGGCAACAAACACGGCAACGAAGGAGGTTTCGATCAACTTGGCAATCAGGGCAGTGAGCAAAGAAGCTGTCGACGGTGGAAGGGCTCCATGAGCGGAGGAAACTGTCTTTCCCCATTTGGGCTGAATCAAGGCGACACCCAACCAGATCCCGCTCCCAATGGTTGAAAAAATGGACAGGGACCACAACGTTATCCCAAGCCAGCTGACCTTGTCGCGATATGGGCCGCGCTGGGAAGAGCATTCGAAGGGCGGCTGTGCATAGGGCGGCTGTCCCTGTCCTGCTTGTCCATAGACTGGCTGTGCAAAAGGTGGCTGTCCGAATGGGGTGAACGGGGTTTGAGCTAAGGATAGAAATTAGTTGCGGAGAAAGTGGGTTTCGATGGGCCATTATATCTACATACGGGAACTTATCAAGCACTGGACATCATCTGCCTGTCCCCAGTTCTGGAAGTTAATTACTTGAGGTGTCGTGGGCAATACTCCGTACATTCCCATGGGTGGCGGCGAGTATGAATTGGATCCTCCGGAGAACGTTGCAGGGTAAGTAGCATAGATGCCCAAGTCCGCCTCCTTTGGAAACTGCGGATATGATGACGGCGAGGGAACGTTCTGGTACTGATATTGTGGGTTGGACGCCGGCGGCGGCGGCGGCGGCGGCGACTGCAATCCCTCTCCGTGTGTTCCATCGTGGCCCATGCCGATTAACGCTGAATCGGGGGAAACAGAGCGAGGAGCTTCCTCATGTTGGGTAGAGACATACTCTGTTCCAATGTGTTGATTGTCTGTAGGCGTAGGTGAAGTCGAGGCTATCATGGGTGCCTCCATCTTGGGTGACTTGAAGAGAGCAATACGCCTAAGAAGTTTGTTTCTGTTGCGAGCAACCCACGAAGATTTGGTGTTGCGGGGAGTCTGAGGAAGACTTGAGGGGGAGTCTGGGATCGTTGTATCGACTTCGTTGCTCATGGGTTCGACAGCAAGAGGATTGGGGGTCGTATAAGCCATCATTGGCCCAGGCTAATCTACCTCGATCCAGGCTGACGGGACCAGAATGTGACTCTGGCCTTGTTATTTTCGGGGGATGTCAGCACTCAGAAGAAGCCAGGATGCCGTGCGATAGTGGCACGGTGCATGTGATGGGGAGAGTAGAGGTAAGTGAGCAAGGCTGCTCAGCGACAACGAACCAAGAATGAATCGTATATCGTGGCGCGTAACCACCACGTTTGTGTCGTAGACGGAACTGACTTTGGGGTGAGACAGGACTTATACCGGGAGGCAGAACGGGAGGGGGGACTGGGGCATCGGGCAGGGGGTGATTTTAGGTAAAGCAAACAAACCAAAGTTAACCAAAATCTCAGACGGCATGCAGCCGGGCGAGGCTGAAAGTGTCGTTGGTGACGGTAAAAAATCGTATCCATTGATGCTTCTCCATCCCTGGGGAAAATCACTCGGGGAGTGCACTGCAGAGGATTAGAAATATCAATATCGGGAAGGAGCTAGGTTCGGTCTCTGCAACTGCACTCTGCAAACCATCACCAACAGCCTTTGTCTAAAGAAGGAGCGACACAAAGTGCGTCGACACCGGCAAGATATACAGTATGGCATAGGCAACCTTGCCCTCTTCTCCCAGCAGAACTTGAACCTGATAGTAGTAGTATGCCCCCTTCGTCCTGGCGTATCATTGCACTGGGGCTTGCAACACTGTGACATATGCAAACATGAGGGGTATTCATGCAGACCAAGTGTTGGGAACAAGTCTCTGGCCATGGTAATTCCATGAGAGTTGAGGCATTACCAACATCCAATCCTTTGATCAACACTAGACACGAGGTTGTTGAGGCACAATCCATGCTGGTACCACCACACCTCCGCGGAGTCTAGGTAGCTGACGGTATGGACCGCGAGCGCATGTCGTGATACCCCAACCCAACCCGGCCATGAGGTCGCATGATCCCGCTCGACATGTGTATCGGGTAGATTACCAATCCTCCGAGCCTCAAGGCCATTGTTGGGAATCCTTCCAAAGGGCTAGAAGCATCATGACCCGACAGCTGAAGTTGCTGAACATTGGCGGCTTCTTGTTCACTCTCTAACAACTCTCAACTCTCTCACAGTTGAAGATTATTGGCCTTCATTGGAAGAAGGCATACCAGACGCAACCATCACTCCTGCCAAGACCTGCCCGCTTGATGCGTTATCTCCACTTCAGCTTATCGCGACTGGCTCCACCAATGCCAAGCCTTCAGTTCTCCCATCTATCCTTGCCTGCCGAACGTCGTCCGCTCCCTGCGCGATGACGGAGCTTGTGGAAGCTCCCTTTGTCTTCATGTCACGGACCTGTCATTTTGTCAGATTCCGGGCTTTCATCTGCCACCTTCGCCGGAATTCCACCGCATCAGTGCACAGCAACGAAGTCAGCAAACAACACCTTTCACTTTGAATAACACATCCTATCGCAAGCCACGTTATGGTGGCTGAAACCCTTCTTTAGCTTTGCTTTCTACCATGTGTCGAACTACGTTTCCGAAACGGTCTCGTTCGTTTGCATGCTGTACCTAGGAGTTCTTGACCTTTGTTGAAAGTAACATATACAATTTGCGACACTTCCATATTCCATACTATGCTTCCTAATCTCCGACCATCGCTTGGTGTAGCTTCTACAGTGATCGGGCAACGGACCGGTCTCGCAGCTGTCGTAGGCATCCAGGCAGTCGCTGCTACGTCTGGAGCTTTTCGAACATGCGCACGCCTCAGCACAGCATTATCCCCGACAGCGGTCACCTCACAAGCCAGCCGAAGCATCATACACGACAACCCAACCTTCCAGCAGCCCCGAGCAGCGAGCCCTACCTTCACACCGACGCCAACACCATGGCGACCGACGACAACCCGCCTACCCCCAATCACCGGCCCTCCTCCATGGGCGCAACAACGCCGTTTCGCCTCAGACTGGTGGAACCGCTCCTTTAACGAGCGTGCCGACCCCTACGGCGTCCACCGCCGCTACGCCGACCCGCTCTTCACGAACCAAGACCTCAAGCGGGCCGCTCGGCACCAAAACACCAAATATCTTCTCGTCTTCTGCGTCGCGGGAACCGTCATCTTCTACTTCATCAACCTCGAGACGGTGCCCGTTTCGGGCCGTACGCGCTTCAACATCTACTCGCGCAAGCTGGTACTCGAGGCCGGCGAACTCTCCTTCCGCCGCTTACTGTACGATTTGCAAAAGCAAGGCGTTGCCATCCTGCCTGACTGGGACTGGCGCACGCAGCGCGTGAAGCGGGTGATGGCGAAACTGATTCCCTTTAGCGGCATGAAAGACGAAAAATGGGAGATTTTCGTGATTGATGATCCGCACAAGGCCAACGCGTTCGTTTTGCCGGGCGGGAAGGTGTTTGTTTTCAGCGGGATATTGAACCTAGCCAGGACAGACTCGCAGTTGGCGACGGTGCTCGGTCACGAGATTGCACATAACGTCGCCGACCATGTTGGCGAGCGCATGTCGCAGACCCTGGGCCTGAATATCCTGCTCTATAGTCTGGTGGTGCTCTGCGGCGCTTTGGGGCTTGGGGCTATCATCGCCCAGTTTGCGGGCGCGTGGGCGCTCGACACTGCGATCTCGAACCCGATGAGCCGCAAGCAGGAGAGCGAGGCGGATTATATCGGCTTGATGATGATGGCGGAGGCATGCTATGATCCGCGGGAGGCGGTAACGTTTTGGGAGAAGATGGAAAGGATGTCAAAAGGAGAAGTGCCCGAGTGGATGAGCACGCATCCTTCGGTAAGTTTGCGCTCCGTTTGCTTGTGTCGGGTCATTGATTGTTAAGCATGGTACTGACGCTGTCGGCACAGCACTCGAACAGAATCGAAAAGATCCTAGAGTGGTTGCCAGAAGCTCTGGAAAAGAGGGAGAGGAGTGATTGCCGTACTACTTCCTCGTTTGCGGACCTCTTCAGGCAGGCGTTGTTGAATGGTGCCATAGAAATTCGCCAGTATTAGACTCGCTTCAGAGACTCTATCTACTTCTGGATAACGTCGTGATCGCATAAACAAGGGTGCCAATGGGCGGAAGTGATATCATAGGCAGCGAGGCGTTTTGTCTTTCTTTATGGGAATACCACGGATCAATGGGCATACAACACTTTGGAGATTACAATAAGGTTGAGGAGATATTAGACCACAGGATTTTTGTACAAATGAAATTCCTACGGCGGGAGGCCAGTAACAAGTCTCAGGTGGCGACATCACAGTTTCTTTCACATATAACAACTATCGGCCGCCCACCGGGATATTCCATGCCCGTACCTAGTAACTGGCTTAGCCTCTTATTAGTCTCGATATCTGGTATTTGAATCTGAATGCAACGGATCTTCGGGGTATCTTCGCTCAAAATACAATAACACCTTTGTCCGGTTCCCTGACCATAAATCCCTTTGCTTCCCCCTTTCATGCTTCGTCAATGTTACCCAGATTCCACGATCAGAGTGTCGTCCTCATTCAAAGGCTCTTACCAGGGGCCGAATCGTACTCCAGAAAGCAAAGCAACGTCACCACAATTCTTTCCGTCCTAACCTCTCTTCTTCCCGAACAACGGCAACCACCCCGTGGTAAGACTCTTCCACAATCCACCCACCTTACTCCTCGTCGCCGTACTCCCAACCTCCGAATCCCGCTTTAACAAACCCTTGCTCCCACCCCTCTCAATCTCACCCTTCTTCTCCTTATACTCTTTCCTATTTCTCACCGCCTCCCTAGCCACCTGCACGAAAACCGCATCGACATTCTCCCCCGTCACACCCGCCGACGTCTCAAACCACGACTCACCCAGTCCCAGCTTCTTGGCGGCTTCTTTTCCTTCCTTGGTTGACACCTTTCTCTCTCCAATTTCACTGAGTCCGAGTCCGAGTCCGCTCAGTGAACCAGCAGCGGCAGCGGCAGTAGCAGCAATAGCAGCGCCGCCCAGGATATCCACGTCATTCTTGTTTCCCACCATCACCATGGCGAATTCTCTGACCACGTTTCTGGTTGTCTTTTTGAGGTGAAGATAATGCGCCTTGGATCCTCGGCCGATCGGTTTGTTGAAGGGCACCAAGTTCTCGCTGAACTGTGGGAGGGACGCAAAGTGCTCGCAGATGGCGGAGGCGATGGATATGGCGTGTTGTAGGGAGGATGGATCGGTAACGGAGTAGAGGATGAGGGCACCATCGTACTCAGTGAGGGTGCGTGTCCATAGATGCGGGTGCGTGGTGCGCGTGGTGGTAGACCAGGGGTGGGGGAGCTCGAGGGTATGGAGGGTGTAGGCTGTTGAGTTCTCGCTGCTGGAAGAGCTATCTGAGGGGAGGGGGAGGAGGTATCGGTTGGGTTTCGAGGTGGAGGGGTGGCGATGAGTTTTGGAGAACTGAAGAAACTTGATTTAGAAGCCGCTTGTGCAAGAGATGGGGAAGATCATGGTTCTGTATTCGGAATCGCTGTCACCGTTGATCTTGTCGGTGCCCGAATGTGTTCGCTAACAAACCAACGAAAAGTGAATGAGAAGGGGAGGGGTTGGCGCATTCCTGCTTACCTTCTGAACGAGTGTCGTCTTTCCTACTCCCTCTGCGCCGAGAATGAGGATCTTGATTTCCTCTTGTTTGGGTTCTTGTGGCGATGTCGAATTGTGCGGATCGAGGTTGGAGAGCGCATCATTTGCGCCACTATCGGAAAGTCGCTTGTATTCTTCCGAGGGCGAATCCTTCCATCGCAGGACGGCTTTTAGGTACTGGAGCTCATCCTCAGTCCAGGCAAGGAGGGAGTTCACCATCTTGGCGGCTGTCGCGAGTAGCGGTGGTGCTCGACCAACTGATGCGGGGGTTGCGCCGGGAGAAGAATCCTGCTCCGGGGCAAAAAATAGCTTGCTTGTTGGCCGCAAAAGGATTGGCGGTCAGTATTTGGAGCGAAAGTTTGCGAAAAAGTGAAACGAAGGTCAAGGGTTTGTGGCTGCCCCTTCTTTGGCAGAAGCGAAAAAAAAAAGCGTGTTTCAAGACCTTCCATCCGATCTAAGGGCAGAGTGAAGGTAAAGTTTTGGGTACAGAAATCCTCCAGGAAGGACTTTGGGTGACTTCTGATATTTCTGGGTCAACTTCCCAGTATAGCTGGTTGTCTTGAAGGAATTTTTTGTCTATTAACACCTCCGCTGGTCCTCGTCGTCGTAGTCGATGCTACGCCTGCGGCATCTCAACCAGCTCAAGAAAGTAGGCACTTTCGGAGCGTTCGAGCTGTCGATACCGGCGAGGTGTTTTTGTATCGGAAAGGATGGCATATTTTGGCTGATCGGTCGGCGACTGAACGCTCGGAAATCCGTTGTTTCTACACCGTGATATTTCGACTTCATCAGCGACTGCCGACATCACCCACTTCTGAAGGTGTGCCACAATGTAGCATGCTCGATCTTAGTCTCGGTCTCGATTGTGCGCCGTCTCATTTAGTCACGATGTGGTAGCTTTGGATGACCCGAGGTCGACGTCACTTGGCTATCTGAAATAAAATCTTCTTATTCATCGATGGTGAAGACGGATATAGGCAGATAGGTACATGGCCCCAAATGATCATCTCATGTCTGACATTGCTTGACTCGGTAGATGTAGAAAGTTTCTTCGACAGACGGAAGAACAAGAACCTGGCTGGGAGGAGCACGCAGGTCATCCTCGATCACATGGTATCTGTACTTTAGACGATCATTAGACAATGAATGATCAATTAGCATCAGTCACAGAACGAGCTGGGAAAGAGCATGTGTACATGTGTATCACGATATGAATATATTGCTATATGGGAGGAAGGAGCCATCATTTGCATCAAGATCATCTCTCTGGTGGGTGGAAGAAACTCGCGCCTCTTGCGGCTTTTGCGGAGAGGTGTTCCATTATTCATTTCGGGTACTACTCTTTCCAGCCGCGAACTTGGTCACATTCTTCCCATGACAGGTCTTCGGTCTCTCCGGTTTTGAGTTAATTCGCAGCTAAGTTGCTCCTTGACACCTAACGGAGCAGTTTCCTCCACGCTTCGTGAACCAACACGAGGAATAACTCAATTCGTAGATGTATCTTCCTTGGTCAACCCAAAAGGTAGCAGCGGTCGGAAGTATTATGTTAATTGTTCTATAAATTCGATGCGGCGAGTAACCGCTGCCATAATTACGGCGATGAAATCCAAGCGCTCCTCTACTTCTCTGGCCGCCTCAAGTATTCGCTCCGTCTCGGTAACCCAATCTGATGGGCGCAAGTCGTCCGGCAGAGCTAAGAAACCCCAAAGACTGGTTCGGAGGGCCTGTAAAGTCGCCCGGATGCGTACTTGCTAAAGATCCGTGAGTGTTAGTCCAGTGCTGCCGTTGAAAGAGGGTCCTGCAAATGGATGACTTACTTCTGCGCGCAACACTAAGAGAAGCTCAAAAGCTCTCTGGAAGTCTATATTGGCCACGTTCGATCGTCCAAGGCTGGGAGTTGGCATTTCCCCTGTATTCTGTTTGTGGAAGAAGTGAGCTTTTAACTGGGAACTCATTGGCCTCTTGAATACGTCGGATAGGAACCCACACGATGTGAAATCTTCACTCTTCTTTTCGGAAGGCTGCGTCGGGACACTACTGGTGTTATTGTTACAGACCCAGTCGATCTATCCTGGCGGGATCCAGGGGTGAACACTTGAGGAGAGGGGGAGGTGTTCAGACATAGGTACCTCTAGACAAGAAATCTGGGTCCCTATCGGACATCCGGGATGAAATTGAAAAGCCCAGACATTCTACAGATATCTTGCATTGCGCTTGCATCGAGGTTAAACCCCTCTTGAGGCAATGTATAAAGGTGGCTGATGCTGAGAACTCTTGAACGACAAGGCAGTCTGGTGGACACTCCGCAATACTTTCTCAAGCGATTAGGTAGCCGACGGCAGATAACAAAGGCACAAAATCCAAGTTTGAAATGCAAATCATGCAATTGTAAGATTAACAGTTGGCATCTGTTGACACTCGTCCTCACAGAACCCTAGAGCTGCCACCTGTGCGGCGCTGTCTAGCCCACACATGAGCTTGGGGTAGGTATAAGGCTTCGCATTTGGTTATTGCAATAACTCTTTTTTTCCCTCTACGTGATCAAGCGGTTGAGCCAGAAAACCTTGCTCAATGCGCGGTACTGGTGGAACAGGTTTCGTAGGTCTGCATATGTTCAGTTAGAACATTGGCCTGGGCAACCGAGCTCTTTCATTTTTCGACCATTAGGTTGTATCCCGTTTCTTGTCCCTTCTCAAGCTTGTTGACATCGCAGAGATACCTTCTCTACCCTTGTTTCATAGATCGCAGGGCGTTGTTGTCATAGTAACTGTCTTTGCTCTTTTCCTTTTGAAGGCCTTTTTTTTCTTTTTTTTCTTCCTTCCTCTCACATCTAATTTAAGAACCTGTCCAAGGCATGAGGCATGGCGACTGATACCTAGTAATATTCCCGGCCTGCGCAGTTAGGCAGTATATGTCATTGAAGCTTATGCTAACATCGAAGGTCGGTTGGTC
>NW_009799099.1:3487716-3515180 GCF_000213175.1 Neurospora tetrasperma FGSC 2508 | reverse complement strand
GGGGAGGTGTCAGACATAGGTACCTCTAGACAAGAAATCTGGGTCCCTATCGGACATCCGGGATGAAATTGAAAAGCCCAGACATTCTACAGATATCTTGCATTGCGCTTGCATCGAGGTTAAACCCCTCTTGAGGCAATGTATAAAGGTGGCTGATGCTGAGAACTCTTGAACGACAAGGCAGTCTGGTGGACACTCCGCAATACTTTCTCAAGCGATTAGGTAGCCGACGGCAGATAACAAAGGCACAAAATCCAAGTTTGAAATGCAATCATGCAATGTAGATTAACAGTTGGCATCTGTTGACACTCGTCCTCACAGAACCCTAGAGCTGCCACCTGTGCGGCGCTGTCTAGCCCACACATGAGCTTGGGGTAGGTATAAGGCTTCGCATTTGGTTATTGCAATAACTCTTTTTTTCCCTCTACGTGATCAAGCGGTTGAGCCAGAAAACCTTGCTCAATGCGCGGTACTGGTGGAACAGGTTTCGTAGGTCTGCATATGTTCAGTTAGAACATTGGCCTGGGCAACCGAGCTCTTTCATTTTTCGACCATTAGGTTGTATCCCGTTTCTTGTCCCTTCTCAAGCTTGTTGACATCGCAGAGATACCTTCTCTACCCTTGTTTCATAGATCGCAGGGCGTTGTTGTCATAGTAACTGTCTTTGCTCTTTTCCTTTTGAAGGCCTTTTTTTTTTCTTTTTTTTTTTTCTTCCTTCCTCTCACATCTAATTTAAGAACCTGTCCAAGGCATGAGGCATGGCGACTGATACCTAGTAATATTCCCGGCCTGCGCAGTTAGGCAGTATATGTCATTGAAGCTTATGCTAACATCGAAGGTCGGTTGGTCAAAGACCTGCAGAAGAAGCGTGAGCTGCTGCCCACAAGTAGGAACCTAAAGATCACTATATCGATCATAGGTGACCCTATGGAGCAATGCAAGCAGCTTGGCATGGAAGCTGACACTGTGGTAAGATAAACGACATCCCAAGCCAGTCATGGATGCAAATCGAGAACATCCAGACACGGGAAAAATGGTGGTCAGTGCTCCAGGCTTCGTAGTATCAGCCATCCACTCATATCACTGTAATGGATACCGCCTGTACCTGAATGTAGCGATGCATCTCCAAATATTGGTGGCACAAGCTGCAAGGTTGAAGCTGAACAAGGACACCCACCTCCCACACCTCCGCCAAGAAATACTTCAGTTAAAATAGGCCGCGATGCGACACTAATGAAAACACCCACCACAGTCCCCAGAAACA
The DNA here is from genome assembly GCF_000213175.1 of Neurospora tetrasperma FGSC 2508. Lineage (NCBI taxonomy): Eukaryota > Fungi > Ascomycota > Sordariomycetes > Sordariales > Sordariaceae > Neurospora > Neurospora tetrasperma. Next base: position 3,513,916 of record NW_009799099.1, on the reverse strand, counting down.
AGCCGTTCCCACACTCAAACACCTGTGCAGTCTTGGCGGATGTGTGCGAATGCACACACACACGACTTTTTGGCAAAACGGACCATCGAAACGAAAGACGAAGATGAAGAAATTCAATTATCCTATAGAAAAGACTATTATTTTAATAGTTTTAAGTACGCTAATTCTATATCTTGAGTCCGTTTTCTTTCATTTCTTCGTTTAATAGAGATATAAGCAAATGAAATCTTATCGATGGTCCGTTTTGCTAAAAAGTCGTATGTGTGTGCATTCGCACACATCCGCCAAGACTGTACAATTTCCACCGCCAAACGCCTAATCCCCGTATCCACTGCTAAATGCTTAATCCGCTTTAGTACCCCTATTATTTAAATAACTATTAAGTTGCTAGCGAGTTTGGTTAATAGTTAGAATTAATTAATTTTATTAATAATAAAGCCATTTACACCTATACGCCCGTAATTACCTATTATAATTCACTATACTTCGTACTACTACTAAGAAGACTAACCCTTTGATGCTGGATTTGGGATAATTACATAGAGTAGATAATATGACTGGTAGGGTTGTACCCAGCTAGTTAACTATACCCGCGGCAGGCAAAATGCCTGCCGGGCGGTAGTTATATGCACGACCCAGCACTGAGGTTGCGGGTCGCTAACCCACTTTAGATTAAATAAGGAAGCGACAGGCGACTAGGTTTATAATCCCAATCGCTAATATAAGCTCCTAAACTTCTACCTTCTTCCTTCTACTATTAATATTTACTACTTTATAACGACCCTATCTAGCAATCGCTATTATATAGTAACTACAACTAAACGATCTAATTGACCGTAAGTAGTATTAATTAATTAACTATCGAATATAATAAATATACTCGTTATAGCTCTTTTCAAAGGAATATAAGTAAGTTTAGATTTATTACTATCCTCGTAATCGCTCTCAGCATTATAAGGACGTTAATTGCAATAATAGTATTTTTTTAAGTGGGCCGAAACGACGATAATACTCTCTCTATTATTTATAGTTTTTACTGTATCTCCGGAATTGTACTCCCTAAACAACTACTAGTAGAACGCAGTCGATGAATAAATAAATATTAGAAGATAGTAGACGTTTCTATCCTTACCGATAGAAGCTTACGCTCGCAACTTCTAATATTCCCCTATAAGAACAGCTCTTTTTAAGAAGGTTAAAATAAATATCCTACCTTTACGCTTTTCGCGGTAATTTATACTACAGAAAGATAATTACCACCCGGAACCAGCCTTTCTCGCAATTTCTTTACTCGAATAAACGTCGACGCTAAGGGTTTCCCTCTTATAATTATTTTTAATAGAATAAGAGTACCTTATAAAACTATAACTTCCTTTTAGGAATTAAAAGCTTCCTTTATTTATAATTATTAATAATACTAAGTACTACTACCTCTACCTCCCTAATAAAAACGTAAATATAGGATTAATTAGCTCTCAGCTTTCTAACCCTCCCTTAAAAAACCCCGACCTAGAGCTAAGCGTAAACAATAATACAATATATCTAATAATAGTAACAACCCCGTTTATTATTCGAACGATAATTACCCGCTTAATGGTAATAACGAATTTAATATTTATAATAAATTAACTATCGAACCCGACCCCCCTCCTCCCTCGAAGATATTTAAAAAAATAGGAAAGGCCCCCGTAAAGGCTATAGGTTCCGGACCCCGTACCCGCGCCCAAACCCGCTCCTATACAAAAGAATTAAAAACCCTAATATTTAAAAGCAATACTTAGGACAATAATATCGGAAACCCTTTAATAAAGATTATCTTACCTACCGGGTTAACCCTAAGCGAATATAAACTTCCTCTACCTAATAACCCGGGTAATAATAAATTTATTACAGACTACCTTATATAAAGATTTCGTATTTTTAATATAAAAATATTTAGACTTGGCGAATAATTAAATTAGGTAAATTGAGCCCGCGAAATTAATATTAAGATATTAAAAAACGAATTAAGGAGCGTCGGACCTATAATAGAAGAGGCTCTAAATAAATAGCTAAATAAGATCCTAACCGATTGTAAAATTTTTATTAATAAACTAGTTACAATAGCCGGCGATATAAATAACCCCGAAAGTAATAATTAACTAAAAGCTATTTAAAGAAGACTACTCTTCTCATTTCTGGCTAAAGTACCCCTATCGGAATATTTAGGACGAGAATCCCCTACCGGGGCCCCGACCTCTCTTATACGGAGTATTTTTATACCCGCTATCGGATTAAAGACCCGAATGCCTACGTCCTATCATTCCCCCCTCGCTAGTACAAACAGTTTCCCACCGGAAGGCGCAGGGACGAGAGGGGACGACCCCAGTATTAAAAATCTTATAATTAACAACATTCTCCGAGGTAGATACTACTTTAAAGTAAAAAGAGAGGATATTAGTATTTTTAACCCTTACTACGAAGACTCCAATAATTTTAATATTATTATAAATAATAAGAATACTATTTTCACCTACGTATTTAATTTTATTAATAGAATTAATATTTACCTCTTCGACCCTACCTAAACCAGGATGGAAGAATAAATTAAAAATACCTTACTAATATTATTAAGGGAACCGGCCGCAATGTAATAGGCAATAGAAATAACTAGTTAAAGGAGGTTAAAACTTTAATAAAGACTTTTAACTGAATAAATAAAAACTTTAAAGACTAGATGGATATTAGACCCTAGTACGGCTACTCGAAAGTTTATTACTATAAAATTATATTTAAAAGACATTAGTAGGAACGATATAGTCCTAATCTAATTCGTATAGAAAAAGTTAAAATAAGTAAAGGTAATAGGTATTTTAAACGAATAGAATAATAATTAGTACGGGACAATAATCTAAATCTAAATTAATATAGAAGTTAAAATCCGGTAGTATTTATACGCCTCTAAATTAAATATAAGCTTGGAAAACTATATAAAAACGGTTAAAGAGGCGAAAACAGTCTTGATAGCCGCCGCCAAGGATATATACGGCGATAATTATCGCAATAGATATTATTTTAATAATAGGAGTTACTACAATAGAAGGGATAATAATAAATATTAAAACCGGCAATTTAATTATAACCAGTCTAGCAATAGTAGGCGCAATAATCGAAAATACTATAATAAGTACCACAATTGTAACTACAGGAATAGAGATAACTAAAAAGATAACCATAATAAACGGAATAATTACAAGAAACGTAGTAATCAATACGATAATTGACGAACGCCCGGCAAACCCTCTCGCAATTATTTTTATTACATTAACGAAGACTCTATAGCCCCCGTATTAGACCACTCGGATAATAGTAAAAGTAGTAGTAGTAATTTAGCCTATATAATAATAGAAAGTAAGTACACTTACTATAAATACTATTAATTATTCGGTTCTAAATTAATAACTAAACAGTATAGCCACAAATACTGCCTATATAAGGCAGTTAGGGTAGAGGGTACTAATATTAAAGCATACCAACTACACCGGCGTATTTACAACTATTACTATAAATTATATAGATTATATAATATATTATTTAAGTATTTGAAAGTATACTTAATAAGAAGAGAAGGTAAAATTAACAATTTAACTAAATTGGAAGTAAGCCCTAAATAAGAAATAGAGTATTAAAAAGCCCCTAACAAAATACTATTTATTAACAGCCTCTTTAATTATAATATAAAAGAAGTACCGAATATTACAGCCGAGATCGACTAGAACCTATTATTAAATTTTATTCACCTCTACATTATAGTAAAACCTAACCTAAATAAATACAAAGGTATAGAGGAGATATACATTAATAATAGTATAGGAAGAATTATTATTAGTAGAAACTTCCTTAAGAAATTGAATTATAAAATTAAGAAGCGTAATAGCTATATATTAGGTATTAAAGGGGTAAAATAAAATATTTAAAATTAGGCAACCTTTACCTTCCACCTACCCAGAGAAGACTATAATAGAAAATTTATACTAATAAAATTCATTAAATTAGAATAGGTAATTAATAAATTAAAATCCAATATCTTACTAGAAAATGACTTCGTATACCTATATAAATTAATTATTAATAATAGTATAGGAAAAATTACCTTCCCGAATTTAAAGAGATTCAATATCGCCTTTAGAACTAAAAATACTACTAACTCCTATAGGAGAAGAGTAATAGCTATAAAACAAATAGTACTAATACTTTATTAAAAAGCCTTTATCCTAATTAATTATACTCCTCTTCCCTTAGATAGGAGTTTTAACTTCTTTACTAAATATAATATAGCAGTTTATACTATAATTAACGTAAAAACCCCCTAAGTAATTAAAATAGTAAATCTTTCGGACGGGCTAATAATAATTAATAAATATAATAAAGTTAGGAAGATTTGCAAGATGGTAAACTACGGATATTTTATAATAATTTGGATAAAAACTATAAAAGTATTAACGGTAGGAGCAGCACTACTAACTATAGGACAATTAGCAGGCGTAAGAGCCTATACTAAGGTTATAAATATAACTAGTATTAACCTAGTACTAATATTAAACGCTACTAGTATTACAATTATTACTAACTGGGAATTTCCCTTAAATAACCGAATTCTAACCGTCGCCGAAGGAGCTATTACTGGAATAAAACCCGTACTACCCCAGCCCCCAAACCTATCCAAATCCGATACTCTAATATTTAATTCTATATTTAATATAATTTAAAATAGGTTTAATAATATAAACTAACTATACAAAATCCCTATTGAATTACTAAATAATAATAAACTACGTATACCCGAAAAGTAATCCACTTTGGGATTAAAGACGCTAGCTAGCGAACTAAAGATTGTAACTAACAAAGGGGTATATATATATACTAAGGATAAAGGTATAATAGAAAAGCTAAAACGCCTAGTAAAAGCTTTCTTTAAATTGTAGGAAAATAATAAACTTATTAAGCAATTATAAAACGACCTAATAAAAGTCCCCTTAGTAGAGGGCTAATAGAATTAAAGGGTAGCAATAATATTTTACCCGCTAAGTAGAAAAGACTAAGAGGTATTAAATAAGATATTTAGTGAACTATATAATAAAAGTAAGATAGAATAGGCAATTAAAACGACCCCCTTCGCGCACTCTATCTTTATAGTATAGAGAGAAGTATATAGTAAACCGAAAATAAAAGTCGTTATTAATTTACATAATTTTAATAAAGTAATAGTCCTAGATAATTACCTACTCCCACTTTAATTAAAGGTTATTACAATACTAAAAGGGAAAATATAGATAATAGTAATTAATATAATAGTTTTCTTTTATTAATTTAGCGTATAGCCCCCTTATTGCAACCGATTTACTTTAATTAACCCAAAAGGATTTAAACGATTAACAGTCGCTTTAATAGGGTATTACAATACTCTTACTTATAAAAATAATATATAGACCGGCTACTAGACAAATATAAGGAATATTATAGAACGTTTATCGATAATATTATAATCTTTTTTAATTCAGTAGAAGATTATATAAAGTACTTAAAGAGAATATTTAAACTATTTGTAAATAATAACATTATTTTATTAATAAAGAAATTATAGATTGATTATTCCAACATTAAGCTCCTTAGCTTTTGTATTTATACATTAGAATTAGCTAATACTACTGACCGATTATAAATATTTAGAAATCTAATATTCCTAAAGCAATTAAGGGTATTCGAATAATATATTAGTAGAACTAGTTTTATTAAATATTTAATTCCTTACTACGCTCAAATATTAGAGCTTTCATAAAAACGTAAGGTAATTCTACTAATTAAAGGGAGGAAAATAAGCGCTATAGAAAACGGAAAACTATCTAAACAATAATACTACTATAAGTTAATATACTACAAACCAACTCCGGCGGAGATGGAATCCTTCAAGGCATTATAGGAGGCGATATATAAAGAGGACCTAACGATTCTATACTATTTTAACCCTAATAAACAATTGTTTTTCTAAATAGATGGATTATTAGAAAAAGGGTTTAAAATTATAGTTTTTTACGTAAAAAATAGTTATATATAGGTCCCGGGCACTACAATACCCTCTAATTAAATACTACCCGTAATATTCTTAAGTAAATACTTAACTAACGTTGGATTTAAATATAAACTATCAGAATTAGAAGTGGCGTATTTAATATAAGCTGTAAAAAGATTATATACTATACTATACTCAAGTAATATACTAGTTATTATACTAATAAACTACTCTATAATAAAAGGGATTATCGAATAGATATTTCTAAATACGTCCTCTACCGATAGGGTTAACCGGCGGTTAATTAATATATTTATCTACTTATTAATATACAATTTAAAGATTTAATACCTAATTAGAAAATTAAATTATATTCCGGATATATTATTAAGACTAAAGGCTATTAGAGATATAAAAGTACAACTAGAGGGAAAGCTAATACTAAACGATATTTAGAATGCCGGGGAAGCTTATATTACTTTAATAGAAGTATAAATAAATAGATTATTAAAGAGAAATTTATTAAGGGGTATACGGAAGATTATAAATATACCCCCCTTTTAAAGGATTTAAGGAAAGTGCTGATAATTACCGAGGACAGTGAATAATTTTTTTATAAGCCCGGTATACCGTTCCTATTTAAAGATAACCTACTCTATTATATTTAGTCTGATAATACGAAAAGCCTTTACGTTCTATACACCTTCGTAAAAAATATGCTAGAAGCCACCTATAATAACAAATACTACTTCGGCAGGGATAGAATACTATATAACTTAAGGAATATTATAATAAATAACAAGATAAGAATAGTCAAAAAATACGTTTAGAACTATCTAATATACAACCTCAATTAGACTAATAGAGTAGAACCCAATAGAGATTATTAATTAATTAGGCCAAAAAAAGGAGATTAGTTCCTAATACGAATTATTATAATAGACTTTATTATTAGGCTACCGGAAGTACCGTCTAAAGAGACTATATAGTAAATACTCGGGCATAACTCATTCGACTACCTAATACCAGTATTAAATAAAGCTATTAAACAATCCCTCTTACTATTAAAATACTTCATATATTTAGCGCAAGAATAGGGAGAACTATTAATAAAATATTTAATAATTTGCAATTAGGGAATTCCCTATAGAATTATTTCGGATCGAAATAGAAGATTCACCTCCGCTTTTTAGAAAGGTATATAGACTGCCTTAGGAATAAAACTATTAAAAAATATAGTATATTATCTATAAACTAATAGAATAACCGAACAAAAAAAGTTAAATAATTAAAATTATACTACGCTTCTATGCCTTTAACCATCCCAATGATAAATAGATTAATATTATCCCAATATTATAATAATATTTAAACAATTCCTATTTAAACCCTATTAAGTCTAATCCCTATAAAATACTCTTTAACTTCCGATTTCCTAAACCCTTAGACCTAATATCGCCGAAAGACTTTACAGACGTAGTAACCCTAAGGGAATACTTCTGAAAAGATACGTAATTAATAATAGACTTTATATTAACCGACGTTAAAAGGTAATATAATAGGAAATACTAATTAATATAATTTAAAGCCGGCGATAAAGTATTTCTAAAGCTCTATTATAGATATTATCTACTTAGGCGCCCCTCTAAAAAGCTATCTCAATAAAAAACGGGCTTATTTAAAATATTAGAACGAATCAGTCGCCTAACCTACCAGCTAGAACTACTAACTACTATAAAAATATATTCTATTATTTCTATAACCTACTTAATTAAAGCACTATATAATAATCCCTTTAATTAAACGCCGCTAGTACCCGGACTAATAGAAGATTCCCAATCCTCTTCCGATTTAGAAGAAGGAAAGGTATACGAGGTAGAGCGAATAATTCGGTATGCACCCAACAAGTTACGTACAGGGTATAAATATTAAATTAAATAGAAAGGTTATAACTATTACAAAAACGAATAGAAATTAGAATAATAGTTACGTAACTCTAAGGAGTTAGTAAAGTAATATTAAGAGTATATAAGAGGCTGGCCTAAGAATCTACTAGTAGGGGTAAAGTTGGTAGGGAAAAGAAAGGTCCGCTTTGTAGATAAGGAAGATTGAAGGTTTGATTGCTAAGGATAGTAAAGGATTTTTTTGTGGCCGGGCATTTAATGCTGGATTTGGAATAATTATATAGAGTAAACAATATAATTAGTAGGGTCGTATCCAACTAGTTAACTATACCTATAGTAGGCATCTTGCTTGCCGGACGGCAGTTATATACGCGACCCGGCACTAAGGTTACAGGTTACTAACCTACTTTAAATTAAATAAAGAAGTAATAGGCGACTAGGTTTATAATCCCAGTCGCTAGTACAGGCTCCCGAGCCTCCACCTTCTTCCTTCTACTATTAATATTTACTACTTTACAACAACCCTATCTAGCAATTACTATTACCCCTATACTACCGCCGCCGCCGCCGCTATCGTAGCGTTCGGTAGGAAGCGCTATACTAGTTAAGCGGCGGATACTAATCGAAAAACTATTAAAGCTATTAATAATCTATAGCCTCTACCCTCTTCTCCTATAAGGAAGAACCTTCTATAGTAATATAAAAAGAGTTATAAAGTAACGGATCCTAAATCCGAACCGGAAGCTATAAAACTTTCTACTATTAATTCGAAGGGTAAAGGCAAAATTGCCCCTCCTATCAAACCTACTCCTCCTTTAAAGAAGGTTATCTTTAAAAATACAAAGAAAATTATTTTTATTACTCCTACTTTTAAAAAGCTAACCCTTAAACTAACCCCTAAATTAACTCCAAAATTAGCCCCTAAGGCCGCTCCTATCCCAACGAAGCCGCCTCCTAAGAAGAGTATTACCGCGCCTAAATTATTTAATTCCCGTAAGATCTTATTAAAGACCCCGACGCTAACTTCGAAGAATAGTCCAAAGATTGTCCTATTTAAGTCCAAGCACCCTCCTTCGGAAATAATTGAAATTTCTAATACCTATTCCGGGACCGGCTTAAATAACGAATAATAATAGGAGTATAAATAAAAGTTTATAAAAAATAATAATAAGGAAGATAGAAAAGAGGATAGAGAAGAGGAGAGAGAAGAGGAGGATAAAAATAAGAATAAAAATAGGGATAAAGAGGGGGAATAAAGATAGGGATAAAGAGGGGGAATAAAGATAGGGATAAAGAGGGGGGTAATAATATAAGGGATCTATTTATTAATATAGTTAATATAATTAAAAATAGCAAAAATAAAGAGATACGAACGTCCCCCGTCCGCCGGCCTATATTAATATAGAAGGTAAAGTAGCTATTTTTCTAGGATTATACATTCCTATTTTCGTTTCTTACTAATTTGTTTATTTATACGCCCGATAGTTTATTTCAAATAATCCCTATAGCCCCCTCTATTATAAAGCTATCCCTAATAATAGTCCTTATTACTATAAAACTATTTCGGGTAATTCCCGCTATTACTATTATTACGAAGAAATTTCGGGTAATTCTTATAGTTCCTACTATTATAAAGCCCCCTCCTTAAGAAACGCTTACTAATTCTACTCCAAATTTATTTCCGGATTTATCTTAGAATGAGCTCGTCCCTATTAATATTATAATAACTATAAGCGTTATATATATTATTCGGTCGTTTAAGATTAGATTGCTTCTATTCGTAAATCGAATTATAATAATTAATATTGATATTACTTAGAATAAGTATAACTATATTAATTTAGAATTAATATCCAAATTCGAAACCGCCCTAAATTCGGTATAAATCGGACTCCGGAAAGCTATTTATAACAATTGCTTAATAGTATAAATCCCTAATAAAGTTATATTCTATATAATTAAATATACGATTCTACTTACTAATTAGAAGACGAGTATATTTAAATAGGTATTCTATTTATATTAAATTGATATATTCAAGGACCCAAAGTATTAATATAAGTAATTTAATATAAGTTACATACTATATATATTTGTGCGCTAAAAGCTTTTAATTAATTACTATTACTTTAATATAATTTATATATTTCGGTTTCTAGAAGTTCCGCCCGCCCTAGTTCCGCCCGCTTTAGTATTAGTAACGCCGGTTCGGGGCCTCTATAACCCCCTAAGGCTTAGTAACCTATATTTTAATATACTAATAGCTGCGGTCCCCCCTCTACTAGTAGCTATACTAGCGAAGACGCTGGGTTCCGGTTGGATCTCGGTCTTAAATATAATATTAGCGGAGATTATAATACTAAACGTATTCGATAGCTATAAGTTACGGGCGGTGTAAATAGAAGTTGTAATAATATAATATAATAGAGGGAGTATAGTTAGAAGCGTTTATAGTAGTACTATTATACTTAGTGGTATATTTAGTATTATAATATATATTGGGGGGTTCCGAATCCTTATTGGTATTTAAATATATAAGTTAGAGTATAAGTATAAAAATTATAATAAGAATATTAACCCCTTACTATATTTCTATAACGAACGGCGGTCTAATCTGCCTAAGTGAGATAGCTGAAGGTATAAAGACTATTAGGGCTATTTGGTGAAGCTAAAAGGTTTACAATAAATATACGTACGTAATATTAGTCTTAGTAATAATAATCTATTATACGGTTAACTACTATCGAACTATCTAATAATCTAAGTTCTCTAATCGTCCTTTTATACCTTCTTATCCTACTGCGGGATATATATTTCTGGCCGTCTACGTAATTATAAACTCTATAATCTATATAATACTTACTTTAGTATTATAATTTACTATAAGCCCTAATTTACTTATAAATATTAATTTACTATAAATATTAGTTTACTAGTAAACTACCCGCATTAGTAAACTACCTATTATACTCTTCCGGGCCTTTCCCTCTCTTATAATTATACTAGCTATTTATAGGCGGGGCTATTACGTTCTGAAGGTTTAAATAGCCCTAATATTATTTAAATTCGTAATATAATACTTCCTCTCCTTAACTAACGTCTTCAAAAGCTTTACTAACTACCTATATTCCTTTTTTACCCTTTATTTCTATATTATTCCTTTTATTACTTAAATATAGTAAATCTTCCCTTTCCTTTATACTTATTATTATATCTAATTATATTATTAAATATTTAATTATATTATCCGTCCAATAATAGTAATTATTATTTACTATTAAATATTTTAGTTTTATAATTATATTTTAGTAATACTATTCCAACTATAAATTTATTTATAAAAAACTTTTAAGACGGGAGAAGTATAGCGAATATATTCGTAGCGCTCGTCCTTATAAAAAGGTAAATTATAATACGGAGTATAAATATCCGAACTCCCAATTATTAATTGTCTTTATTAACGCTTCTTTAGTAGTATAAATAATTATAAAAAATAAGAAATTAAAATAGGAGTAAGTAGCGCTTATAGAAGTAATATAAAAATATATATTTTACTTAATTACGGTTTAGCGTCGGTAAGAGGAATTGGCTATAAAGGTTTGTAAAATAATTTGGATTGCGGAAACTGAATTAGATATTTAGAATAAGGAAGAAAAGGCCGCTGAGAAGGAGTTTAAACCTTTACTTATAATATTATCGTTGGACGTTTCTACTTCTATTATTTCCGTACCCGCGAATTAGTCGCCCTTAAATACCTCGTCCTTTCTTATTTCTTAATTAGGTAATCCTTTATCCCTAACCGATCCGGGTTCTTTCAGTAGAATTCTTTTAATTTCTTAGGGTAATTTAAATTTTTAATAGGTTCCTAAATATTATTTTCTAAGCTAAACCCTTCCTATTTAATAAAGTATTCTAATTCTCTATCTACTATTTATAAATTTAAAATTTATTCTATATCCTATTTTTCTTCTTCATCCTTAATACTAGTTTTTATAGTAATTCGTACATTTTTAGGTACTAATTCTAGTAATACAATATAGAAGGAGTATAATTTTAGTTTTATAGTATTAGGAATATTTAATTAATATACTATATCCGAAATTCTCTTTTTAATTTTGAATAGTCCTACTCGTCGGTCGTCGAATTTCTTATTTAGCCTCTTTATCCTAAGATTCTTAATAGATAAAAGGATTTTATCCCCCTCTTTAAAGCGAGGTCCTTTAAGCCTTTTTGTATTAAAATACCAGCTTATCTTTTATTTAACGAATTCCAATTCTCCCTTAAGTTTTTTATATAATATATATAGTTTTTCAATTTTAATTAAGGCCCTAGGGACGTTCGTATTTAATCCTTCTAAGAATTTTAATTTATATTTATAATTTATAAAGAAAGGGGAAACCTTTATAATCTCCGTAGGGGAGGTATTATATATTAATTGTACCGTTAGTAATAATTCTATTTAATCGCTTTATTTAAAATTAATATAATTCTTTAAATATTATTCTATAATTTAATTAATCCTTTCTATTTGGCTATTTATTTATAGGTAATATACTATTAATATTTTATTCTTAGTACCGAGCTTAATTATCAATACTTACTAAAATTTAGATATAAATTTAGTATCTCTATTTATAATCTATTCCTTTAGCTAATTATATATTAAAATAATATTCCGATAAATTATATTTATAAATTACTCTACTAATTATGTTTCTTTAAAAAGTAAGAAGTAATTCTATTTAATTAACCTATTTACTATTATTAGAATACTATTATAAATAATTCTTATTATAGTATTTGTAGATAATAGTAATTTAATAATGAAATTTATAGTTACTGAACTCTATAGCCTTTCTACAATTTTTAGAGGTTTAAAAAATCCGTATAATTTATATCTTATAACCCTAATTTTATTACAACGCTTATAGACCTATAATATTCGAACTACTTCGGTTTTTATTCTTAGAAAGTCGTAGTACTACTATATCTATACTATAATTTTAGTAATACCTATATATCCTCCTATTTTAAATATATATATTCCTATAATAAGCGTTTTATATTATTCGGGCTAAATATAAACCTTATTATAGTACTATAATTTATTATTTTAGAGGATAACTCCTTCTTTTACGCTATTTTCCTATTTCTATCGCTCTTCTAAAATTGTAATAGTAATTTAATAACCGGGGTCCTACAATTTAACCCTATAAATAATATAATATTCTATTTATTCTTATAAAGGGTATATAAATATTTTATTTAATTATTCCTAGAATAATAGTATAAAGGCTTTTACTACGTCTTTTATATAATCCGTCCGTTAGTTTAAAGCGTCGGTTCGGGCGTTTTTAGAACCCTTTTTATAATTAATTTTAAAATTGAATTCTAATAAGAATTCGGCCTATTATATTTAGTAGCTATTAAGTACCTTCGTAATTGTAAAGTACTAAAGATTATTATAATTGGTATAGATTTATATTTTATATATAGTTCTATTAAAGTATAGCCTCTATTTTTAAAATATTTTAATAATAATTAAGAGTTCTTTATTATAAATAGGGTAATTATAATAGGGTCCTTCTAACTTTTTTGAGAAGAAAATTATAAAATATAATTTTCTTTAATTATTATACTACCCTAATTGTCCTCCGATAGTATAATTTAATATATCGGTTTCGATTTTAAAGGGTTTACTTAGGTTAAAAAGTTTTAATATAAAGTTTATAATAATTATATTATAAATAGCCCTAAAAACTTCCTCTTCCGTTTTTCTTTATATAAAAACGGCCTCCTTCTTAGTAAGTTCGTATAATAGCCTTATAATTTTTCTATAGTCTTATATAAATATCTAATAAAAATTAATAAATCTTAAGAACCTATAAATTTGAATTATATTCCTAAGCGTAGGCTAATTTTATATAGCTTCTACTTTATTTAATTCTATCCTAATTTTATTCTTTAAAATTAAATATTTAAAAAATATAATTTCTTTTATATAGAATTCGTGTTTCTCTATATTAATAAAGAGTTTATATTCGTATAGTACGTTTAGTACTTTCGTTATATATTTCTTATATTTTATAAAAATTCTAGAATAAATAAGAATATTATTCAGGTAGTAAATAGCGAATTTATTAAAGTAGGGTCGAATTACATAATTGATAATAGATTAGAATATTATAAATATATTAATTAATCTAAAGGGTATAATAAAGTATTTATAATATTTATAGAGTATACGAAATATTATTTTCTATTCATTTCTTTCCTTAATTCAAATATAGGTATAAATAATAAGTAAATTAAGGCGTATAAAGTATTATACTCCTCCTAATTAACTTCGGATATATAAAATTAAAGGTAAAGGATAATTATTTTTTATAATCTCTTAATTTAATTATTTATAATTAATATAAAAGCGTAGCTTTCTATCCTTCTTCGGTACAAAGAGAATAAGGTACCCTATTAATAATATAAATTTTTAAATATATCCTTATTTTAAATTTTCGTCTAAATACTTCCTTAATTTTACATTTTACTTTTCGTTAATATAATATACTTTAAAGAATTTAAATTTAGCTCCTTCCTTAAATTTAATTTTATAATTCTATAATCCTTATAGCGGTAATCCTTTAAGGTACTTACTAATAAAAGCCGGGTATCCTTAGTATTTTATTAAAATTACCGTCTTTAGCTTTTCCATCTATTAATTCTAATAATAATCGAATGTATATTGAATATTAATTATTAATACTTTTATTAATATTATTAACCCTTCTTCTATAATTTTACTACTTTTATTAATAGTACAAATTATAATTTCTTATATTATTTATAGTAAAACTATAGGAATAATGCCTTTATAATTTACTTCCTCCCGTACTCCAATTTTCTTATTAATAATTAAGTACGTTTTAGGATATAGGCAGCTACCTTCCTTCTAATTAATATTTAGGTCGTATATAATATACTATAGGTACCCTAAGATTATATCCTTAAATAGCCTTATTTTAATAATATTAAAACTAACTTCAATTATTTTACTTTCTACTATAATAGGGAGTAGTAACGTTTTCCGTCTTATAATCTATATTTCGAAGGGTCCTTTTACTACAAAAGGAACCTTTTTCTTCTTTTAAGGAATTTTTAATTAAGTAACGAACTTAGGTAAAATAAAATTTAATTAAATTCTAGAATTTATTAATATAAAAACTTAATAATTTTTCTAATAAACTATAATTTTGAATTACTAATCTTCTTTCCCTTCTTTGGTAGCATCGATTTCTATAAATATTATAGGGTTTCGGACTTTATCTTTCCAACGGTTATATCGTTGGATAATCCGTTTTATATAAGGATTTAATTTTCGTTAAACCTCCCTAAAGGCCCTAAACCGTTTTTTAATTCCTAATAATAATTATTAAGAATATTCTCTTCTATAAATTTAGATTCGTGTAGCGAATTATATTCCTATAATTATATTAAATAAACGGCTTTCTCGTCCTCTATACTTCCGGTTATATTAATCTATTAAATATAATGTATAATTTCCACTTTATAAACCTAAGCTTTCTATTTTATATAAATAAAGTAGTTAAATATTAGGTATTATTACTATTAGGGATTTATTTCCCCCTATTTTAAGTAAGTATAGACGTTACGGAGGCGTATAATAAGCCTCCTAAATACTAATTAATTATCTATTCATATAAAGAGGTATAGAATAAATATAAATTATTTATTTATAATAAGGGTAACTTATACGTCTATTCAATTAAAGGTATATATAATTAATTTGTATTACCTTTACTAATCGAATCTATAAGTAGGCTAGAAATAATTATCCTATTTCTTCTTATAATATTTATAGTAATTATTAGTAATATATCAGAATTATAGTATATAATAGTAAGTAAAATAAAGGGGGTATATTTAAATTATATTTCCTTCAATTAGTTAATATACTTTTAATATATTTAGGAGTCTTTCTTAAGTAATTTAAGGTTCCCCTTCGATAATAATTCTACGCTTCTTCTAAAAAATATTCTATAATTCGTTTTTCTTATTCTTATTTAAATAGTACTATAGCAGCTCCGTTTAGTATCCTTCGGTAGAATTATTAGGGTATTTATACTAATACAAATCAACGAATTCGGAAGAATAGTATTCTTTAATTATAAAAGTTAATAGGGGTAATAGGGGAAGAATAATATTTATTATATATATAACCGTAAAGAGAGTTCGGTCAGTATTAGGGAGGCTATAAATTTCTTCCTATATCGGAGTTCGACGTATTTATATTTAAAGTATATTATCGTTTTATACTTCCTCTTTAGGATTTTCCTTATTAGGCCCTTTTTATTTATATTCGTTATCGGCCTCCTATTATACTTCTAGATCGAAATCTATAATTCTATCTATAGCGTCCTCTAAATCGTTTTAACCGTATTTAGCGCTAGCAATTTTAATTACCCTAATTCCTTCTATTATAGCGGTTTCTACTTTCTTCTAATTTAATTATTTAAGCGTATAGTAATTTTTCTTTATATATTTAATTTTACTATAATTAAAATATTTAACCTTTAAAAGGTCTTATTTACTTTAATTAATTTGGGCTATATTGATTTCTATAGGTTTAATATAAATAGTCCTAGAAAGGGAAATTCCCTACGTCCTTTTCTTCTTAATATTAGTATTAAACTTAAAAAGAACGAAAATAATTATTTTCCCTTTCTTTTCCTATTCCCGCTAGAATAATTAATTATTAATACAAATAACTTTATTAATATAAACGTTAATAGTCTTAGGATAATCCTCTTTATAGAGTTCGTTCTTAATTCTTTCCTTAAAACTATTATAGAATAACTATATTAGTCCGTTATTATTAATATTATTATAGAGAATATCCTATTTAAAAAGTACAATATAGGCTAAAATAAATTTAATTTATTGAAAATAAGTTAAGCGTTCTTAAACCCTACGAATTTTATCCTTTTCTTTAAAGATTTAGGAGAAGGCTTAGGTAAATTCTTTATAGGAACTTAAAATTTTCTTAGTAAAATCCGAGGCCTAATCTCTATTCTTATAGTAGTCCCTAAGGATAGACTTATATTAAGTAAGGGCTTTATTTATAAATTAAATACCTATGTAAACTACTTTTTCGAATTTAGAAGTAAACCGATCTTTATAAAAATAAAGGTAAATATATATTTAAATTAAAAATTCTATAAGGGCGGCCTATTAATTATTGAACTCTTTAAATACGGATAATTTAATTTTTAATCTATTAACGGGGGTAATTCCCTTTCTTACCTTCGCTTCGGGGGTACCGGATTCAACCTTAAATTAAATTTTAAATTAGAGAATACATTCTTATATAGCTTTAAACTACTATTAAAGGACAATAAAATTTAAGGGTTTATTCGAAGTATTATTATTATTATTTTTAATAGTAGATATAGTAAAGCGAAGAAATATTTTTAATCACTATTTAAAATAGGCTAAAGGGAGTAATTAACGTATAACGAATAGCAATCTAATTTATTTAAATAAAATAATTAAAGGTATAAAAATTATTAGGGCTATTTAGTAAAATTAAAAGGTTTATGATAAATATATATATATAATACTAATTTCGGTAATAATAATTTATTATATAGTTAATTACTATCGAACTATTTAATAATTTGAATTCTCTAATCGTCCCTTTATACTTCTCGTCCTATTATAGGATATATATCTTTAGCCGTCTACATAATTGTAAATTCCGTAATTTACGTAATATTTACTCTAATATTATAACTTACTATAAGCCTTAGCTTACCTATAAATACTAATTTACTATAAGTATTAACTTACTAGTGAGCCACCCGCATTAGTGAACTACCTACTACGCCCTTCCGGGCCTTTCCCTCTCTTACGGTTATACTAGCTATTTATAGGCGGGGCTGTTGCGTCCCGAGGGTCTGGGTGGCCCTAGTATCGCTTAAGTTCGTAATAATTTCATAATAAATAGGAGTAATACGTATTATTATTTTACTTCGAACGAAGCTAGGAAATAGGCGAAAGAGATTAAAATAGGCGTAATAATAGCGTATATACTACCCCTATAATTAATGGAGCAATTTATAAAAATAGAGGAGGAAGAAATTAATAATAGTAGTAATATTATTATAAGTAAAGGTTAGGGTAAGGGTAAAGGGAAGGCGCCCGTATATATTAATATTATTTAAAGTAATATTACGCCTAATAATTTATTTAATATCCTTACCTAAATAATAGCGGTTAGGGAGAGAGATTTAAGGGAGGGCGCGCCTTATTACTAATACCCTTCCTATTTACTATATCCGAATTAACTCCCCCCCCCCCCTCCCTCCTCTTATACAATAACTATTAATTCCTTATTAGCTCCGTCTTTATACTTTAATTATATATTTTATAATTATCTCTAAGTTGCTAGTACTAGGAGCGCTCTCCCCTTAATATTATTACTAATAATAGTACTATTTATTATACTATTATTACCGCCGCCTATAGCCCTACCCAGCTTAAGTAATAGCGAGCTTATCAATTAGTAGATAGCTGTTTTTTATACGTAGTACTATATTAGTCGGACTAGTAAAATAAAAATTATAAAGTGTATATAAGGTAACTTTCGATTAGTATTTATTATTAACCCTAAGCCTAGGGTGCTATATTCCCTCTACGAATTAAAAAACGCTAATACTAAATTCTTTATATAAATAGGCTACTCTTCTACCCTCTACTAGACTATCTACTAATTAATAAAATAATTCCTTATTACGTACAATAACTTTACTAATAAAGTAGTAGAAATATTATTATCGCCCCTAGGTCTAAATAAATAACACTATTTTAATTTATATTACTAGTATCCTAATACTAATAACTACTTAAAATATAGTAGCCGACAATATAGTTACTACCGAGGCGCTAGTAATACTCTTATAATAATAACATAAATAATGTAATATACCCTATTTGATCGAATGTAAAGAATGTAATATTTATTATAATAGTAATTAAATATATATTAAAATACGAGGGAATATATAAAAAATAGGTTTTATACGCTCCCCGGGGGTTTCGCTATATTATTTGGCTATAATAATATATCCTAGCATCCGTTCGCTTCGTAATATTCTACCCAGCCGCTAAATTGCTTATATTTAATAAATAAAATATTTATACTTTATATATACTATACGCGATATTATACTATTCGTCTCTATTATAATAAATTAATTATTTATTTATTTACCTATAATATAATAATATAATTATATTATAAAATTACCCCTCGGTTTTTAATCTATTTCGCTTTTCCTGTATAAATTTAATATATAATTAAAGCTTTTACCCGCTCCCTTCCTCTCCCTCTTCTTCTTCTTTTATTTATTCTACCTAATCCTCCCTATCCCCTTCCCGTTTTTTATCTGTACTTCGTCCTTCAGTTTTATATTAGCTATCTTTTAATTACCCGCCTATTAAATATTACTTAAATTAATTTTAATTCGTAATACCTCTTAAACTAATTAATCCGTCCGTATTAGGCTTAACCTATAGTAAGGGTAAGGGCACCCCGTCCGCCTCGGGTTTAATTTATAGTAAGGGCGGATAAATTATATATAAATATAATATAAAAGAGAAGGCTAAAGAGGAAAAGAAGAAAAGTAAGAAAGAGAAGAACGTTTAAAAAACCTCGTATTTCATTATTGTAAATAAAGATAAATAGTACGTTAAATATATTAAACTACTATATAAAAAGACACTAAGTATTACTATTGTAACCTTTACTAAATTTTATAAGGGTTATAACGAAGCCTACTACTTTTAGGAGCCTAGTATATAACCGTTCACCCCCCGTATTTATTCTAATTTTAATATTTATATAATTAAAGCTTAAAGTACTTATTATTACTACTAGTTAAACTATACTAACGAATAGTACCCTTATAGCAATTTAATCATTATTATTTATAAATTTATAATAGCCGTTATTCGCCTCCGTAATATTATTACCTCCGATATAAAGGCGTTCAATATTTTTTATATAAAAATAAATAAAATTACTATTAATTAGGATTCGGCAATTACTAACCCTATTACTCCCTTTAACTTCGGTTCTTTGCATCCTACTAATACCTCGTTCGGCAATCATACATTCTCCCCCTCGAAAAAGCGTAGAATTTTAAAGCCCTTCGGTACTACTATTACAATCGCTATTAGCGAATTAACTATTGTTCGTTAGAACGTCTCTATACTATATACCATCTCTATTATAATTAAATAAACCTTCTAAATCTATTTTAATTTATTAGAAAAGTTTAATAATACTATTAAAAATATTTTATACGCTTCTACTAATAATTATAATATCCTAACGGTTAAAATTTCGGATATTAAGGAACTACTAAATAATATCTAATTTATAATATACAATTATTCTAACCTCCAATCGCTTCCCATTCTAACCTAATTACTTATAAGTTAATAATATTCGTAATATCCTTTATTTTTATATTAGCAGAAAAACCCTTACTACCTCCTATAATATTTCTAATAATAATATTAATTACCCTAGCTCCTAATCGGCCTCCCTCCCCTACCCGGATAAGGAGGAGGGTAATACTAAAAGCGATAATAATAATAAAGATTATAAATAGCCTAACGAATAAATATTCGAAAATAAGGAAGAGGACAGGTAAAAAATTTATTAAATATGAAACTAATTATTATACTACCTAGTCGGCCTCCGCCCCCCCTCCTAGATTATTCGAATTTTAATTTATATATCGGTTTATAGGTTTCTTAATTGTAAATCAATTACTACTTATTTACTATTATTTCTTTTCTTTACCCGAGTAAAATTATTTTAGGGTAGGATTAACTATTATATAACCCGGTCGGCCTCCGCCCTATCCCTAATAACTACTTTTTTTATATTTTTTTATAAATTTTTTTTTTAGTAGGTAAGTAATATTATTAAATATTAGATAGTTATAGAATTTAATTTTCAAAATTTCTTTGGGTACAAATAGGGTATATTATAGATTCTAAGGTAAAATATAGATAATATATATACTCAAATAATTGTACTATAATAATAAAAATTCTTATTCCTATTCCCTACTCTATATTTATAAATACAACTAAACTACGCCTAGTAATATACCCGCTAGTAATATACTCCGCTACCTTATCTAAATAAAGGGTATAATAATCCTTCTTATTATTAATACCCTCTATATCTAATTATACGTACTTAAAATACCCCTATATTTATTCTACCCTTATACTGACTTCCTATACGGCCTTATATAGAAATTTAAGGAAATTTTTATTTAAAACATTATTAATACTATAAATTTAATAAATATCTTTAAAATACTGTTTAAAATTACTAAAATATACCTCGATCGGATTATATTCAGGTAAGTACAATAATAAATACTAAAGGAGAATACCCGCGTTATAGTATATCATCAGAATATCAGTATTATAATATTACCTAGTATTATCTATTATTAATATACTATTATAATTAGGGAATAGGTTTATTTTAGGTAGTATATAGTTCCCTAACTATATAATAAAACCGTTTTTATTTATTTATCCCTTTAAAATAAGTAATTCTAAGAGGCTATTTACTGTAATAGTAGGTAAGAGATAATACTAGTAGCTGTAAATAAAATAATTAATAATTATAAGAATAGCTCTTCTCGGGGCCTAACTAGTATAATAAATACTATTCCTATAGTCTATACTAAATTTATTATAAAATATAAATATTTTTACTATAAAAAGCGAACTCCGGTATAACTATTCTACTACTAATTCGGGTATTTATTAAACTACCTTCATTCTTAACTTCTTTTTATTCTAGCGCTCTTTCTTTAAATATTTTAATATAATTTATTTAAATATATACATATTATATTCAATTGCGAAGAATCCCCGAATCTCATCGAAGTACAAATCCAACTTCAATATTAATAATTCAAATACTTCCTTTATAATAATCAATAACGTTATTTCAAGTAGGTAATACTAATATATATATTTATAGCCTACTCTAGGAACTTCCTAGCGTTCTAACTACTATAGTTTTGAGTAAATAACTCACTCGTAAGTTTAATTATATTCCGAAGTATACGAATATACCGAGGGGCAATCCTCACAGCAGCCGTAATACTAGCAATAGGCTTATTATTCGTGATTATTATACAAATAATATCCTTTTAGGTATAATTCGTATATTATATTATAGCGCCGTCCAAGAGCTTCAATTCGGTAGCACTTCGGGTCCGGCGCGGGTCGATTTACAATGGGAAATAGCCAATAAAAGTCGAAAATATCGCGTTTTCACAACATCTGAACCAGCACGTTTACCCAAATGATAGGGGTCTGAAACGCCCCATGCCAAGAAATACCAAGATAGGATCAGGCGTTTGGCGGTGGGAAAGGTGTTTGAGTGTGGGAACGTCTGGGGCCCTTCTAAGCGCATCTTGTGCCGGGGAGGGGGGGTTGAGGCGTCAGCACTTCCCAAAAATGGGCCCATGGCCCAAACCGCCCAGTTCAAAATGGAAGACTCCGTCCGTTCCTCGTCTCTGGCTTTTCGGTCGTCGCGATAGAAACCGAAGGGTCAGGTGTGATGTTGGACTTCGCGCCTTTCCCCCTCATTGGGATATTGGGGCTGGCTGGAAGGCTAGTCAGAGTCTCCTTCTTTAACGTTGCTCTTTCTCTACTTCTGATCATTTCGGCTGACTGACCTTTGTTTTTTCCTCTTTCCTCTTACCCTAACCGTTCACGATACTTTTTCAAACTTCGAGCCAGGACAGAAGTTCGGGAGCCCAGAGAAGGAGTTGATGGTTTCTCTCGACCAATTACACCAAGGGCAAGCTCAGTTGTTGTTTGGCTACGGAGATACGACAGCCCATCGACAATCTTCAGCTGCCGCCCGGGATATGATCAACTGCAGCCACTTCTCAGCTCGTTGGCTTGGGTCTCATCCATTTATTTGTGTAGGTAGTCAGGGGATCTCAAAGTCAATAACCACTCATTTCTTTTCCTAATCCTCCCTTCGTTCATCTCCTCAATTTTTCCGAGACCTCTCGGGATCTTTGCCCTTGACGTCGCGATCTATAGCACACTGAACATTAGAATTAGCCGCCGATGGATTACCTCTACGCGCCGCATCCACAGGCGCGGCCGCCGCTGCACTCTGCGCATTCGACAGGCTCCTTCAGCCGAATATCGACTGTCTCGGACCTCACAGAGTTCGACAACGTACAACCACGTCCGTCGCTGGTCTCCCTTCAGTCGGATTACGACAATGGTGGATCTAATCATCAAGGTTATGACGCCAAAAGAGAAAGCGGACATGTCTACACGGGAGCCCAGACTGGCTGGTCTGCGCTAGTAAACTTGCCAAGTTTAGGAGGGGGAGGCGCTAGAAATAGCAGCTACGAGCCAGTGCAGGGGCAGTTCTCGGAACACTCATCACTAAACCAACATCAAACTCCACCATTCGAGCGCAACAGACATGGCCAGGGCCGCTCCTTTGCCGCCCGCGCTGCTCATCTGAACCGACGACCTGATGCGATTCCGGAAGAGGATGGCATCGATCTCGGCCTCATCCAGTCCGCCGCGCCCCTAGGCGGCAGCCCGGCTCCAGCTCCAGTCCCCTACCTACGCGTGGAGCCTGTCTTCGATGTCAGTGCAGCCTTGGGTCCGTCCACTGATGCGGACGACAAGTTCATCAGGTCACTACAAGAACAGGAAGCCCAGGGCAAACTCACTGGTGGCTTGGGTGCTGGAATTCGCACAGATGCCGTCGTGACCGAATCGGCTCTGCTGGCTACAAGTCCCATCTCTGACCGAGGCTCCTCTATGCGGCGCTCGTTCACGCGAGCTGCTGCACGTCTAAGCCGGCATGACACCGTCAAGCAGTTGGCGCAGCAGGAGGCGAACAAAAGAGGGAAAGTGATCGAGGTGGTGATGGACGACGATGTTGTTAGCAATTTGGGAAAGTTTGACTTGAGCGTCATGGCTGGACCAGACGGAGAATCAAAGAGTCCGTATGGGCAAATGCGGCAGACGACATTTCCTTCAATGAAGAGGACGGAAAAGCATGTGTTCTACCCAACGCCTGACTGGAAGCCCTTCTCCATGAGATGGCCATATCTGGTGTCCCTTATTATTGTTTCCATTGTGGCGGCCGGCGGCGTGGAAGTCCTTTACCAAAGATCAGCCAAGCAGCCATTGGTGGTCTTCAAGTCACCCACCGATATAACACCCACGGCGTATTTCTGCGTAAAATTCCTGCCGACGCTCATCGCCGTCACGTATGGTGTGCTCTGGCAGATCACCAACTTCCAAGTGATGCGCCTAGAGGCTTTCTACCAGCTCTCGAAGGAGGACGGTTCCCTCGCAGCAGAGTCCATCAACGTGGACTACTTCAGCTTCTTCAACCTCTTCCGACCTATTCGTGCCCTTCATTACAAACACTATGCGGTAGCGGTTTCTACCATAGCAAGTCTTCTCGCCAATGCGCTGGTTCCGACTCTCTGCTCCGCCTGCATCGTCCTCTCACCCGACCGCGACACGCGCCTCCGGAACCCAAACGACGAGAAGCGCATTTCCATCCACGCCGTCTGGCCACGTATCCTCACCCTCACACTCGTCACAATTGCCGTATTTGGCTGCGTTCTCTTCTACCAACTCCAAAGCCGTCGCTCCGGCCTCCTCGCCGACGTCAAGGGCATCGCCGGTCTCGCTTCCATGGCCACCGTCAGTCACATCCTCATGGACTTCAAAGACATGGACGTGGCCACGCACAAGGACATCCACAACAAGCTCAAGAACCACCGCTACGTTCTGCGCAACTCAGCCCTTGCGCCCGCCGACGAAGTCTACAACAAACCGCTGTCTAAAAAGGAACAAGACCGCGAGCGCTACACAGGCAGCCACCTCGACGAGAACCCGCACCCGCTCTCCCTGCGTGCTGCGGGCGCCATCCCTTTTATCACCTTCATCACCCTCTTCTCCGTCCTGATCCCCTGCGTTCTCTTCACGCCCGCCAATGTCCTGGCCGACCGCGCGCCCTGGGTGATCACCGCCCTAGCCGTCTGCCTCAAGCTCAGCTGGGGCGCCATGGAAACGGACGTGCGCATGATGGAGCCGTACTACATCCTCTCTACAAAGCGGCACGCGCCTCCCAAGACACTGACGCTCGACTACAGGTCCATGCCCTTCGGCGGGTGGGTCGCGCTTAAGGGCGCCATGAACGGACACTGGCTAGTGAGCTTCGTCGGGTTTGGTAGCGTCATGGCGGAGTTTTTGACGGTGTTGGCTACGAGCTTGGCAAGCGTCGAGGGGAGGGTGTTTGTAAAGGCCACGAAGGAAGCGTTGTTGCTTAATGGGAGATCTGAGTTCATCGAGGCTGGGGACGACAAGAATGATACAAACTCAATCAACGCGTGGCAGGAAACGCCGCTTTCCTTTTGGATCTCACTGTGTTTGGCGGACTTTGTTCTGCTTTACATGGGAGTGATGGCAACTATCGTGTTCGTTCGGCGGCGCCGTGTGTTCTTGCCGCGGCAGCCCAATACCATTGCGAGTGTGTTGGCGTATATCCACCAAAGCAAGATGTTGTACGATTTTGTGGGGACAAATAAGCTGAGTGATGCCGAGATGGTCAAGAAGTTGGAGGACCAGGTGGGCAAGACTTATGGGTTGGGATGGTTCCAGGGACGAGATGGGCAGATTCATTGTGGTGTGGATGAAGAGGAGTTGTTGACGGGGTATAGGAGGGGGATGGATTATTCGAAGGCCACAAAGCCGTGGGCGGAGGGGGTGGAGTGGTTGTAATTCATTTTGGTGTTTGGGCTTTGGCCTTTCAGGGGCAAATGGGTAGTGAGACTGTTATGATGATGACGGCGATGATGCATCTTGGGTTGGCTGGATTTCATAAGGGACTTTTTGGACATACATTCCTGATATAATAACATTGGGTATACTGACTTTCCGTCCTACCCTCTATGAATCCCATCACGAGGCCGAAGTACCTCGTACCTCCCGCTCACGTCAAGACCCCTTGATCGAGGAGAGCTGATCCTTCTCATACCAAGTTGGTGGAGAATCTCTACATGTCATCTGTTTTTCGACCTTTTGATTTTTTGACCCATTGAGTTGAGGCATAGGTTCTCATGAGCCTTGA
>NW_009799099.1:3397090-3487154 GCF_000213175.1 Neurospora tetrasperma FGSC 2508 | reverse complement strand
GGGATGATATCGAAGCCACAAAGCCGTGGGCGGAGGGGGTGGAGTGGTTGTAATTCATTTTGGTGTTTGGGCTTTGGCCTTTCAGGGGCAAATGGGTAGTGAGACTGTTATGATGATGACGGCGATGATGCATCTTGGGTTGGCTGGATTTCATAAGGGACTTTTTGGACATACATTCCTGATATAATAACATTGGGTATACTGACTTTCCGTCCTACCCTCTATGAATCCCATCACGAGGCCGAAGTACCTCGTACCTCCCGCTCACGTCAAGACCCCTTGATCGAGGAGAGCTGATCCTTCTCATACCAAGTTGGTGGAGAATCTCTACATGTCATCTGTTTTTCGACCTTTTGATTTTTGACCCATTGAGTTGAGGCATAGGTTCTCATGAGCCTTGAAAAAAAAAAAAAGGGACGTCTCATTGTTATCGTCCATCGACTATTGACTGTGAACCCTGGCGGTTCAGCAGATTCACTTCGTCGGATATTGTCTGCTGCTGGTATTTTGCTTCTCTGGACATACGTTTGTAAAGCAACTAGTAGGCAAGGCTGGGCAATTGGAGGAGAGGATTATGTTGGTGTGAAGTTGTCAGTCAGTAAAAACTAGAACACAGTTGGTTAGATGTCACCGGCCGGTGCACGATACGTTATAAAGTCTACGACAATCACACATACCACCCCAGACCAGAATAATAATCTGATAAGTGAGAAAAAAGACCTTTTTCCGTCGCTCGTCGCCGACATCCGACACCTACTTTACTCAAGGAACCAGCCGCTTGATTCCCACGCTGCTGCTATGTGTGCGCGTCTTTCTTGTCTGTAAAGGATGGAGGATGGAGGATGGGTTGCAATAACAACCCCTCAAGTTCCCAATCATGGCTTTCTAAAGTCACTCAAATCGCAGCCCAAATCAGGCACAAGAGGGCAGTGAAGCAAGGGTCGGGGTTGGATTTTGGAATGGAGGAGTGACTTGAACCGAAGCCTTGTATGGGAGTCGCCATGAACAGTGGCCAATGGCCAATGAATCAAACACGCGGTGCATACTCCCCCTTCGACAGCCATATGCTCTGCCATTGAACCAACGGACTTTTTGAAGACAGGGTTCAGATTGTTGTTCGTTCATGACCGACGACTTCATTGAAACCCTTGGATATGGATCGTGCTGGGTTGCCGCTTAAACGGACTGTATTCCTCGGCTGAATCAAGATCATGGGACGTGAAGTATTTCGTCGCAAATCAACAAATCGTAACAAAATACAAAAAGGATACGAACGCACCTTGCATGTGCATTTCCCCATCTTTTAGTTTCAATGTGATAAAGATGCATTAACAGTATCCGCGTCGCAATGGCAATGGATCAATACAATACGATGGATGAAAAAAAAGGAAAAGGAAACAAAAAAAATATCGCCAAGGGGGGTCCGATCTCCGGCAGCGCTATTCCAAGGCCAGTGCTTAGTAGCGCTCTCGTTAACGAATCAAGACGCGCATGAGGGAGCAAGCCTCAGGGACCCCCAGACGGAGCGGCTTTTCCAAACACGGAAGCTCCCTTTGGCTTCTTGCCTTCCCCATTTCATGGATTTCATGCATGATTTGCCGAACCTTGAACAGCTGGGAAATTTGAGTGTGTTCTTGGCCATCGTCAGACCTCGCATTTTGAAATCTGAACCTCTCATATCTTCTTCCCCGAAGCACCGCGATGCCTGAACGGCCAAAGTCTACAGCCTATCAGGGTGCAGTGTTCCCTCCTCGTGGGTTTTTCATGGCAATCGAAACGTCGTATTTGGGACAGATGATTTTTGAGGTCGTTTTCAGTACGTTATTTGCTTGCTGTTGTTGTTGGTTCATCCAGATTGCGGGGAAGGTTCAAGTTGTTCAAATGGATGAAACGTGCCTGGAGCCTCTGGAGGATATGAAAGGACTGACATAATTATCCAGTTACGATCAAGAGCTGGACGTTCTACATATGTACCACTAAAAACTTGTGAACCCACCATCACCACTTCTTACAACGAAACCAATTGATGCGGCGGAGTTTTTCCAGGAGATCTCCCGTGTATTTCTTTCGCGGTGTATCTGATGGGCCCCGAGACTCCATATCCGCGTGGGTGACTACTGTGTATCGCTTATCGCCATGCTTTTTCACACCACATGAGGAGAGAGAGGAGACACACTTATCTCACCCTCTCACCATGTAACTGTAGTTCCCCATCACCCCCTTCTGATCTGCACATCAACCCGGCAGTCTCGCCCATTCATCCACCCACGACACCACACACACTCACACCCTCCGCTTACACAGCTGCTACCCACATTTCAAGATGCAGGAACCTTCCCTTTTGGGACATGCCAGCGATTGATCGACAAATACACGCACTTTATGGGCTGAAGGCCCGTGAGGTTCACGAGGAGGCCTGAATTATAAAAGAACTATAAAAGAAGCCAGGCCATCAAGGTCCATCTGGTGACCGAAACCCCTCGTCCTTCAGTTCCGTCGTGTGATCCCCGTCTCGTTTCGTTTCGTTCCTCATCTCATCCCACCCCCACCAAACCAACTCCAACAAGCCGTCATCATGGTCCAGCTCCTCTCCGCATTCGTCTCCCTCCTCTCCGTCGTCGCCGTCTCCGGCGCCGCCATCCCGGCTCCTGCCCCCGAGGCTGTCGCTGATGTTGCGCCTGAAACTGCTACTGTCGAGCCTACCGGCAACTTCACTGCCCAGGCCTGCATGTATACCTGCGGCTCAGTCTGCTACAGCTCTTCTGCCATCTCTGCTGCTCTGAACAAGGGCTACTCTTATTACGAGGACGGAGCCACCGCTGGAAGCAGTACGTTTCTTCTCCGTTTTAGGTTCCCTCCTTTCCTTTCTTGCTTTTTCCTTGCTTTACCTATGTCCAATATCTTTCTTGTTCTTCTCCTTATTCTCTCTTCCTTCTTCGGTCCCTTTTCTTTCTTTCAAAGCAGCGCTAACAAGCCCCAACAGGCAGCTACCCCCACCGATACAACAACTACGAGGGCTTCAACTTCCCCACCGCCAAGCCCTGGTACGAGTTCCCGATCCTGTCGTCCGGCCGCGTCTACACTGGCGGCTCTCCCGGTGCTGATCGCGTCATCTTTGACTCCTACGGCAACCTGGACATGCTCATCACCCACAATGGTGCTAGCGGTAACAACTTTGTTGCTTGCAACTAAGCGATTGCCTTTGGGATTGGGATCGGGAATAGGAGGGGAGACAATAACCTTATGAGTGGATGAGATGATGGGATGAAACGGAATGGAACAAAGGGGACCGTATCCTAGCGCCGGTATCGAGCTGGACTGGACTGGACTGGACCTTGACGGGGCGCGTGGTGTACATAGCCCAAGTGGTGTGTGCGAATCCTGCTAGTCTGTACATATTGGACTTACCCTGCAGCGGAAGTTCGGTTGTTAGCATTTTCAAAAGAGGGGAAAAAAGAGATTCAATACCCTACACAGCGAATTATCATATGGTTCTGAACACTGACTTCACTTGCACCTGATGGAGCGGAGGTTCAGTCATCAGCAGTTACCCCGTACTGCCCATCTTCATACAAAGCACCGATAGACACCCCTTTGTTATCGGCAATGAGGCCAATGAGCTGCTGGCCGATGTCCTTCATATCGTTGTACTCTTTGAGCAACTCAATGTGCGTTTGTACTGTTTCCTCTGGTGGTTGACTACCGTTTCTCACATGTCAGCCAATTTGCCTTGTCGGTGGCGAGGGGTTTAGTTTTGAACCCCTTTAATAGTGAAGTATTACGTACCTGAGGGCTGCCTTTTCCTCCTCTATCTTTCTTGACATGTTGAATAGTTGGATGAGATCCTTTTCGGCTTGTTCAAAGGCTTGGAATACCTTGGTGAGATAGCCGAAGTACTCGTCCTGACAGCCGCGAGATACAGGATCAGCATTCTATTCTTGGCGATATACGGCCATGTTAATCTTCCAACACATACCCTCATCACTGACTCCAGTTGATCTCGGGTTTTAAACTTGACCTCCACAGTCTGGTTATCCCCACCAGTCGTTATAATGAGCACAGGCTCGACAGATTTACTTTCGTGCACTTGCAGCTTCCAAGCATTGTCGGGAATTGCGCTGTCTTGATTTTCATTTCTAGTTTGAAATGGCTCTTCATTGAAGTATTTCAGCTTCAAATCCTCGATTCGGATTTTATATTCGGCAACAAAGGCTACAAGTTTGGCGTTGACCTCGCGCCACATTGAAGCAGTGCATCCGGTCGGGGTGTTGTTGTTGAGCCAACGCCGACACGAGGCGATGAGATCAATTTGAGTTTGCGCGGCTTGAGCGAGATGTTCAGGCAGATCAATGAGGCTTGACTGTGACATTGGCTTTGGAGCTCGGGAAAAGCTCGTGGGCGTCATGATTGTGTTGTCGACCTGTGTTAGTAAGAGAGAACGTAGAAGGGAAGAAGAGAGGATGAACAAACGTCGAACATTCGACATAGGTAAGGTACAGATAGTCATATTGACAGCACAGTTAGGACAGACGGAGTTCACACAGTGTATGGCGAGATATGCAGTACTAGTAGCATAGTAGTACCGATCTCTTCAGAAGGGAAACGTCGCAAATGGTTTCTGGGCCTGTTCTTTTTAATTACAGGGTAACTCGCTAGCATCTAAGCATAGCATGTAGACCAATATGGCATCGCTGTTGATGTTTGGTTTTTTCTGCTGTAAGAAATCAAGTTTTGTTAGACGCTGCTGGTTTGCTTCCTAACCTCCCCCATGCCTTTGACTGTTTTGAGCACCAAATAAGTCATTGATGTTCAGCTGCCTCCCCGCCAGTTGACTCCCTTCACTATTGCCACCAAACGCTCCCAGAGATGCCCATGGTGCTGGCGCCTGTGCGTAATCTGCGACGGCAGCCCCATTGTTCGGCACGCCCTGCTCATACTGAGCTCCGACAACCTGGTTATTAACCGCGCTCAAAGCTGCCCTTGCCTTCTCCCATTGGGCCTGAATAAGACTCCAGTCGGGATACTCCATAAGAAATTGACCCTGCGAGTCTCCGGTTCCCTTCTCCTCGTTGCTGTGTAAATGAAAGCCGAGTGCTCTCCCGGGTCCCGCTTCGTCGGCCTCCATTTTCAGACTTAGAAACTTCTCGTTTGTGGCCTCGTACATTTCGACTTTTGACAGATTGATGGTAAGATTCTCCATACTACGTCGATTCAGCACAAAGAGGTTGACCTGTGGTAGTTCGTGGCCGGTGGGAAGCACGATCGGGTCGCACTCGCAGAGGAACATGGGACCCTCGACATCGCGCAGTTCCCAGGAGTTTGTTGTTGAAGACCACTCGAAGAGACGAACGAAGGAGCAGGTCAGGAGGATGGCGCGTAGGCCAGAGACGTAGCGCTTCAGCACGGACATGTTGAGCTCGTAGTTGGTACGGGTGGTGGTGTGCACGTAGGTAGCCGACTCGTCCACTTCTGGCACGTAGTTTTTGGGATCGTACATGCGGTTCTCGGCATCTCGGGGCTGGGCCGCATAGCTGGTGTTGACAACGTCACTATCGTAATCGGATTGCTGGGCGTAGCGGGGGCCGCTTTCTCGGGAGCCGCCATTGTTGTACGAGTGGTTGTTGCGGCTGCGCCCCTTGCGAGGGGTTGGTCTCCCGCTCATGGCGGCAGCCTTTGGTTATGGAGGAAATTCGGGATATCGACAAGAGCGATGACTTGGGTTGACGATGTCGGTGAAATGGACGGACTCGAGATACGCGGCTTCGATGACGGATGTCGATGATAGAAGACGACTATAACGAAGGCGATGGGTATCGCCTCAGCTGAGTACTTGTATCGGCGCGCGACACTCGGCTAGAGGCAAAGAGGTGATTGTCGATTGTGGATACCCGTATCACAAGGCATAGAGGTAACCTAATGGATATTGATGCAATTCGTGTTGTAGCGACAGAACTATGTACTGTAATGGATACATCCAGGTAACGGACGAGATGAGGATGTGTTGGGCGTCAAGCAGCGCCGAGGTGCCTGCCGCGCGAGTACTTGGTGGGGTGAATCTGGGGAGCTCCACAGACTGACCACTCAAAGGCTTGCGATAATCGCTAGAAGTGGGACAACACTGATAACGACAGGGGCAGTGGACAAGCTCGAAACAGCGTCATCGTCCACTGGACCAGCAACCCTGATCTCCCTGTGAACGGCAGGGCCAGGCGCCCGAGGCCACCCCCTTGCAACATCCACATACCTACCTGGGCTAGAGGCAGCCAACATTTCCTCCGTGATCAACACCATGACTCGGCATGGGTCGAGACACTCTTCCTTGTTCTTTTGCCTCTTGTATATAACCACCAACCTCAACAGACGAAAGGCGTTATTATAACGGGTTTACATTATCTGTCAACACTACCACACGACATTCTTGCCCGCTATTTTAGTCCTGCCTAACCGCCTTGGTGACATCCAACTAACACGACCTTGTGCCAACTGACCAACTCTTGCGCCTGCCTTGCGCGCCGTCATATCTCTTTACTGGGCAGCCCTTACGGAATCATGAACACGACGAACAAGTCATCTCGACATTTATAACACAGGCCGCCACCATGCCCTCCTCCGAAGGACCACCACCCCTTAGTCGCACCCGCACCGGGTCCGCCACCACCGACCCCGCCGATCTGGGTACAGGCAACCCCCATTCGTTACACCAAGCTGTTTACGCCCGGCGCGAAGAGTATACCCGCCCCCATCGGATACGCGTCAAGGTCGGAACGTGGAATGTGGCTGCTTGCCCTGGCACGGATAAAGACCTGGCCAGCTGGTTTGTCGACGGCAAGGGAATCGACACTACGCTAGCCACTCTCGATCTTAACCGGAACGCGGCTATCGAGGGGGACACTGATGGGGAGGACGGGGTACACATACTGGGTAGAGACAAAATTGGCCTCTATGTGCTGGGATTGCAAGAGGTGGTGGACCTAAACACGGCAAGCCAGTACGTCAGTCGCGTGTACTCTGGAGATGAGGGGGTTACCCAAAAGTGGAAGACTGCGCTCGACACCGCTCTACCTCCAGGCTACAAGCTCGTTGCCTCTGAGCATATGACTGGCCTCCTGCTCCTCATCTATGCCTCTCCAGAGGTTGTGCCGACCATCAGCAACGTGAGCACTGTCAGCGTTGGCACAGGTCTCCTCGGCTACATGGGCAACAAGGGCGCTGTCGTCACTCGCATTATCCTCGGCGAGTCCACCAGGCTGGTCTTTGTCAACTGCCACCTTGCCAGCGGTATCGAAGCAACGTATAACGAGAGGCGCATCTGGGACGTTGGCCAGATTCTTGGCCGCACCCGCTTCAAGCCCGTTAGCTTTGCTGGTGTATCAGAGGACTACGAAGAAAAGATCGGCGACGAGGACTTTACCTTCTGGTTTGGCGACCTCAACTTCCGTCTCGATGGTCTGCCTGGCGACGACATCCGACACCTCTTGATGTTGCACACAAAGGGAGAATACGGTGCGCCCAGGCCAAAGTTCAGGCGCGACAACTCTCTGGAGGGGGAACCGATCATTGTGCACGCTGACAAGTCATCCGACGCTGGCGACGAGACGAACGATGGCAACTCGACGACGACCCACTCTACGGGAGACACCAAAGCTACCGACTATGATAGTGATTCCGACTTGGATGCGCTTCCCGATCCTGATGACTTTTTGCCAGACCCCCATGATGATCCTACTTCACTGCAAGCAACGCTAGATTCGTTGCTTCCCCACGACCAACTCACCCGGCTGATAAAGCAGAAGAAGGTGTTCCATGACGGATGGCATGAGGGCACCATCTCCTTTCTCCCATCCTACAAGTACGACGTTGGCACCGTCGGCCTTTTCGACTCGAGCGAGAAAAGGCGGGCACCGAGTTGGTGTGACCGAATCCTCTACCGCACCCGTAAGGATAAGGAGGCGTATGATAAGAAGATCAAAGAGGCCGAAGACGCACGGAAAAAAGATGAAGAGATGAAAGCTCGCGGTATCGATCAGGCCGGAGATGACGACGAGGTGCTTTTTGACTACGATCCGGATAACGACGGCGACGACGATCACTCGCCAGATGTGTCACGGCTGGAATACGATGAATACGACGAGGGCGAGGAAGGCGATAACCAACACGACAGAGATGACTGGGTGGATAGGATACGCCAGGACATCTACACGTCTCACCAAAGGATCACATCTTCTGACCACAAGCCCATCATATCCATCTTTACCCTCAACTACGACGCTGTTGTGCCGGACTTAAAAGCAAAGGTCCACGCAGAGGTGGCCTGGGAACTGGACCGCGCCGAAAACGAGGGCCGCCCTTCTCTGACCGTGGTCAACGACTCGCGCGACACCCGAGGACCGGGGCGTCCTGGTGGTTCTCAAGATTCCGCTGAAGAGCTCGTTGACTTTGGAGAAGTGCGCTTCCTACAAAAACAAAGCGCCACCCTTACACTTGCAAACACGGGCCGAGTTGCATGTACCTTCTCTTTCGTCGAAAAGCCCTCTCCTGCTAAAGAAGATGGCCCGATCCTGCCCCCCTGGCTGAAAACATCCTTCATCTCGTCAGAACCCGCCATCGATGATTCACATTTACCAGATCTCGGCAAGGAAGTTACGCTGGAGCCCGGTGAAACGGTCAGGGCGCAATTACAGGTCCACATTAACCATGTAGAGCAGGCTAGGGTACTCAACAGTGGGAGGGACAGGTTAGAGGAAGTTCTTATCCTTCGGGTAGCCGATGGCCGGGATCACTTCATTCCTGTACGTGGTGTTTGGATGCCTACGTGCATCGGTCGCTCCATTGACGAGCTTATCCGGGTTCCCGAAGGGGGTCTGCGCAAGTTTGTTCACTCCTTGACTGCGAAGAACAGCGGTAAGGTCATGTCCGTCCCAGAAGAAATGGATGTCCATTGCGCTGCGCCCAGGGAGTTATTCAAACTCACCGAGGCCCTTGAGTCGGTAACAGAGCGCGTATTGGCAGACGAGCAGATGCTGGAAAAGTATAAGGTCCCTAGAGCATCAGGTTGGCCCTTTGAAGAAGATACTTGGCGAGTCACCGACAAGTCCCTCCGTGCCTCTCGCGCCGCCGACCTTATCGACGCCCTCGACGAAGGCATGACCCACATCGTGGACGCTTTTTCCGCCGAGGTTCCGGCTGTCGAGCGTATTGAGACTGTTGCCGAAGTCCTCAAGCTCTTCCTCCGCGGCCTCACGGACGGTATCATCACGACGTCTCTTTGGTCACGGATCGAACAAGCTTCTCTCGTCTCCCTAGGTCAAGGGGCAGCTGCATCCTCCAAGATTCCACCTCAAGAAACAGCCTATGAACAGGACAAGGGCACAGTCCTCGACATCCTCTCTACGGCGCCCAATCACAACATCTCCTTCGTCTTTCTAACAGCCACCCTAGCCAAGGTCACCACCGATCTTTCCCCCATCACAAAATCTGACCTGGAACTCCTCAAATCGGACGCTCCTGTGCGCCTTAGTATGCTGAACAGGCGGTCACTCACCGCAGGACTGGTTAAACGGAATACCTCGTCTGGGTCTTCGGGGCAAGCAATGGCCGCAATGGCCGCTAGGCAGGCGAAGGAAAGGAGCTTTGCTGAGGTGTTTGGAGAGCTGGTATGTAGAGCGCCAGTGCAGAAGGGCATGAAGGATAAGGAGAGGAAGGCGGTGGAGGAGAAGCAGCAAGCTGTGCTGGAATTGTTTTTGAGGAGGAGAGGGGACTGAAATGTAAAGACAGGTTGACAGAACCGATTCTTTAGATGGACGTTTTGGAGTAGTACGGGACATATGGGAAGCATGCTTGGCGTACGGGAACACTGATGGCTTCTCACTGACAAGCGAGTTAAGCCTTGCGTTTGAGTTGTACTACAATGTTTGTTGGCATAGTGTAGTGCTGTATTAGTCAGAGGGTAGCGTGATACCTTGTTGTTTGTCTAGCGGAGTTTTGGTTGCTTCGATTCATCTTCATCTGGGGTGGTGTTGCCGATGGTGGTGATCAGTTTGCTCACCGGAGAAAGTTTGAGAAGGCGACGAAAGCTTGGCTGCGATCGGACCAACATGAGACTGAGGTGAAGTGTCATAGGATCAACTCACTGCACTCCATCCGAGCTGAGATAAATTAGGCACGCGGGTTTTCTTGGGGTCATTGCAGATATTGCACTTGAAGCTCTCCACACGGCCAAGGCCGTCAGACTGCCAAATGGGAAAGAGCATGTGTACGATGTGGAAGGAGGGAATCCACTTTGTTTCTGTTTACTCAAAGTTGGGAAGCTGCCTTGCTATTACTCTGTTTCAGGAGTGGCAGCCTGGATACCTGATTCCACTCTTGATCCGGTCTTTGCTTCGTATGACACAATTCGAGCACAAGAGCAGAATGGCAAAACCTTGGGCCAGTCTGTCTCCGTGGAGTCACGGCGTCTTCAATCCCATTCACCTGTCATCGCCAGGTGGCTCCAGCCTCTTCACTGTTTTTGTCCAAGGCAAGGTCAGCGGGCTTTCACTTGACATAAGTTGCCAGCTGCCATCCCCTCTATGCTATATAAGCTCAGGTTACGAATCCAATTTTTTTTTTTTTATCAGACCACAGCCCCTCCTCTAATCCAGCGAATTTCATTACCCAACTTTCTGGCATTTTTACCCTTCCACGAGCTGAAGCCTCGGTGCAGTTCTTGTACATTCACACCAGACTCGAACAAGCGACCACTGCCGGCGACACAAACACCATGTCCTACGAACATCGATGTCTCATGCGCCGCCGGCTCGAGCTGTACCACGACCTCTTGACAGAGCAGCTGAGGCCTAGAATCGAGGCTGCCGCTGCCGCTGCCACCGAGAATGAGAACCCAGATTCCGGTACCGATCAGTATATAGATGACGATACTGACAACACTGACGACACTGACGACTCCGACGAGGATCTATGCGACTGGGATCACGCTGAGAACAAGTCGTCTGAGGAATCATATGCCCGTGTCACTCAATGGCGTTGTGGGCT
This sequence comes from Neurospora tetrasperma FGSC 2508, assembly GCF_000213175.1. Taxonomy (NCBI): domain Eukaryota; kingdom Fungi; phylum Ascomycota; class Sordariomycetes; order Sordariales; family Sordariaceae; genus Neurospora; species Neurospora tetrasperma. Next base: position 3,476,123 of record NW_009799099.1, on the reverse strand, counting down.
TGAGAGAAACGAGGTCTGTGAGACGGGCGCTCCAAATCATTGTGGGCAGACTGAGGAGGGGACGGGTCAAGTGGATTTGAGGCAGCAAGATAACAAGTACGAGGCTTGTCTTACGGCGGGAGTCCGTCATATCGAGCAGGCCCGTAGTGGCACTGCTGCGGACATGAGCGTGCAAAATCTTGGAGGACCCCTAGCACCACTCTTGGCTACCTTGCCATTAAATCCTATGGCCAAGAATGAAGAACAAGGACAGGCAGATGATGGCGAAACAGCATCGAGCAGCTTCGAAACCACAGAGCGGGAAGCGAGCAACATTGCATTACCCGATCAGGGGAATTCGAGCTCGGAAGCATCAAAAGATGGCTCGCCAGACAAGTTCACTGCATCACCCAGCTCCTCTTGCCGCGAGTCGTCCGTCACTGCGAGCCCAGTGCCCAAGAACAAAGGCAACGATCCAACCTCCCTACTCCGACAATCCAACCTCATCAATCAATCTCAACCAATTACCACAACCTTGAAGCTTTCGCAGTCACCTCGTCGTTCAAAATCGCTACCCCCGCTGAACTTCTTCCCTTCCCGTTGTCCACCCACGCCACCTCCAGACACTTCCTCCTCCACCTCTACCTACTCGCCACTGCGCTTTACTGTCACTCCAGCACAACTCGAGTTTTTCTACAAACACATCCACGAGGTCGAGTACATGATCAGAGGAATCGACTACCAGTTCCAAATGCATGAGTACCGGGATGAAGTCCGTCGACAGAATCGACGAAGGCGAATACGGACAGAGGTGGAGGAACGGATGAGAATCATTGAATGGAACAATGACATCCCGGGTGAGGACTGGGGCAGTGTGGCAGGTATGGATGAGATCGAACTGGTTGAGGAGGCAGCGGAAGAGGCCAGACACCAGAGCTGGGAGAATAATACTGTTGTTACGGAGTGGGATACTGGTGGTTTGGAGGGCAATCAGCCCGCAGACACCGAAGGGGAGGGCGATGATGATCCCAGCTCTTATGAGCCTGGTGGGGTGGGAGATGGCTGTGCAACAGATGGACATGGGGAAGAAGATGGTTCTGTTTGGGCCGACGGAGCCGGAGATGAGAATGCGGCCGCTGCTGCAGAGGGTACCAGCAGCGATGAGACCGGATGGAATTGTGCTTGGTCGTCCACTTGCTTGGAGTCCGAGAAGAAGACCCAGCCTCATCAACCAACCAAAAGCAGCTCACTTCGAAAGGGATACACCCCTGATGATATGGTCTGGGAGGAGGCGGTGGCCGAGGCTGAATACCTAAAAAGCTTTGGGCATCAATTTAAGAAGGACAAGCGTGGACGAAGGTACTGGCGTTTGTAAGGGGGTAACGTATGCCAAGTCATCACACTTTCTGTCGAGGAAGCACGATCGTTGTTTGGGTTTCATCTTGAGCAATGATTATGCTTCCATGTAGTATACATACCCAAGCTGACAAGCGGAGGCTTCATGTTTGACGAGGAATACTATTATCATTGCAATAAGTCCTTCGCTAACCCTGTATGGTGTGCTACCTAACACCCTACCCTCAAGAAAAGAAAGTGACAAGCACCACCGCCATGATTGGGGTCACAGGTTCACAAAAACACAAAAGCCCCCCCACAAGAGCGCGATGCCGACTGCAGCAGTAATGGTATTTTTTGCCGCTCCCGACTTTGCCGTTCCAGACTTTGCCGCAGAGGGTGACGGTCCGCCCTCTGTTATTGTCGATGTGATCGTGACCACACCATCACCATTTCCGCCCAAGGAGGTACTCGGCGACTGTACGCCCGAAGTGAAAGGAACGCTATCCGTGGTCGTTGCGCCTTCCCAAGCAACAGGTTCTGTATTAGCCGTCGGAATCGGTGTTGCCGTTGAGTTATTCGGGTTTAGAACACTAGAGATCATCCACGTGGTCAGTCATAGCAACCCTAGGCTAGGAGGAAAGAAGAAAGAACTCACGCATCAACGACATGAACTACCCCATTCTCCACCAGCACATCACTTTTAACCACTCTCGCCCCATTCACAAACACCTGCTTGCCACTTCCACTGGTCTCATCATCATCATCATCATCCTCAGCATTTGTCCCATCCTCTGTTGATGTCGACCCATCGACGACCCTTACTTTGACTGTCCCCCCTTCCACGGTCTCATAGTCCTTCTCAAACTCCTCACCTCCCTCTGATCCGCCAGTCTCCCCGTCGCTGTCATCATTCTGCATCAACAGATCACTATAGAACACCTTCCCCTTTTGGCCTTTCAATACGTGATAGCCCATGATATCCGCCAGCTCGTCCTCATCCATGTCCGACACCACGCTTCCTACTGCATTCCAGGCGTCGTTGGAAGGGACGAATATGGTGATGTCTTGTTTGGTGTTGAAGACGTCTGTGAGGTTGGCTCTACTTAGAGCGCCGACGGAGGCGGTTAGGGAGAGGAGGGAAGAAGCGGAGGAGGATATTTCGGCGTCTTGGTTGTTTGATGAAGAAAAAGGGTTGAAAGAGGCGAGGGTGTCGTTAAGTCGTGAAGGGAGAGAGAGGACATGATCGATTATGTGAATGGTGCCCCCGGAAAAGTTGAAGTTGGCTTGGGTTATTGTTGATTTGGTTATTTGTTGTGAACCACCAGACCCACTGATGCCGGAGTAGAAGGTCACCACCGGCTCACCACCGCCATCACTAGAGGAACTCGAACGAGCGATGACTCGTTGGCCACCAGAAACATTAGCATAGGGCGTAATATCTGGCGCCAGCAACGTTGGAATGAAGAGCGAGTTTCCGTCTATCCCGCTCCCATCGCCATCCACGCTATCATCCCTCTTCTTTCTTCTTCTCTTTGCCGCCACTGCAGCACTACTACCACCACCACCAGTACCACCACCACCAGTACCAGCAGTCAAGTTACTTGTCCACCATACTCCCCTCAACACATGGTAATTCCAAAAAGCCTCCACAAGCTGCGGATCAGAGTTATTCAAGTCATCCATAGTGACGGCTTCCCCGCCGCCGCTCCCGCCGCCGAACAGCCCGGCCATCGCGTCGTTGCTGGGCGCTAGTATGGTGATGCCTGAGGTCCCGTTGATGGCGGCGAATAAGAACTGTTGGGTCTGGATGTAGCTGTTGAGTGTCGAGAGGCTGTCGTTGAGGGCTTGGAGGGTCTCGGTTAGGGTTGGGGTGCGTTGGCCGCTTTCGGCGGTTTGGGCGGAGGCGGTAGGTGATGTGGTCGCTAGAACTATCGTGGGAAGGGTGCGCTTAGGTTTCATCGTGGTGTTTTGGGGGTGGAATATGGTGTGGTGAGAGCGGAGTTTGGAGGAGGTGGTGGTGGTGATGGAGTGACGGATGTCGAAGATGGTCAAGATCTCGGGCGTTGACATGAGAGCTGGGCAGGTCGTGGATGGGGATATGATACAGTCGAACGAGGAGTCGGGCAACTAAGCATTCGAGATGAAGATGAAGCTCAACATCGTTATATTGCACCTATAAACTCTTCCAATATCTCCATCTATCACGACCACCATCATGATCAACCGACTTGGCATCACTCGCTCGTCATCCCTTCCTCTGTGTTCCATCATCTCCAATATTCGCGAAAATTTTGCTGCGCCCTCCTATACGAAATTAACTTCACAATCAGTGATCCCGAGTGTAGTCATTTTGATGGCAATGTTGGAAAAGTTCGAAGTGTAAAGAACCGAGGGACAACCGACAAGCGAGCGCAGAATAAACAAAAGGTCGAAGAACATGGGCGATTTCTTCCAGATAAAAGTCCAAGACCTCATTCTTGGCAAGGAGCAGTTTGCCATTGAGCTGGCTAACTGGCTGACTTGAAGGATATCAGGAGAGCGGAACTCGCATCTCTCACTGCACATGGTGATCGTGGTGATCATGATGATACATCACAAACGGATGATTTGCCTCCTGAGCCGTGGCTTTGGGATTGATACCTGCGTGATGTTTGCATTAAATCGGCAGGACTTGGGGAAACCGTACCTTGAAATGCGCACAGTGGCTTGGTGCAAGCAGCTGTTGCTGCGCATATCTCCTGCTGGACTGCCACAACTTGCATTCCTGCCTAGAATGGTTTGTTGATTGTTGCAGTTGGCAGGCAAGAAAGGTGCGAGCTTCATCAAGCTCCCACTTCAGGACATGTATATCTCAATAAGCTGATGACACACAGCCAGTTCAGTATCGTTCTTTCCTCCTGTAACTCCGTGTCATTGACCTGGGGAAGTGCGAATCGAAATCACTTTCCGAGAGAGCATCTAGCGATGAAAGGAAATCCCGACCCTCATCAATTGAAGAGGACTGCTCTCGTCACAGTTCCGGGCCCTTTGAGTTCCACCATCACTCGTATGAAGAATGGGTGATGTTATGCAACCTTCTTCACACAATAATTTGAAGTGTCCCCTTACTCCGCCTTCATCGCCCAGTTGAAGTGATGTGGATCGCTTCTTGGTGGATCAAAATACCACAGCCTAATGCCACGCCCAGGACATTGTTCTCGCGTACCCTTCCATTGAAAGAATAATAATGTCTCCATAAGGCCTGAAGTTCTATTGTGATATCCCAATTGGGGGTTAGGGTCCGGAGTCCCGGAAGAGGCTCCTCAGGAATCATGCCGATCACAAGATGTGTTGTTTTCCAGGCCACAGCCAAGATGTCTGAATCAAGATATAACGATGCATTTCAACAGTGAAGGAAGTTCGAAACACGCGCCCAGAACCTTGGCTCAACCGCTCTCGGGGATACCGGTAAGGCTGCCGAGACATATCCAAACTCGGGCCGGACTGTCATCCTCCGGGCGGGGGTTCCAAGAACGCGAGGGGTGTCATTCTGACTGTCTTACACCAACCTGGAAAAGTCGCCCAGACGGCAAGATCTTGTGGGATCCGTCAATATTGAATCTATTTGTGATGACAACGTCTCAACACTTCTTGACAGTCATGTTAATGGCTTCAACAAAGCCGTAAACCGCTGAGGTCGGTCCCATCAAGGGAATCAAGAAGTCCGGGTAAGAAATGGAAGAGACTACAGGGAAATAACTCGAGTATAAGTACGCCCACGATGACCTTAACCACCTCATGTTCTGGTGATTCACAACGAGCAAGTTTGAGCAAGTTCCAATCTCATTCTTCCCTCTTCCCGTCACTATGAAGGTCCTCGCCCCTCTCGTTCTCGCAAGCGCGGCCAGCGCTCACACCATTTTCTCCTCCCTCGAGGTCAATGGCGTCAATCAAGGCTTGGGAGAGGGCGTCCGCGTGCCCACCTACAACGGTCCCATTGAGGACGTCACCTCGGCCTCCATCGCCTGCAACGGCTCGCCCAACACCGTCGCCTCCACCTCCAAGGTGATCATCGTGCAGGCTGGCACCAACGTGACGGCCATCTGGCGCTACATGCTCAGCACCACGGGCGACTCGCCGGCGGACGTCATGGACAGCTCGCACAAGGGTCCCACCATCGCCTACCTCAAAAAGGTCGACAACGCCGCCACCGCCAGCGGTGTTGGGAATGGCTGGTTCAAGATCCAGCAGGACGGTATGGACAGCAGCGGTGTCTGGGGCACCGAGCGCGTTATCAACGGCAAGGGCCGCCACAGCATCAAGATCCCTGAGTGTATCGCTCCGGGACAGTACTTACTCAGGGCTGAGATGATTGCGCTGCACGCAGCGAGCAACTATCCTGGTGCGCAATTCTACATGGAGTGTGCGCAGCTTAATGTCGTTGGTGGTACGGGTGCTAAGACCCCTTCGACTGTCAGCTTCCCTGGGGCTTACTCGGTATGTACAACCATTATTACGCAGAGTCGTCGGATGTTGTGAGTGAGATGATTGCTAACAGATGTTCTTCACAGGGCTCTGACCCCGGAGTCAAGATCAGCATCTACTGGCCTCCGGTTACGTCTTATACCGTCCCTGGTCCCAGTGTATTTACTTGCTAAATGGTTTAACAGTATATGGCATGGTGGAAAGGTGGTAGTACACCGTTGTAACATGTGAAAGTCAATACAATTGGTCTCAAAAGGAACCTCCTTTTACTCTGCATATCACCTTTATTCTTGTACATAGCTTCATTAACCTAAGTCTGCACATACGTACCTACTCGACGTATACATGATCAACGCATATCCCCCTCATCTACCTCCGAAATAAGCTATCTCTACCGGCCTACTCCTCCGCCTTTCTAAAATTCGGTGCCTCCCTCCAATACTCCTCATCCCTCAGCTGGTGCTTCCTCGTCCATTCCTGTATCCTTTCAAAGCTTCTACACTGATGTTCTACATCCCACAACAACGCAGTCCCATACGCCCTCTCCTTCTTATCCATCCGCAAATACTCCTCCGTGTACCTCTCCTCTTTTGTATCCTCATCAACATACGTATAAGTCTTGTTCCACCAATACGTCATTTGTACATCCCCATTACACATTATCGCCTGTCTCAGAAAATCGAGACAGTGCGCCCGGTGGTCGTGGTATTCCGCCTCCGAGGTGTTGGGGAAGTAATGCCCTCGCCAAAAAGAGCGCCGGATGAGGTCGAGGCAGTGAAGCTGGTGGAACATGGAGACGCCGTAAATGTAGGAACCCGGGGCGTAGTAGATCTCGGAGGATGGGTAGCTTAGTTTTTGGGAGGTTACGAGGGGGAGGCGTACTATGCCGTCGCTTGCTGGAGGTGGGTTGGGTTAGTGATGAGGGAAGAAGAGCAAGTCTGAAATGGATTGGAAGGAGGGAGGAGGAAGAGTGAGAGAGGCGGAAATGGAAAGGAGTCTCACGACCGAGGATGGATTCCCACGCTTTGTCGACGGAGGGGGAGGGGTCCTCTTGAAAAATGCGATCGGGATGGAAGCGCTTATTTTCGTACTCGATGACGTCGTCTTCGAGAAGGGGCGCTGTTCGTTGCGGTCCTGTTAGCTTAACAGCCATAGTAAACACATAGGTAGGATTCGGTGCCTTGTCTTACAGTATGGAGGTCTCGGTGCTTGGTAGAACGGGGAAGAGTGTATCCTCCATAGTGCGTGGAGATACAGGCATAAAATTAGGACGCTCAAGGCTACATTGATGGCGAGGACAATTCTCGCTGGCCTAGGCCACTCATCACGCATCAATCTCCAAGCTCTTGTATACTTTGGTTCTCGTCGAATGCATCGGTGCTGTTCGGAGCGGTCGGGTGTAGAGATGGAGTGTAAGAGAGATTCTGAAGAGCTCTCGACGTCGGGGACCTTCTCGTATTGCATCGTGATCTAGTTATCGACACTGAACTTGCAAGGAGACCAAAAGAAGGGAGGACGTACTGCAGAAGTTCTTTGAGGTGATGTGCTAATAAGAGGGTGTTGGATGCTTTATTTATCATTTGGCAGTGAGAAATCTCTTGGGTCCAGGTGCTTCGGCTATTGGCCCCGGGCGGCAGCTCAAAGTGGGCATATTCCATATAGTGTACTCCAAGCTCCTTTAGGTTGCGGGGAGGAAAATCATTCATCGTCGATGTGGCTGTTAAACTCCGTGGTGTATCGGAAAGTACGAATGGTGCACCTGCCCCTCCTGGTGCAACGGCTGCAGCTGACATCACATCTGACAACCCGCGCAACAACCCGACGAAAGCCGGTGCATCGGTGACTCGAAATCATATACTCGGATTTTGTCAGGCACGCGATGGACGGCACAAGGTAAGCCTACTGAAAGTATGGTCCTGCCGTTGTTAGGTACTCAGAACCAAAGCGCATCGTGAAGCCATCACCATCGGACTTAAACCAATCCTGTCCCGTTCTCAGAATGCTTGGATGGTTCTCACTCGACCGGCTGCGCAAGGCCAAGACGGAGTGTATCCAAAACGGTTAAAACCGTACCAGGTATTTTCCTTTGAATGCTTTCGTGTCCACATCAATTCTACCGCTATGTGTTCTCCGATCTGGCGGTAAGCGTCGAGATGGATGCAAAGGTCGATCAATTCTTACTCCAAGACCTGATAGCTAACGAGTATGGCGTTGTGGTCCCCACCCGTCAACCACAGAAACATTCGATCCCGAGCATCTAAGAAATCTGAGTGTTCAAGATGGCATCAGCTTGTGATCGTGGGTCGGTAACACCGTAACCGCCATTGCATCACGCAGTCAAGCACTTGGTTACCGTTCGCCAACATTGGCCCAGAATCGATGTACCTGAACGTTTCCCTCGCGTGCCAAAGTCTCCGATAGACTCTTGAGCAAAGCAAGTATAAGGATCCGACTTCACCTTCACCAGAGTCTGGATCATTAGCGTCGGCATCAGCATCAGGTTCAATTATAGCGTCACCAACTGCCACCACCACCTTTAACATCCCACGAACTCAAAAATGCGATTCATCATTTTGCTCTCCCTCCTTACGGCCCTCATCGCCGCCTCCCCCATCCGCTCTCCTCGAAGCCCCAATACTGCACTCGCACCGATCAACAAGCGCTTCGAAGCCAGTGTCCCCTGGATCTGGCGCCCTAAGAAGGCGGACTTCGAGCAATTTGAAGATGAGGGCGACGAGACCGCCACCGAATCCAATGCCGACGCCAATGCCGTAATCAACAAGCGCAACAACGGCCCCTGGCACTGGCAGACCTCAAAGGAGATCTCCGGCCAGTTCAAGGATGGCGCTGCTGATGTTGCTGCGGGTCATGCCCTTGACAAGGCCCCTGGTGCTGCTGAAGGTGCGAAGGGTGGGCAGAAGTGAGCTGTTGCTAGGTACCTAGCTGAGCCTTGCCGGTGAGTAACTTTGTCGATATCGATGACCTGCCGAGAAGTATCGTCTGCGTGCTAATGTTTGCGTTAGGTGCCATCGAGTGGAGCAGTTTTCTTTGGGTTCCATGATGGGCGTCCTGGGATGGTGTGTGGGACTAGGAGGCGTGATGGATTCATGGAGGCGGTTGGAAGCTAGGTGGAATAGTCTGAGGAAACGTATAGAAGAAAGGGTCATGACTATCTTTACTTACTTGGGAGGTCCTGGATGCTTGCCATTATTCAACATAAGACACACCGGCCTTTTTTTTTTTTTTTTTTTTTTTTTTTTTTTTTTTTTTTTTTTTTCTTTTAATTCGGACTCTATATAAGCCATTTTCCTCTTTCGAATTGCTTGCTCCTATTAATCAGTGATACCATGTAAGGTGCTGAGTGAGACAGGTAGTGAAGCTATAGCCCACCCTAAGCTGGTGATGACGGAGGAGGCGAGGAAGCTGGCGAGGATACTATTGTGGGAATTTGTGGTGTTTGTGGCGCGTTGGTGGTCGCCGAATTCGAGACAGGGGTATGGGTTGCCGCGTCAAAGGTTTGATGGGTGTCGAGGTGTTATGTGGTGCTGGTTTGGGTTGTTTCGTTGGTGGATTTGGTGACACCGAAGATGTTGAATGATGCGGCGTTTGGGTGATATGGAGAGATATGGAGAGGGTGGTGAAGGAGATTCAGAGAATGGGCAGATGGTCGATGTAAGGATCTGTGCCGTCAGTCTGTTAGGTGCGGAGATTTCCACGAGGTTCAGTTCCAAAACAATTTATTGATTCTGGACACCCTACCTTTTCCATATCTAGGTATGCAGCTATCCCTTCGCTCATCCAAACATGCCTGCTCAATTGTTTATCCAGATCCTGAACATCGTTCTACCTATCTTGGTTCATAGCTTCAAATCATCTCCCGTCGATCTCTTCCTTGCCCGCTGGAAAAAAAAATCTCACTTTTCCGAAACAAACATTGACCCCATCCATCCGTATGCCCGGCTCAGCCGTCTGCCGATTCGCCTTGCCATCATAAAGGTGAGCTTCCCTTTAGGATGCGGTTCATGGAATTGGATGGCCCGTTCAACATCCAGGCTGGTAGGACGAAACTGCCAGACAGATCCATACAGCTTCTCGGCCATAAATCCGGTAGAGGTCATGGCATGTAGGAAGTCGTTCCAGGGAATCTCGCCAGGGCTGGAGGTAATGTTGGGGTTGTAGAACAGCGTACGAAAAACCTTGATGGATCTAGCATCAACGGCAAAAGTAGGCTGTTTATCCCCAGTCACGTCCGGGGTGGGGGTTTGTTCCGGAGTGCTAGGCTCCGTTGAGGCATTCGTAGTTCCACGCGTCTTAACCTTGATCTTTGGAGACGGGGTAGGCTCGGATTTGGGAGCTGCGAGGCCGAAGAAGAAAGAAGAGAAGGGGACGATCAATTCATCCACATCTGCGACAGTTGTTTTCGCCCCTTTGTCGTCTGCACTTGGCGCGGGAGATTCAACCCACTCAGGTGTTCGCTGAAGACTTCGCCATTGAGTAAGGAGTCTCCGCACGAACGTGTTCTCAAGGTTGTTTGCGTCCTTGTACATGATTCGATCGACACCCTTCCAGAATTCGTCGAGGTTGCCTTCTGCACTTCTCAGAGCCTCCACATTCTCCTTGGTGCGGCGCTTGTCGACGGGGTAGAAAAATCTCCTAGATGCAGGCTTACCCAGCCGGACAAGTGAATGGAACCTGCCCTGCTTTTCACTGGTAGCCCTGACAATAGCTGCCCAAGGCTTGCTAGTTTCGGCAAACGCAGCCTTGATGTTATCCTCATGGTCGATATTGAGACTCTCAAAGCTGCGGGCCCACGGCTGGTAGCAGTCAAGCTGTCTCATACACTGGGTAATGATGGACAGCTGTCCGATTAAGCCAGCAACATAGGACGATATCATACGGCTAGCTTCCTTTTCAGTTTCCAGCAGGCGCTCCAACTCGTCCACAATTATGGGCTGTGAGGCGAGGAACAGGTCCATGCCGTCCTCCCACAGCGTCCTCAGAAGCCAGACCAACCGCTTTTCTACTGGAGTCAGCTTGTGGTTAGGGTTGAAGGCGACTGCGACGTCGTTCAGATCCCGCAGTGATCCCTGGGCTCGGATCGAGAGATATCTCATGGGCGGCGACGACATGACTGTCTGTTTCAGTTCGCCAAGGACACCCTTGGTGGCCTGGTAAAGGTAGAAACGGAATTTGAGTAACGCCTTCAGATACTCCTTGGGTAAGTCGTCCTTGACTGATATGGCCTTTGCATATTTTTCTTGGAGACCTTGCAACTCTTGGGCTTGGCGATGAAGCTCGTTGTATACCTCAACGTCCATGTAAGCCGTCTTGACAAGAGTGGACAAGATACGTGACCATAAAACTTCCTCGTTGACGGGATAGGATTTACCCCAGCGGTCTTTGAGGGTCTCTGGGCGATGTTCTTGCAATTCCAGGGCTTTGTCGACGAAATAATTGGGATCCTCACGTAGGGACCACAGGTGATCTTCACTGGCTGCCGCTTGAGCGCCCAGAAGCGACTCGATGCGGCCAAAGTCAAGTTTGGCGGGTACTCTGTAAGGAGCTTCAGCAGCCAAGACAGCAAGAGAATCGAATCCGGTTGTCTCACTTTCTTCTTTCATGTGTGGCTCGGGCTGGACGGGATATGAGCTGCTCAAAAGCTTGTCTTTGGGGATCTCGTGAAGAATCTCGGTGCAGCATTTGATCAAGAAAGATAGTAGGCGATCCTGAACTTCCAACACAAGAAGTCCTTCACCGGGCAGGAACTGTCTCTGACTCATGGCCAACTCGAAGTTGCTGGGGTGCTCGTCCCAGGACAAAAGCTTGCCGTAATCGTCAGGGTGCTTTTCGTCGACGCCGTTGAGGATCATGGTGTGCTCGTTAAGGAAAATGGGTACAACGGCTTTCGTAACAAAGGCAAACTTTGTATTGGTGGCATCGATGGCGGCAAAGGTACAAGGGTGGTGGCGTCCGCGCGAGTTTAGCAGCAGTGGCAGTAAACGAGGACGAGAGAGATCCTCTTGGTTGATATAAGGCCACATGAACCAATCTTTGTATTTGGTGCCCGACATGCGCTGTTGTTCAGACTCCTTGAGGAAGGCCTCAAAGTCAGGACGATGATTGGGGGCCATGTTGGGCCATGCCTTGAGCAGGATCTGGAGACGCTGTTCCTTCTTCTTCTTGGCCCAGCGTTTTTGGATAGTGTCTTCATGTCGTTCAAGGATATCGTGCAACTTGGCGTAGGAAGCGAATATGCTGTCACGTCTTTCCTTGGCCGTGCGGCGGACGGAATCTGGGGATTGACTTTCTGGGATGGGTAGCCCGCCTGGGCCGCCGCCGCCCAGGGCCTTGAAGATGCTCGCGGGGTCATTGAAGTCGATGTCGTCAAAGTTGATACCGGGACCGTCAAAACGTTCGGCATCGGCACTCCAAGGGTCAAATTGATGATTGGGACGGAGATCCATGACTACTGCCCGCCGCCTCTCAAAAAATGGTTGGACGAGGATGAAGGGGGATGGCGTGTAAGTGGTGAGGAGGTCCCAGTGAGGTTGTAGTCGAAATCGGAACCGGAAGCGGCTTGACGTCGAAGCAGCCGTCCCCACCTGAAAAGCGGGTCTCTGACAGCTGTGTGAGCTGGAGCTGTCCCAACCTTGCCAAACTTGGCAGGTGCCAGGCATCTGTCTTGGCTCAACATTGTCTGCTTGCTAAAAAAGAAGTGAACGATCTCAACGCATGCTGTTGCATTCAACTTGGCATCCTCGCAGACTTGAGTCAGAATTATAATGTCCATCCTCCTCAAAGCTGGTTTGCTCTGCAGGACCTTAAGTCCATCGCTGCAACACGCTGTCTTCTCGTTTGCAATCAGATCACCTATCCGCCTCGCCCATTACAACTCAGCGACTCCCAACACATCTCTTGATCTCCCTCTTCTTTCTTACTCTGCTTCTCGTCATGAATATTCATTGTTTATTGTCCCAAAGCTGTACCAATTTATCATTGCATTAACCTCCAGCTCTTTCTCCCATTTCGCCATCAATGATTATCAACCTCCTCGTTTCTTCTGCTTCTTCCCTGCATCTGGTTCCCTCCCATCGCAAGCAACAATCAACAACTTATTAACCCTGATGACCTCGAGTCCCTTGCCATCATCATCTTTCTTACCCTGCTCGATTCCGTTACCGCCATCACCCCTGCTTCTCTTCTCGGCTCTCTCTTCACTGTCCCCATCTTCATGTTCATCTCTCTTCCTCTTAGCACCCAACTCACCCTTTCCTTCACCTCCACCGCTTCCACCGTCTCGCAAATCTGCCTTGACGTTTCCAGGCCTTTGTCTCCTCCTCCGCCTCTTCTCCGAACCAACAGCAATCTCAACATCCTCCACCCACAACCTCCAAATATCGTCCACCAGTCTGTACTGCTTCAATTTCCCCTTCATCTTGATCACCGGTATTTTGTTGATGACTTCATCATGTGTGGCGAGCGTTTGGGCGATTACGCGGTCAAAGGTTGTGAGGACGTGATCGGTTAGTTTGTGGGTCAGGGATGCGAGGGTCTGCTGTCGCTGTTGCTGTGGCTGGGACTGGAGTTGTGGTCTTAGGTCTCTTGGCGTGGTGGATGAGGAGGAGGAGGAAGCATGGGTGCTGGTGCTGGTTTTCATACTAATAATTGGAGACGAGGGCTCGGTTGTGGTTGTGGTGCCAGTTATATCAATGGGATCGCCTGCTTCACTACCAGTCGGCTCAGTTGTCAGGTTGATAGGGTGGTCCAGGGCGGCGCCGGGGATGATTGGAAAACGGCCGGCAAGGATGAGCTCGTCCATTGCTTCGATCAGGGCGCTACCGAGGCTACCATCGCGGTAAAGTGTGAGGTACTCTTTGGGAGCGCTGTGGTTTGAGGACATTTCTGGCTGTAGTGAGCTTGCATATGTGTACGTACTATATGCCTTTCCCGTCGTTGTTGCCCTGCTCAGCGGTCTAAGCTTCAGCGGTTGAATTTCGCACGACCTTGGCCTAGCTGGCAGAGCTTATATAGGTGAGATTATCACGCAAAGTGGAAATGGGCGGTTGGGAAGATTGTGAATAGAGCCGATGGGTAATTTGGGAATATATAAGAACCGTGATCCACAGAGTCACTGACCACTGAGCCACTGCTATTGTCGGACCGCACTGTGATTCACGTGTTTAAGGTTTTGCGGGCCATCAACGGACCTTGATGGGTGCAAGGACTGGGCCAGAATTGAAGGTTCAGTGCTATTGCCTGGGGCAAAAACGGAAAAGTGATATCTTTCATCTCTCGCTCGAAAACCTTCTTGCTACCCCAACAATTCTTCACTTAAAGAGCCACAACAGTCACCAATGGCTTTCCTTATCCAAGGTCAGTGCCGCTGGAAGCAAACAGCGCAGGATCGTTGGGCTCTGACCGAGTGACGCGAATCCAGAAAGTCTCGTATCAAGCACCAATCCTGAAAGAGCTCATATTGGTAACCTACACCAGCCAAGCTCTGTTTCCGATGACCCATTCCGAAAGAACAGAAAGAGCAGGCACTTACCAGATAATTGGCCCAATTTCAACTGGTTTGTCTGCGGGGAAGAAAACCCATCTAAAGAGACATATATAGAACTATCTAGTTAAGTTACTACTTCAAGAAACAAGATGGAATTGGAAGTTCTGTGGATCTTTAACTGTTTGGATTCAACATAGCTCTTGCAATCCGCGATCTTCCTCGATACAGCTAAAGGTTTTACCAAAGACAAGTCCACTGATCGCATCAAAAGTGAAGTATCGAGATTTGCTTATGAGGTCCATCGGCCGGAATTTTACTCCATTCGAGATGTACCTGTCTTCAGCTAGCTTGATAAAGGCAACTACTCGGCTGCCTAATTCCGCTTCTATTGAGCGGTTTTCCTTGCCAAAGTACCTACTAGTCTAGAGTGGCTTGGTGGTTGGTATCATGCAGTATCCTTCACTCGAGTCATCTGTCAAGACATTGCTGGGCGCAATGCGTATATGTCGATGCGTTTTGGTTGCACAACTGATCAGAGATCCAGACAATACAAGAACTTGCCATACTTGTCGTAACACTCCATTGCAGCTTGGGGTTGCCGCCATTTCAAGGCCGCCATAGGATATGCACGTCAGTAGCAGAAGACAGTAAAGTTCCTGATGGCTGTATAATTGATTCTGAGCTCATTGTAGTGTCAACAGCAATAGATAGCACTGCACTAGATGATAACCTTGGGGCCATGAGAGCAATTCAAAATGCGCCGGGAGTTAAGGAGGTCGTCTACCGTTACGACGAGAATATCGAGGACGGGCCCCGAAAATCAAGTGCAGACAATTTGGACACTATGCGGAACAGCGCGCAATATTTGCATTTAAGGGGGTCTTTGCACGTGCCGGTGCTTCATTCCCATACAAAGAACATGCGAATCCCGGCCGTCAAAATGAAGTCTGCAGCCACTCGTGGTGCTCAAGGTGGGTTCAATGGAAGAGTCGGAGGGTGGTTGATTAGAAGAAAGAGGAAGACCAAGACCAAAAGGCCCAGAAAGACAACTAAATACCCCGCCAATACCTAAGACCATCATTGCACCTTCCAAGTTTGCACTTTCTGGGTCACTTTGTACATAGTATGTGTTTGCAGAAAAGGGGGGTTTGCATCTGCAGGGGACATCGCCATTTTGACAGGGGGAAGATGTCCACCATGCTCCCAAGAGGCTCGGCATTCATTCTGGCCCATTGAAGCACGCACGTGGCGACATAGTTTACATGGAAGGCGTGCTTCAGGGTTGACAATGGACGCTATAAAGCTCTTTTATCTTGTCGTCCCCCCCTCCAACACTTGACGACCGCATTTGCCTAACATTATCATCTTTTTGGGGTCCGTAACAGCTCGGAACGGTGGATGGTAGGAGGACGCTGACAACTGTTAAAGATCAGCTACTGTAACACCAAGTGTCAGAACTTACCTTATCGACGGGAGCTCAACAGGGGCCAATACGCACCGTTTATACAGCATATGGAGTGCGACCCCGCACCACTAAAACACAACACCACCACGAAAAGATCACCAAGCTTCGAGCGGGGACCTCAACCACTACCTCTACTTGCGGTACATTTAAACGGCGAGGGACGAAAGGGGAATCTCGTACGATAGCAATGTCACCTCAACCTCCAGTACCTATCAACTTCACTGGCCGTGCGAGAGCACTGGCATCGCGAAGCTGGAAGGTCTTCCGAGTCAACTGGCACTTGGGCTTCACGGCTTTTGGTGGGCCACCGGTCCACTTCAGGATAGTGAGTGCGGTCTGTACTGAATGAAACGGCCTGAACTGCAACAACCTAATTAGTCTGCTTAAAATTGGCCAACCTGCAAGATTACCTATGGGCTGACAAGGAGACAATAACAGTTCAATGACAAATTCGTGCAAAAGACCAAATGGATCGATGAGCAGGTGTACCAAGAGCTCTTCAGCGTCTCGCAGGCCCTCAGCGGACCAGGCAGCACCAAGATGTTGTACTGTATCAACTTGATACAAGACGGATTCCTTGCCGCCGTGTTCAGCTTCCTGCTGTGGAGGTAAGTCACAGCATCAAACATTTACCTTACACACGATCACCTACCTGCCGTGAACGACAGTCTAATAAGACGCAACCAGTTTACCGGGTGCCATCGGCATGTACGCGCTCGCTGTCGGCGTTTCAAAGATTGACGAAACCCTTCCGGGACCGGTGTATGCTCTACTATCGGGCCTTAACGCCGGTACTGTCGGCGTCATTGCCCTTGCTGCCGTCGAACTATCCGAAAAGGCCATCACGGACCGGCTAACGAGGATCCTGGTCTTCCTCGGCGCTACTGCCGGCATGCTATACAATGCCCTCTGGTACTTCCCGATCTTGATGCTAGCATCTGGCATCGCGACACTTGTACATGACTTGAGATGGATGCACCAACCGATTTCGGCCATCGTTGGTTTTGGTACGAATCTGAAGGTCAAGCTCATCAGGGCATGGCCTTTTGGAAAGTGGCCCGGATCAACTTCAGATGCGGATAACGATAACAATGCCGCGGGACAAGGGCGAAGGAACAGTGCAGATGACGAAGAAAACATCGAAATGTCGAGTGTGGCAAAGGCAACAGCGACGGCGTCAAGCAGCTCCGGTACCCGACCAAGAGCCGGACAACAGTCGCAGATGTCCGACCTTCCAGTCACCGAACAAGAAGCATCCATGTCGTCCTCCACAGCCGAAAGCGAGCCACGCATCATTCCAAGTGAGTTTCGACTCGACTTTTCCTGGAAAATTGGAACGGCAATCGTCGCTTGCTTCTTCGCCACCTTTGTTGCCGTCATGGTCACTCGCGGCGTCTTCCCGAATCCGCCTGGACTTCCCCTCCTGTACCACTTGTTCGTCAACATGTATCTTGCCGGAACAATCATCTTTGGCGGCGGCCCTGTCGTTATTCCTCTGTTGCGGGAATACGTTGTTGCCGAGGGCTGGGTGAATCCCCGCGACTTTCTCATCGGACTTGCTCTGATCCAGGCCTTCCCAGGGCCCAACTTCAACTTTGCCGTGTTCCTGGGGGCCTTGACCGCCATCGGCAGCGGTAATAACCCGGTAGCAGGTGCGGTCCTCGCCTGGGTGGGCATTTTCAGCCCGGGTTTGATCTTGGTCCATGGTACAATGGGGATTTGGAGTGCGGTGAGGAGCAAAAGATGGGTAAAGGCTGTGCTCAGGGGCGTGAATGCTAGCGCAGTCGGGCTGATCTATACCGCTGTTTACCGGATTTGGTGTGTTGGTTACATCGATGAGGGCTTTCAGTATGGTAAGAGCTTGGGCGCTGACCCGTGGTGGGTCGTGGTAACGGCGACGAGCTACGTCGGTGGGCGCTGGTTCAACCTCAAGGCACCTGTAGCAATTATTCTTGGTGCAATCATGGGGTTGATCAGGTACGGCGTTGTGTCCGCTTGAGCGATACTCTGATCCTTGAAATCTACGTATTAGCCTCAAGCCTGCAACAGCGAGCAATACAGCCGGGGATAATCGTGATGATCGGAGGGGCGCCGACGCGACACAAAACTCTAGAAATCTCCAACAGTCTCTTGCTAGGTCATCAGTCACTGGTGCTTTCGATGGCTTTGCGAGTTAGATAGAAAAGTCATCGCGCATAATATTAGAACTGTCAAAGCGAGGCCACACAGAACGTGGTCACTCGTAAGCTAACACATACACACTAGAGGTACGTATCAACCGCATCCCGTCACCCAACTGAAGCGTTGTTCAATCAGCGAGAACATAGCCCTCAGTTCCTACATCAGTTCTTTCGATCCGCTGCCGAATTTCATACCAGTCGACTCTCTCAAGTGTCCGCAAGTTCACGGGCTGCAACTTCAGCTTCCCCTCAGCAATCTTCTTCACCACCTTGTACCGCTCAGGATCTTGCTCCTCGATATTTTTCAGCCTTTCTGCGAGATCGGGAGGCCCATAAACTATCATGAAAACCATCACGCCGCAATTGACACAGTGCCGAAGACCGTGCGCCCGCTGGTTATATAAGTACTCGAAGGTCTCGGTGTATGCTTCATCGGAAAGGATTACATAGTCCCTCATGGGATACATCCCGACAAAGGCATCCTGAGGTTGAATGAGCGCAACAATTAGTAACTGTCGATGGCCGCATACAGATACAGGGTTCTTCTTACTCTCACACAGGAACTGCAATTGTCCTCTCTCACTGGCCATAACTCTTCCGGGTTTCGTCCGGTCCTCATCAGCTCGAACCGAACTGTTCCACAGTGGCACCTACCGTGGTACATGACATCTGGACTCCAAGGCAATAGTTCGCGAGGTACTTCGTCTTCGAGATTGGCTGTCTTGACAAGCGACCTGGAAGACTGGTTAGTGAATCCTGACGTTTGTTGACCGCCCAATATATGAAGTAGTGTCTTTCTTACTCAAGGAAGAAAATACTGACACCCTGAAAAGCCCGCACATTGACCAACAGTAGTCCCTTCAGAGGTCCATGCGAATGCATGCCCACCAATCCCGTGCCACAGTTGCTACAGAACTTCAAAATGTCCAGTGTCAGCAACGCGCACTATGGTATACTTCATGCATACCCCCTCTTGTGAATCATTGTGCACTCACCTGATCCGCTACCAAAGGACTTTCATACTTGATCAAAGGGCCATGATCTCGTGTCCATGTCAATTTGGCCTCGTCAGGCGTCGAAGGACAAGGAAGCCAAATGTAGCCCTTCATGGAACAGAGCGTGCAGGTGCATCTCACAGCTATGTCCACGAGCCTATAGCTTTTGAGGAGCGAATATTCAAAGCGATAGCGGCCGCAGTGACAGTTGCCCTTGAAGACTGCCCAATCGGTTGTGTGTGGGATCGTCTGCGTCAGCGATGCAGTTGGTGATGCAGAGTTCGGGGCCTGTGACACAGCGCTCGTGTCCGTCAACGGTGGAGTGGACATGGTGGAAAGATTGATGATGGGAAGAAGAATGACTGATAACGTCGAGTTCGAGTGGAAATGGTTATTATGAGTGGAGTTGAAAGTGTCTGTTGGTTCCAACTTGCATACTTAAGTAACACAAGCCCTGGAGACTAACACACCATGGCAGGCCAAAAAGGGAAGGTGAAACCATCCCACCACAAAGGCAGTGCCAGCCCATACCAACAATCGTTCCTTTCTCCCGAGCTTTACCCGGCCAGGCCATCTTTGCCAGCGACCCCCAGATTCTGAAGGAAGGCATCACTTACAGTGACTATCTACTGCTATCTCGTCTATCGATAGGTATTAACAGTGTCCACTTGTGAAGGAGCATGACCAAGACTCGTAGCAGATCTTACGACTGAGATACGCCATGGTTGGTTACATCGAGAAAGCTTGTCTCAAATTGGGCTGTCTTTGCTCGCTCAAGGTACCTTGCCGCCGCCAACTATAAACCTCCAACTCTTTCATCTCCTCACTCCCTTGCAACATCCACATCTTACAATAGTTGGTATGGTGGTCATCACCCACATACCCATCCGATATTGCTCTCTTACCAGAGCCACCCATCGCCGCTCGCAATGTCTTCTTCCAAGAAAAAATACAGTGCAGAATTGGAACTCCCGAGTGACATAACCATACCCCCATCTGCCCGCCATGACCTCCTCGAGCGGCATGGTAGAGTTGTGATCTGCATCCCGGTAGAGCATCCCCCAGTCTTCTTGGCGGGAAAGAAACTCAGAGACTAGGTCGGCATCGTGGCACTGGAAAGAGACCGGGTCTATGAGAATGGGGTCGAAGATGCAGTTGGATTGATAAGCGAAGGTGGGGGAGAGGCCGCAGTCTTCAAGGTCGATGGGTGGATGGCGAGAGGGAGAGGATCCGCCAGGTCACCCAGGTGAGAACTTGGATTCCCGGGAGATGGTTCGGCTGAGGGAGGCAATCATAAAAGGCAAGAGAGATGATTAAGCTTGAGCGATTGGCGTAGATTCATCGCCGAGTGGTGGTTCATCGTGCAGCAAGATCGAATATTGGTCGTCTTCAAACCGTCGCCGTCCAATCTTCAAGACATGATGGCAATTGTGTCCGTGAATTGTAACTTCCACTCCTTTGGACTCGAGAGCTTGCTTGGAAAGTGGAAAGGCCAAAGGGGAGACGGAATCGAGGTCTGCTGCCATCCCGTCGCTCTTGCCTTGCAGTGTGCTTCGTCGCCGACTCGCAAGACCAACAAGAATGACATTGTACAGGGGATGATGCGTCGCCTTGTATAGTAGGACATGCCGATGCCCGGCCACTGCACTTTTCTTTCCAAATCCTGAAACGAAATTTTCCCTTTCACGTGTTCGTAATTCATTACAGTTCCCATTACATCTCGAATCCTCCGCTCATTCATCGCGAGTTAGATCACCGTGTCACTCTTCAACCAGGATCGCCATGTCTGGAAGCCAAAAAAGCGTGTAAGACCATTGGCTGGCTGATCCCAGAACGTGAGTAATCGCCCTTGTCATTCAGTTCCGTTAGTGCATGGCCGTCGTCAGAGGCACTACGGTGCATCCTGCAGGGCACTCCACTAACGTGAGCAATCTGTACCACCTGAAGCTCACCAATCTACGTGGACTGCACCCTTTTGACAGCCGCACATTGGCAGGCAACCTAGGGAACCGAATGCTCCGGGGAACATTCGGCTGCCATGATCACAACACCGGCTCCCGTCTATGAGCCGACGTCTAACGGAGAGCTGACCGGCAAAATGTGCTTTATAGCATCACGGTCGTCCCCCCGCGCCCCGCGATTCGACAATTTCGCATGCGATCGAGTTCAGGCTGGATGACGGCGGAGAAAGAGGCGAATAGGTCCGGTCTCCCAGGCTGAACTCGTGGTCCTCGACAACTTCGTTTTCCGTCGCTTCCTGTCTCCTTCCATCGGGCTTCTAGACCCGAAAGGCCCGCCGCCCCTCAAACTTCTGAGTTCCAGCAGATACTCACCCAGCTCCGGGATACATACACGAGATGTGCTACACGTACGTGCCGACTTCCCAGCTGCGAGACACCAATATTCGCATAACGTACAACCCCCGCCGAGCGGTAGAGTCGACCGAGAAGCTGGACACTGAACAGCTCAACACCCCCAAGATCCAAAAAGATATTAAAGGTACTTGGCGAGAGCAGCCTCGATGACTCGGACTTGCAGTCATTCTCTTGTCAAGCTCACTGGTCCTGGTTACTCTTGGCTGGGTTGTTTGAGAGAATTGACATCTCGGACTATGAAGGTGAAGTCACAGTTCACTGATAACGTCCCATCGAAGCTACCAAGACATGGCTATAGTAAGAGCCAAACGCTGTGATCTTTCTGGTTTGCAAACTACGTCATGAAAAATCCGCCAGAAGTCTTCTCGTCAGCCATCAAAGCAACAGAGTAGGGAAAGGTTGTCTTCCACAACTACTTCGACAATGATATCCGCTGGCAGGGGCCGCCAAACTACGATGTTGACAAGGCTTGGGAAGATCTGTACATTGACATTGGGGTTGTCAAGATCTCCGAAGAGTATGCTAACAAATTGTCGAACCAGACTCTTCCGATTCCTGGATAAGAGGGGGGTACATCACCGAGCTGGAGGTTTATCATGAACTTCACAGCTCGGTATGTCATTTCTCCGTGATGTAGCTCCTCTGATGCGTTGATTGACGATCTCTTACCCGGACTAGGACCTAGTCCGGAAGCACTTCTATCCCGACGGCATCGGCGGTGATAGAGACATGACGGAGCAGCAGCGCAGGGAGTACTGAATTCGTTTTAGTGAGAACATGCAGTACCAATCCCAACAATATGACCGCTAAACTGAGATCATCAACCAACAGAACACTGCATCGATAACCTCCGCCAGACCACCATGTGCAAATCCAACATCAGTACCATCCCCTGGATATACATTGGACGAGTGCACGCAAACTTCCCCTCGGCCAAGACGACACACATCTGCCGCGACTTTGACAAGCTCACGAAGTAGATGCTGCATCCATATAGACATTTTCTTCAGGAGAAGTATCAGTTTCGACTCAAGGCGTTGTAGGCTGGTGCACTTGCTAAGAGCGGGAAGCATTTTTGATGTCCTGTCTGTTGATGATGCTAGGATGAAGTCGGATGATAGCTTGTGAGAAGATGAGAATGAATGGGCAGTTCCCAGCGAAGATCGATGCATCACCAAGTATGATGCATTAGAAACTTAGTTGACGTACCTTTGGCAAGTTTACAATACATCCGTCCACGTACAAAAGCCCTTGGAAATCCACCGAAAACGTGAAGCAAAATAATAGCAACAACCCTTCTGCCCTTCATACTACCATAACCGCCTACATCCAATCAGCCTCCACATAGCTATAGGAATATTCAAAATGTGTACCCACCATATTCTGCATCGGGTGTGTAGGACGTGCGAGAAGATAGTCTTCATCGCCACTAGAGAGGAGCCTTGCGAACTAGTCAAGAACGATTCTACCAAGTTCTGGGGCGACTGCGGAACTTCTGCCAACCAGGTGCAAACTAAGTTTGTACCCTTTTGTCCTTCGTGCACTTAAGAATTTCTTGCACCAGCTTAGAAAGGGAACGTGGCAGATCTCGGTTTGATCAAGCAAGGGTCCGGGATGTTGGAAATTGAAAACTACAAAGGTTCAGGGAAAAGTATCTGAAATAGCCAAAATATACATAGCCAAAATATACAAGACCTCACTGGCCATCCAGCAATGCAGAAAAAGGTCGCATTATTTCTGTGATGTGTAAGCCAGACTATGGGCATTACAAGAAGTACAGCAACATACAAGATCCGGCAGTGGAAAATAAAAAAATATGAAAGCGTTCGCAACTCAATGCCATTCATGTTATATCGTGTTCTGTATCCCGGGATTCTATCTGTCTCTGACGTAGGTCTCCGAAAAGGCTTCCTGCTACTTTACAGGTATGTCGTGCCCCGACCTAATCATTTTCAAGATGGTTTCCAACTAGTCATCGCCGTCCATATGTACAAAGAGGAAGGAAACAAATTGTTACATGGGGAAGTAGAGTAAAAGGAAAGACATATCAAAATCAATGCTTCACTCGGCATCGAGAGGAGCCTTGGGAGGGGTGTTGTTCACCTGGATACCACCGCGCTTCTTCTCGTCGCTGTCAGGCATGGGAAGAGCCCAGCCACCCTCGCTCTCGGGGGTAGCGAGCCAGAGGCGGAGGAGGTGACGACGGGGAGCAGGAGGGGCGAAGTCTGTTTTTTTGGACAGTGTTAGTCAGTATCGATCAGGGCCATCCACCTAAAAACTGTAAAAGACAAGAAAGAAGAGTACTCACCCTTATAGGCCGTACGAGCATGCAACAAATGTGCGTTGCTCAAGAACTGGATATCGCCAACCTCAAGAATCATATGCAGCGCCAGCCTCTGGCACGTCTCCTCAAGAATCTGCATTGCCCTCAACTGTTCCTCGCTCAATGCAGGAATCAACCCCTTGTCGCTGAAGCGAGTCAGAGACTTGACATAGTAAGGATCCCACTTGCAGTAAAGCCTCCCCTTGCCGCCGTTCTCCAGATACACAACCGGCTGACGGACCCACTCCTGCTGACCCTCCGACACCTCGCCCTTGCGGTCAAAGTACCAGATGGGCTTGGTGAGGAGTTCGGCCACGTCCGGGTGCTCCTGCTGCAACGTGTTCCAGACATGATGGACAGAGACAATGTCGCTCTCGCCGCCCTCCTGCGCACGGTGCACGCACAAGAGGCCGACGATGTCGCCGTCGTCGGCGTGGAAGAACTGTCGCGCGGTGGTGCGGTAGATGCGCACCGTGTGGATCTGGGTCGGGTCGTCGCCGACGTCTTTGACGTGGCCCAAGACGTGGCCGCGTCCGTTTTGCGAAAGGAAGTAGCCCAGGTAGGTGCCCAAGCCCATGTAGGCGACGGCGTTCTTCTCGGCACCCCAGACGTCGGCGGGGAACCGCTTGAACAAAATGAAGCCCTTGCCGTTGAGCAGGTCATCGCGGAAGTTGGTGAGAACTTTGCCGAGCTTGGGGAGAGGGAAGTTCTCCTGTGAGATGCCCGTGAGGGGAGTGCCGGAGGCAATAAAGGCGTCCGCGGTGTCGGAGAGTTCTTGCACTTCCTCATCGGTGAAGGGGTGGACCCAGCGCTCGGGGTTGTTGACAAAGTCCTCGCGCTTCCAGACGGTCGGGCCGGTGATCTCCTTGGGGAACTCGGAGTAGGGCTTAAGGACGTCGTAAAGGGGAGGGTGCTGGCCCGATGTACGGATACCGTCGGGGAAGATGTCGCGGGGGGCGTTTTGGTTGCGGTAGGCGTTCTTGTGCTTGAACACGGAGGGAGCAGCATCCGCGGTGGACTGGGCCTCCTCGACTAGAATTCCGGGAGCCATTGTGTCTGAGGGTATATGTGTGTGAGAATGGGAGATGTGGTTGAGTGAGTAAATGACTGATTCAAAAACAACAGGCCGGGAGGATTCAGATATCTTGAAGGTGTGAATGACGGACAGTTGCGAGTGCAAGGTGAATATAAAAAGAGGGGGTATAGCGAGGATATATTAAACTGTTAGGCCTGCTTCAAGACACGATAAGAACGTTGACATCCATCTGGACCACCATCATGTTTCACTTATAATAGTGATTGTGCTGCTTGCTGGTGTCGATTGCGTGATCATTAGCCGGCGAGGTTGTGACAAAACAGAACCGAGCATCCCATTCTCATGACACCTTCTGTACCTACCTAGGTTAAGCTACCCCGACCAAGTCGCCGGTTCTGTGGCAGCGACCCCAAGCCATTGCGATATCCCGAGAATCGATGGCGTGCTCAACTGATGAGACATGAAGCTTCAACCCCGCAATTCCCCCAAACATTTCGGGACCGTGATTGCCTTGTTCGTCATGAGGTTTCACTGAAAGAAGAAAGGAAATGCAGCTTCCAGACTGCAATCAGATGCCATTTCTTCGTCCGTCGCATTTCCACCCCCCACGGTAGAGGGATAACGAGTTGTTGTTTGGCAGACAAGGGTTAGGGTTCAGCATGTGCCTTGGCGGGCATTGCGCCATCGACCCGATCTACAACCATGTCGTGTACTGGTTCCCTCGTAGGCGATGCCTTTTCCAGTCGGCCGTTGTTGCAGATTGGCCAACGGGATCACAGCCGAGGCGCGAAGTTTCCGAGCTTGGGCGTCTCGGATGCTCACCAATGCAGGACGGTCATGCTCTTGCCCACCGTCGTACTAGAAATCTATGTGATTTTGATGGGGACGAGAGTCAGAGAGGTGACTTATTGAAGATCCGCCTTGAGCACGTCATGTTGACAGTCTCCAAAACCGCTTTCCTACGGCTATCATTGTCTACAAGTAATAGCACTAGGTACTGTGATTACAGTTGTGGTCACGGAGAATCACTTCGAATGCTTGTGCCATCAGATAAGATCTTTGCAACCTACTACATACCGAAGCACATTTTCCCTATCAATCCCCCTTGTATCCCTTCTTTTGTTCTCCCATACATGCAGATACTTGTCTCTGTTTCCATTCCGACTGTTCAACTATCTCAGCAGGCGTTACTTATCAACCCTTCTTCCTAACTAGAATTTTCTGAGTTCTGAAGTAAACTTCAACGGCGATGATAACCCATCCCTTTCAGAATGAGCACTCGTTACCAAATTCTGCTTGCTCACGCTTGCAGCTTTCCATGAGCCTCTGCACTTCCTCCGCGTGCTCCGGGGATAATGAGAGTTCCAGAGCGCGCAATTTCAACCTTTCGAGAAGGGTCGGATCAGATGTGACAAACTCGGGCGTTTCACCGGTCGGATAGATGACTGCACCATCATCCGGGTAGTACAATCCCTCTCCATGCTCGTCGCCCAAGCATCTCACAATCTCCGGATGGCTTGGCTGTCGGAAGTCAATTCCCTTTCCTTCCTGGACAAGGTTCTCCCAACATCTCTCGAATTCGTCGCCATACGCGATGTGCCCGTCGACGCCCTGAACTCGATGAAGCCCTCGGACATCCTCAGTCGTGACTAGAAAGTTGAAGTACGCCTGATATGGTATGCGACCAAAGCGCGTAGGTTCCAGATTTGCCCATTGAGCTTCTGGTGTCGTGTTGTCGTTGACGAATCCTAGAAGGCCTTCAGGAGTGATGAATTCAAAGACTCTTGTCCAACGGCCCCCGAGAGATCTATATGGTCCATCTCTAGTTCTCCTAATATCCTGGATCATCCACCTGACCGAGGTCACTTCGAACTTGTTGAGTTGCAAGCCCAGTGTGGCTAGACGCTTCACCGTGTCGAACTCCAGGCGACAGTCCGATAACTTGAGAACACGAAGAGTGTCGGCATGACGCGCGATGAATTTCTCAAGACTCGCCTGGCTGTACATGATGCTTTCAAGACTCAAAGAGTTGACATGGGGTAGATAGATTTCACCGCTGTTGGGACCAGCCTCTTGTCCAACCAGCAGATCGAAGAAGTAATGGTCACCGGCCTTCTTGGCGCAGGACGATGCGGCTGGAAACCTTTGGTATGCTGTGAGTCGCAGGGTGCGCAAGTTCCGAGCATTTGCGAGACAAGCTAGCAGTTTGTACTGCATCTCGAGGTGACGTTGACGACGCCCCAGCTCCCCACCGGGAGGACAGTCAACCATTCCAATGCTGAATGTAAATTCGACTAGAGCTTCGGATATTGGCGGTACATGCGTTAGTTGGAGGGGGATTTGTGGAACCTTATGCTCGAAGTAAGTAGTGTTGGGCCAGTGCAGCTGAAGCCACCTGTTGCCTACCGCGTTCCTCTGTGCCAGAGCTGGAAGAACGTAGAGCTCGGTCCCTTTCAAGAAGACATCGCTTGCTCGAGAATCTTCCCTAGGTACGATTGGTGGCGGCCGACTGGCACACTTCCAGCGCTGGCTCTGCAGATCTCTGGAACGGGCCATAGTAATCTCTCTGCCACAGCGGAGATGGAATGGCTCAAAGTCCATGGAAGTGGAGGTAAAAGTACGGAGTTTTGGCATCCGCGCAATAGCCTCGAGGAAAACGGGCAAAAGTCCGTCGTGTACACTGTACGGCCGCTCCTCGCCATTTCCACTGGGAACATCCAAAGGCGAGTATGAGTGCCAGAACAGACTGTTCTCGCGTGAAATCGTCTGATCCCAGGGTGGTACCAAAATAGGTGGGAAGGGCCACTGTTGAAGTCTGTTCGCCTCAACAATGGGACAGTCCAACTCGAGCCAGATTAGCTCCTGGACATGTCGACTTAGCCTAGGGCTATAGGCAACGCGCAGAAATGTTGCAAGATCATTACCGACAGGAGAGACCGCCACTTGGCGAAAGAGGTATTGAGAAGCGACAGCCTCGAACGACCGGCATGTCTGACGGAGAGAGAGGTAGTCAGCCTGATGAGTGACTTGACCAAAGATCAGAAGTAAAAGATGCTCGTCGCGAAGCAGAGCTTGACACATGATGATTGTGGTTCAAAGGATATCGCTGTCGAGAAGGAGCGCGTAAGGAATGGCGATGCGTGATTCGACCAAGGACCAAAAGCAGGAGATCGTTATTGAGGAGTTCGTTTCCGAAAAGGGCGTGAGATATGGTAGTTGTGATTTGACCGAATTCTGATGTGAAAGGTTACTTGGCTAGCGATTGGAAGGAGAAGCGAGTTGTTGAGAAGCGAGGCTCTGATTTGCGTGGTAGCTTGACCAAATATTCAAGAGGAAAGACTATTGTCGAGAAGGAAGGCCTTGGAGATGGTGCTTGTTGTTTGACTGCTTTCTGATGTACAAGTGAATGGGAGCGCGTCGACTAGGTGCGCTAGTTTCCGCGCTACGAAGGTTTTTCTTCCGAGTGTTAAGTGAATAGCAGTAACCAGTGAAGTGCGCGTGTGAGAGGCCGCCTCATTATAAATGCTCACATGTGCAGTAACCATTCAATTAGTTTAATTAGACATTAGTTGAAATGAAGAAGCATTACGAGTCCTCCAGCAGTGTTTGTAGGTATACCGAGCCGCTTCCGTGACGCAGGACCTGTGAATCTAGTGGCGTGGCACGCGCGAAGGTGTGAAGGGTTCCAGGTCACGGAATAAGGCGCTTGAATGGATGTGCCTCTGTGTTGAGGACGAATTTATCGAGGTTGATGAGATCCGGCTCGCTGAACATGAGATAGAAGTACTTGAGTGTCTCTCCCAGCCAGAAGCTCTCCATGGAATGGATCATGGGTGGTTTCCCCCCCTTTACGGTAACGTCGAGCAGCGCCGAGTTGGCCAGTTCGGTCCTGGTGTTGGAGTCAATGGCCTGGAACATGGCCCAGGCTGAGTCTGGAAGGTCACGGCGACCCGTCATGCGGTAAAGGAGAAAGACGCTCTCGATGGCCTCGGGGCGAAGGATATAGCGCGCGTCTGGAATCGAGACAAAACCTTGAGGTAGCCTTTTGTGGTTGATGATTCTGTTCGCTTTATGCAAATCATTTTCTTTATTCTCGGACAGCCCCCAGCCAGCCGCTTCAACGACGGCCAACTTCCATTTTTCCTCATCCCATGGACAGTGATCGGTCGAGTCACAGGGTAGTACGTGGAAGACCTCGGGCATTATACCCAAGGGCATGGATTTGTACGCCCACACGCACCCGTCCATGAGCTGCTCTCCCTTGTGGATATGGGTGTCATTCTGAACGAGTTTGCCTCCGAGAGCAAGCATTCCGCCGGTAAAACAAGCGAGATGTTGGCCTTCTGGACGCATCTGTGTCACTCTCTTTCCATTCTCTGACCCGACCAGGACCATGCCCGTCATTAGAATGTCTTTCTGATCAGGCACCATAGGACGGAAGAGGTTGTAGCGAATGGCTGTATCCATAGCTGCATTGTACATGTCGGCGTACATTGGAAGCAAGCCGCCGACAAGGGCATGAGTCTTGGGGAGGTATTCGTAGAGCGAGTCGGCCATTGCACCTAGCGTGTAATGGTTGTGTCTGCCAAAGTCCATCCGTCTTGCATCGACTACGACAGGCCACATGCCGGGAAGACGTGTTTTTTGCTGTTGTTTCTGGAGAGCCTCCATGATATTTTGCACAGCATCAAACCACTTGGGATCACCCGTCAACATAGAGAGACGAATGAACTCGAGAGAGAAGGACCCAATCTCGGCAAGGAGGACAGCATCATGGGCGACTTGTCGCTCTCCACGGGAAGCGTCATGGAAATTCCATCTCGTCTGGGGCATCCTGTTGGGAGTGTCGAAGGCCAGGTACAAGACCTCACCCACCTCCTTGGCCTTTTGCAGCAACCTCTTGTCTTCGCTGAGGTCGTATGCGGCGAGGAAGCCGCCTAGGTACCGGATATTTGTCTCGAAGACGTTGATTTCGGCTCGCGAGGTGGTCTCGAAGCTGATGTTGGCTGCCGCAGCAACGGCCTCGTAGAACTGATCCTTCAAACCCATGATCCATAGCGTGTCAAGGCTATCAACTAGTGTTGCTCCCCATCCTCCAAAGGTATCCTTTCGGCCGCCGTTAACTGGCTCCAGCTCGTCACTCATCCATGCCTTGGTGCGATACGAGCTCCAGCAGCGAAGAAAGGCATCTTTGACGGCAGCTTGTCTCTCGAGGCGTACCTTTCGGTCATTGTCAGACTCCGGGCCGAAGGTGGTCTGTACTGTGGGCAGTCTCGAAGGGGGCCCTGTCGGCAGCTGTCTCATCTTGGTGACGGGGTGCTGGGGAGGTTTCTGCAGCCTATCACGTATAGATACCGGGGGTGATCCCCAGTCCGAGTCCGGCCCTGCATCAGCGGAGGAGGAAGAGGAGGAGGAGAAGTTGAGCCTGGCCAACTCGAGGTTGCGGTGCGAAGTAAAAAGCATGAAGCAAGTGACACAAGCAATGAGCAGTGCCGCTCCCCACCGCCGAGCAAGGGGCGGCATTGTGGAAGCTGAAAATGGAACTTTGGAACTCAACGAAGGCGTGATAGTCGAAAATCCGCGGGGTTGGAGGAGCCAAAAGTTGACATATGTATTCTAAGAATATGAACACCAAAGTTGTTGCACCAAAGGAAGTTGTCACCGTCTGCGTATTTGTTTCAGGAGACTTTTGCCGTTCACGATTTCTGTAACATACAGCAGCTGGTGGGTATCGCTTGGCTATTTTACATACCAGCTGTCACACTTCTCATGCAAGTTGTGAGTAGACTGTAATGTAACTACCGTAAAGATACGTATTCTGGCTGCTGGTAACAACCACTAATTGTGGGGATGTTCAGGGACCGACCGCCCGTGTCTTGGGCAGCCAAGCTGGAATAACGGCCCGAGATCTTAGCGTTGTCCCCGCCAGCGTAGCGCGCCCCGCCATTACCGTAACATTACCCCCTCTTACTGTGTGGAGCTTCACTGCACACTTCAAGTTGTTTGAAGAGCAGCCCGCTTCTTCCATTGCCAAACAACACAACAACTCGCGAGGGCAATCCGCGATCGAGGACACTCGCCAAAACCCGGAATTCCATACTCAAGTACCTCTATCGATTTTGACTGGATACTATTGCAAGATGCTGACTGCCTGGTACCCCTCGATCACTTCGACAACTCGACCATCGTTGTGCGGAACCTATGAAGTATGTTCATGCTTTAAGTAGCTGAGATGCTAAAGTACCACCGCATCACCACGGCATTGGTCGAGAACAAGTTCAGCCCTACAGTCAACCTGTGTCTTGAATCCGCATACAAGAGCTGACCGAGACCCCGACTTATCTATGCGAGAGCAGCCTTCTTTTCTGGTACTCTACCTAGCAGCACTCATACGACAGATTACACCGGGGAATACGGACATTTCTATTCGATTCAAGGCATCTCAGATGCCTATCTTGGCAGGGCTTATGATTTGCGAGGGCAGGCCTCTCACTTCGTCAACTGTTGGGGCTTCACCTATGACCGCCACACTCTTTTACCTTACGTCGACCTAGAGCGGTATCCCAACCCGACTGCCACATTGGTCCCAGGACAACCAGACGGACTGGACACATGAAGCATCGCAAACGGGAATGGTTTATAGCCATGCCTTTGTAGTGATCTGTGGTCCTTCGTCTCCGAACCCTCAGAAACCCTTCCTAGACCCTAGTGAGCCAGAGTGGCTGCCAAAGCGATTCAACGTTCCCTGGTGCAATCGTTTTTGAGTGCAAGACGCATCGCTGCAGGCTCAAAAACAAAACGAAGTATCTGGCTGGTTTATGACAAGAATGCTTTCTACTCGACATGCTTTAGCAAGTCATGCCGGGAGCCACGCACAAGGCACTCACTTACTCAGACGAACCTGGCCAAGTTATTCCCTCTTGGTTGAACCCCCTTTTCCGAGTTTGAGCCAATGTTCCTAGAGCATTAAAAGCTGGATGGCTGAAGGGGCGTGAAAAATATGGAGACGAATAATGATAATGAGTCGAAACACCCAAGTCGCTGGGCTCCAAACCTGTTGTAAACCTTAGAGTGTCTTACGTGGATGGTTATGGGAAACGAGATGGACGGAAACTGAGGAACATTCAACTGTCCAAACTGTTCGGGACCAACCAAGCAACATGAAATACTAGATTTTGGGATCAGGTGCACACAGTTGATGAATCCCTCCCTGATGAACCTCAAGTCTTGATACGCGGTCGCATTGACCCCGAAAATCGCCGGCGATCAATGCACTACCCAATGCAACGGAAGCTACCGAACGCTAATACATGCTATACATAGTAAAGTTGCCGGATCTTCGGGGCCGGGATTGTCCACATCCCGGCGCAATCCACATGCGATGAACCTGACAGATTAGCATAGCCGAGATCGCGCGACCATTTCATACGAACAACGTCATACATATGCGATGACGCACATGACACAATCATGGCTCATGGTTTTGAGATGACTTCGACTCACAATGAACGTGAACTCGAGAGGACTGATTGCCTGTGCTTCAACATAGACGCGATTGACATTATTGCTTTCACCTTCATCCGCAATTCTTCCTGGTGAATTACACATTGTCTCGATAACTCCAATCGCGCATCACGACCGCAAGGAAAACCATCAAGGAGTCCGAACCACACCAATCACTACCTCAAACCACCACACTCGACCACCACACCCCACACCCCAAAGCCCTCCACCACCTACCTCTACGCAATCACCATAATCATGTCTTCCCAAGATAAGAAACCCCTCCGCCAAGTCGCCGCCGAGAAGGTCAACGGCCCCAATGCCAATCCCTCCCAACTAGGCGATCCCATTTCCCTCAAGGCCGAGACCAATCAGAATCCTCCCGACAATGTTGAATATGCCCCGGAAGGAGCTGAGGTCTCCCCTTCTTCTTCTTCTTCCCGTTCCCCTTCCAACAAATCACTCTCCGCGTCGCATGCGAATCGAACAAAGGCGTACGGTGTTCCGAGGAATGATCCCACGGATGCCAGTCCAGGCGGGGCAAGGACCGCTTCAGGAAAGAGAATTCCTTTAGAGGGAGACCCGACGAGTTTAGAGCGGGAGCAGGTGGTTGATGATACGAAGGGGAAGGGAAAGGGGAGAAGGGGAAGTAAACTTTGAGTGAGCATTGAGCGGGGATGGCGAGGGGTGATGAGGATATGAAATGCAGTGGCGATGGTTAGGTGGTGTGATGCGGATAGGACGCAGTGAACACAGAGAGCGAGCATTGCTGCTTAGGGAATTGAGACAACGCATGCAATTGCAAATTACTGTAGAAGCTGATAAAGAAACCATCTGGACAATTTAAACATCAAATCATCAAGCCCGCATGGCTCAGTGGTAGAGCGCATCACTAGTAATGATGAGGTCGTCAGTTCGATTCTGGCTGTGGGCAATTCGCCTTTCTTTTTTCACTTTTTAGGCATTTGTTGTTCTTAGCGTAGTTGCTGATTCTTGTCATCTTTTTTCTTTTCCTTTTACTTATTACTGTTTTCAGCTATGTTTGTTCTGATGTTGTCATTTATCACTCGGGTTCCTTTTTTCCTAGGTGTGCATGGATCCGTATATCGGGCAAGGTGAATCGCAAATGGGTTTCGCATCAACAGTCTCTTCATCTTCTTAATCATTGCTGAACAGGTCAGTATTTACTAGCAGTCAAGAAGAGCAACCAAGGAACTTAAACCGCACATTTTGGCTCAATTATCGCCAGCCCATTGTCAACCAGCTATTGCAGCCTGGTTTTCACTGCTACTCGAGGATCGTGGGTGGAATGAAAGGGAGTGGGTTGGTTGATCAGGCTAACTAACGGTTCCTCACCATGACCACTGGTTAAATACTGCAACAAAGCCCACCAAAATCCACAGCCCCATTGCATCTTCTACTATCCGACTGTTGTTGATATCTCCTAACTCCCTTCGGACTTAAAGCATGTCTTGATCGCGAAATCTCCGGGATCTTAGTTGTTCGTGTAAGCACAGAGTGACATTTCGGAACCGAAAAGGCTAACGGATCCACCAAACCTGACGGAACCGTAAGTCAACACACCGAATAGCCTCTTAAATAACGGCCGACAGATGGTAGCTTGACCTTGATGAAGAGGAAGAAGCATATGGTGTCTTGTATAAGAGACTTAGGAATCCCGCGTTTATGACCTTGAGTTAAAAAGCAAGTTCAAATCAGTCACCTCTCAATAAAGATTGTACTCAACTTACCTTGACCCCAACCCCTGAAAATCTCCCCATCCCACATCATACTTACTAGCCCCTCTACATCACCGAAAAACACACCATCAGCCATGTCCTCCTCCTCTTCCTCCGCACAGCCTGAACTGCCCTCCGGTATCAGCCGCTGCTGCGTCACCGGCTTCGGCTGGTCCGGCACGCCCACAGGTACTGCCCTCTCTGCAGGTTCCATCCCAGGCACCACCAACGCCGTCTACAAAACGGGCACGAACCCGCGCGTCGCCATCCTGATCATCCACGACATCTTCGGCTGGACCTTCCCCAACGTCCGCCTGCTGGCCGACCACTACGCCGCCGAAGCGAACGCCACCGTCTTCGTCCCGGACTTCTTTGGCGGTTTCGTCTGTCCGCCCGAGCTAGTGCTGGAAGAGCGCTGGGCGGAGATCGACATCGCGCGCTTCATGAAAGAGAATGCGCGCGAGGTGCGCGAGCCCGAGATCTTTGCATTTGCGAAGGCGTTGAAGAGTGCGGAAGGGGGCGGATTTGAGATGGTCGGGGCTGTGGGGTACTGTTATGGTGGGTGGGCGATTTTCAGGTTGGCTGCTGCTGAGCATGAGGAGGGTTCCGGGGATTCTGAGGGGAACGGCAAGAAGTTGGTGGACGCGGTAACGACTGGTCATCCTACCTTTGTGACGAAGGAGGACATTGAGAGGGTTTCAAAGAACGTGCCGGTGCAGGTGTTGGCTCCGGAGTTTGATCCAAGGTATACGGAGGAGTTGAAGACGCACACGTTTGTGACGCTGCAGAAGCTGGGAGTGCCGTTTGAGTATTCGCATTTTCCGGGGGTACATCATGGTTGTTTCATCAGGGGCGACGAGAGGAAGGAGGGCGAGAAGGAGGCAATGGTTAGGGGGAAGAATGCAGCGGTTGCGTGGATGAAGCAGTGGTTGCATGGTAACTGAGTCTTCAACGAGGCTGGATAGTATGGGGAAGATTTGAATGGGAATAGTGTCGGCTGTAAGCATTCTCAAGCCTCAAGCCTCAAGCTGAGTTGTTAAGATCTGGATTCGGACATTGCCGTCGTTTCTTGGATCCAGTTGTGGTGGGACGAGCGGCGTTTGTTTGTGAGTGTTGTTGCCGAGTCTTTTCTTCTGGCTTTCAATCTCGTCGATGAGCAACACTATTTAGTCATCCATGTGTGATACGACACATTAATTCCGACGCTTATCACCACGGAGTAATTGGCGATGACGAGGGTGAGTAACTGGCCCTGTGAAAGCGAGTAATAAGTGAGCGTCGGCTGGAATTCAGCAGACTGGAACAATGTCGCCCACTTTCTATTTTCAACCACCAGCATCTTCGCTGGAAGTCGAATCGCCCAAGTCCTGCCAGGACATTACCCGGTCAGGAAGTTTAGCAATAGATTGAGCGGTTAATCTCATGGTGGCGATGGTCCGCTCAGGTGCGAACCTACCAAAATGTGAAAGAAAAAAAAAAAAAAAAAAAAACAAAGAAAGAAGGGATGTGCACAATCGAACCCATGCGTGATATGTGTAAACAATGGCGAGTGTCTTTTGGAGCCAAAACCGGGATAGAGTCCTCTCAACACGGGGGCAATAAGTCGATGCATCGCGGAATGGTTGGTCTAGCGCAGACAGACCGTCCAGGTTGAACCAACAACAGCATCTCGAAATCCAGCGTACAGAATGACGGGCCGATTGACTGATCTCAGGGCATATCATACGTGCTATACTTCCCGCCTGATCGGTGACATTAATCTCGGAGTCAATCAAGACTTAAAACCGGGTAAGAGGATGTTGATATCTCCCGGCTTCGGGTTGCATTCTCCAATCGGAGCATATTCATCACTCGATGACAACTGAACTTCCCCTTCGCTCGATACGGGGGTTATCTTCTTGATTTGAGCGGAAGAATTGTCGAGAACAAGGTTGAGCAGAGCGCCTAGAAGTCAGAGTAAATTGCACAGAAATTATGTTAACAGCCGGCAGTTGATGCCAAAACGCCGCCCCTCTTCAACGATGCATCATTGCCATCACCCGTAGTAACGTAGCCGCCTTGAACGGGCTTGGCAATTATAGCAGAACAACAACGGGGCGTGAGGATGTGAAAGATCGTCGTCTTATCTGCTAGAATCCATTTTAGTGACCCGGCACATGGTACGGATGCGGCTCGTAAGGAGTTAATGACAAGAACCGTAGGAAGAAAAATGGAAACGAATAAGCCCGGCTGGATCTCGTAGGATAAAGTATCATGCTTCCCTTTGAATCATGGGCGTCACCCGGCTTTCCTGCTGTGTTCTCCTTACACATGAATTTTCGAGTGTCTGCTGGCCATCATCTTCCGTCCCAGGAGACACCCCACGCCAGAGCAGGTCCTTTCAACAGACAGTCCTCTCTTCAGCACCACATAAGCAACGCCTTGGTTGATTCAGTTGAAAGGGGAGACAAGATGCACTGGAGTTTACTTACCGCGCTCGCGCTTGTGGCGCCTTCGACGGCGTTGATACGGTTCGGCTGCTCGCAGCTTACTGTCCAGCGGGTAGATCCGCTCGTCAACCCCGGAATCTCTCCCTCTCCACATCTTCACCAGATCATCGGTGGCGTAAGGCTTCTTCCCCTTTTCCTTGACGACACTTGGTCCGGTGACTAACATTCCATCAAGAATGCCTTCAACATCTCCATGGATCCACGAGAAGATATCGGAGAGAAAGCCACATGCACAACCTGCCAGTTTTCTGAGGACTTCTCCAACTACTGGACTGCTGTGCTCTTCTTTCGTGCCCGCAACGGCTCGTATCACCGGGTCCCACAGGTCCCCAACATCGGATTTGAAGGCTCCAATGGGGGCATGACCGTATACTACATGCAGGACGGGCTGGCCAACTACCAGCAGACGTCCAAGGTAACGGCCTTCAAGCAAGGATTTCGCATGCTCATCGGCGAAGCTTCGTACCGGAGTAAGCAGCAAGCCACCCGGTTCCGGCAGATCACGTATACATGTCTTCAGGACCTTGGCACCCGGTTCCCAGAGTCCATGAACTTCCCAACCAAGCCGTGCCCGGCCGGGATCATGGCTAATGTGAGGTTCCCAACCTGCTGGGATGGTAAGAACCTCGATGCGCCGGATCACATGAGTCACATGGCGTATCCGGAGTCCGGAACTTTTGAGAGCGGTGGACCTTGCCCGGCTAGTCATCCAGTGCGGGTGCCCCAGTTGATGTACGAGACCATCTGGGACACAAGCAAATTCAACGAAAAGGAGCTTTGGCCTGAGGATGGAAGCCAACCATTTGTTTGGTCTATGGGCGATCAGTATGCTACCATCTTGAGATAAGAATTGGGAAAAGAAGTTATTACTAAAGATGACAAACAGTACCGGCTTTGGATCCCATGGCGACTATATCTTTGGTTGGAAGGGCGACTCTCTGCAGGGGGCCATGGACTCGGCGTGCTATGTTAATTGCCCGACCCTGAAGACGCAGAGCGTGTCGGCGATGAACAAATGCAAGTACAACGAGGTACTCGTGGATGAGCCAATCGACGGATGTAAGTCTGCGATCAAAGATCTTCTGGTTGTTAAGGAGTGATCCCGCTGATATGACTGACCTACCTCAGGGCTCGATTCCATTCCGGGAAACCCGATGGAGGAGATGGGAAAAAAGTAAACAGAGGCAACAAGAGAAACGATGAAGAGAGTAGTAAAGCCAGACTCGGTAGACCAGGGGAGAGTTGGTTGACGTGATGTCGATGCTCATGACGATAAGATTGATGCGGTTGTGTTGCTGTAACATAAGAGGTCATGGATGAGATGTATGATGCACTTTTTGTTGGTCATTGTATATGGTCAATGGCGATCATGTTGAGGAGTGATTCTGCCATGTCTGCATTGACAGTCGCGCGATCCGGACAACAAAGTGAATTCGGGATAGATGACATCGGATGGGTCGCAGTGCCGAGCTAGCTGTCAGGTACGGATTTGGGGCATCGTCGACAAAGGGGAATCCAAAAAGACCGACATACGGTCTAAAGTGTAGACGGTTCTGTCGTCATTGTCTCTTGCTCACCTCCATTTTCGCGACCGTCTTCCCGTTGTCTCTCCACGTCGTACTTGGTGTGTAGGTCTGTGTATCATGGCGGCCGGTATCGTGGCTGGCCAGTCCACCAGCCGCGGCCAGCAGGGTCGTACACGCGAGAAAGGCGTCCATGCATTCTATTCAGGTTCCACGATGCTTCGATGCTTGATGTGGCACTGCCGCCCTGGATCGTCGGCTGCTGCACGTAATGGTCTGAGCACGGAATGGATGAGTGGCAGGTCGTTTATCCCGGAAGGCCGACGGGAGGTTCGGGAACGGCCCAATGGCTGCTGCCGAGTGGTTGGATACACAAGGTAGAGGTCAGTACGGTTACCTCCGAAAAGAATGGACAAAAATAGATGGGACTGGTGATGGCAATGGTAATGGCTCCGGATCTTTGCATGGACACTTGGCGAAGCCGACGGATAGACCGGCAGCTCAGCCGTCTATCATGACGGCGGATGGAGGTTGTGGTTGAAGAAATGGAAAGCCCTGCCTGGCACGGGGTGGCAGCGACGTAAGTACGCGTAGATCTTCTTGAACTGGGCAGCCTACAGAATATCATTATTAGTAGTGGATAGTCAGGAGAGAATCTATCCATTTTCTGTAGAACAACTG
Source organism: Neurospora tetrasperma FGSC 2508 (assembly GCF_000213175.1). Taxonomy (NCBI): domain Eukaryota; kingdom Fungi; phylum Ascomycota; class Sordariomycetes; order Sordariales; family Sordariaceae; genus Neurospora; species Neurospora tetrasperma. The sequence goes on along the minus strand of NW_009799099.1, from coordinate 3,437,530 downwards.
CTTGTTACCCCGCCTACCCCTAAGTAGAGCAACCGCTAAAAATGCAAAGGCTATGGCGTAAGAAACTCCGGCACCGTCTGTGTCTTGCAGGTCTCACATGGCCTACAAATCTTAATTTGACAAAACATCAGACAACACAACCATGAACCAGAATGAGTAAAAGATCGAGGCTGCGAAGGTGACATCGCACCTTCATTCATGCAGAATAAACAAGCTGCATCATTCGCATTAACCTGACGAGCCTGGGAATACGAGCCCCCAAGAGGGCATAACTTGACCACTAAAGGGGCGGGAAGGTACGTATCGTTCTATATTCCGGAATCTCGATACCCATCCTAGGGTAAAAAGGGAGACTGGATAGACACCGCATCTTTTTGGTGGCAGCTGCGTCACCATCCCTTCACCTTCTTATGCTTGGACACAGCATGAACAACAACACCGTTAGGTAGCGATACTTTTGCTTGTACAAGCTCAACCCATGGTATACTATGCATAGCATGGTTACCGAATCTACCTCTACACCGACATCTGGCACGCACATGAGGAGGGGTCTCGGAGATCTGCAGCCCTAAGTACCGTCGGGGATCGTGGGATCGGACGATGGGACTTGGCCACCACCACAAAAGAAGTGTAAGGAAACCACAAACGGCAGCACCGACGGCCGACCGCCTTTCCGGGTCTTTTCACTTCGTTTAACTCGTCCCCTAACGTTGCAGCTGCATATTGGAACACGAGACGCAAGACGGCTTGGGTTCAGCTATCAAGAGGTATCATTTGTTGACCATTGGCAAAACTGGTGATAGTATTTCAAATTGATGTTGCTCCAGCCTATACTAACTACACTACACCTCTGCAAGCATCAAATTTGTTAGCGCGGTGATTTGCAAAGTGGCAAGAGCTCCACTTTTTGTACAGAAGATGACTGGGTTGACCACTTCTAAACCCTTGAATACTGTAAGGTGGCGGTACCGCGCTAACAGGTTTAATGCCGGCAGAGGTGTCACTGGCTGCTACAACAAGAAGCTATAAAGCGGCAGCTAAGGAACCTTACGACTCACTTCATGGACTAGCATGACTGAATAAGAAATAACGATCTGCGCCACAAGAACCTTGATCTCAGACTCCCTCTTCTCCCAGCCTTCTAAAAGAGATAAACATTCAGGACCCCTATTATCAATCTTTTTGATACTGATACATCCTCAATCTCATCTCAACGGGAACCACCACGGTCACATCCACCACCATCACCATCAACCTCCACCTCACCATCAAACTCGGCTTCACCACCCAACACCAACTACTAAAAGATGCTCACAACAACACTCACCACCGCCCTTGCGGCCCTCCTCCTCCCGTTCTCCTCAGCTTCCCCCATCGCCGTCCGCCAGGATAATACAACTACCACAACTCCACCAACAAACCAAACCTCCTGCGGCGCCACCTCCTTCGGGAACTTCTCCTGGGCCCTCTCCGCCTTTGACTACCACGCCTCCTATATCTACACCAACCCCGCCCACCAAAACTCCTGGGGCTACGTCAACTTCAATTTGACCAACCCAGCCATCGGGCCCTCGGTCACCACCGTCTGCAGCGCTTCAAGCAACCAGCTCAACGATTTCTTCTACGGGACCGTACAGTACACGTGCATCAACACGCCGGCGGGCGTCAAGAGTGACGTGGGCAAGACGAAGTTTGATTTCAACCGGCCGACGGGGGAGTTGAGGTTCAACCAGAGCTGGACTTGCCGGGATGGGGATCCCAAATATCCGTAAGTACCTCTAATTATCGCTTGTGCACATCTTGCACTAGACCACCTTAAATGAAATTGGGTCAAGGTGACTAACAGGATGATGACTATGTAGTACTACGTTCACTGGATATGCGGCTGTCAAACTCCATTTGAACTGCACCGAGGCGAGGTGGCAGAACCGTAGCTGGAAGCAGGGCCAGATTTACTCGACGAGGGATGTGAGGTGCTCGCCTGTCAATTTGAGTGTTGACCCCAAGGAGATGACTGCTATGGCCTAGTCATCTGTCGGACCAAAGGCAGATGTGTGGTTTCGGTATTTTCTGTGAGTGTACCGGTTGTGAGAGTGGCCGGTGGATGTGATGAACGGGCGTCTTTTACAGCATGCATATGGTTTATGACAGGTTATGAGAATCATAAGATGGCGGGATTATAGGTAGAATACATAGAGGTAGTGCTTAATGGTAACGCTAGGGAGGAGGCATTCAAAATTTTCATTTCATCACGCAAATCTGATCTCTATTATTTTCCAACCCCTTAGTAACCTTGTGTATTCCGGTACCCGAAGATAACGCAGATTGGTCCCCAGCGTAGAAAGACGCAACCGCTCTTCATGTCTCTCATCCATGGACTCAAAATCGCGCTGAATTGAGGTTGAGATTTTCTCCATGGTGACCGTGGATGCGGAAACTCGCAAGACCCATTTCTTTGCCCTTTTTGAGGCCCACGAGGTTGACTCGATTGCATAATCGTTTCGATGATCTTTCTGTGCCGCATCGTGGAGCTGTTGATCTCGTGGCGTTTCTCGTCCAGGAAATTTCGGCTCTCCTATTTTCGTCATCTTTTCAATTTCCCGTCTTAACAATGGTAACAAAGCAGATTCTAGTACCAAGTCAAAAACTCTTCCTGACCACAGCAGATACTGACAGGAGAACGATTTCGATAAATGATTCTCCAATCTACCCGCGACCAGCTTGAAACAAGATATCGCCTAACGGCTCCGGCATAGGATTCCTTCGTGTCCGGTAAAGTTCTAGAGGGTAATCCTGAGTGGGCGAACACCAAGAACCATCATAGTCCCCCAACAAGGACAAGTCTCTTCAGTACAGGAGCTTCTGTTGGAAGAATGGGAACTCCCCAAAGATGGCACACAGCCGTCTATCCATGGCCAAGTTCTTGAGAATATCCAGGAAAGCATTCAAAGCATCGTTTTGAAAGCCCAATTCGGTTCTTATTGGTATATGCATCAATGGGGGCAGTGAGATCTTCCGTATCAATTCCCACTCCTCGTTCAAGGAGAGGTAGAGGACTGAAATTAAGGGGATATTAAAGTGATTGCCTGAACCAGATACCAATATCATCAGCAGGGATGGAAATGCTTTCGATGCACCGCATAGAGTTGCAAAGAAAGTAGACTTGGTCTGCTAGAAAGCATAGGCGGCGACGGGAAAGAGCCCCTTAGGATCGCTTCTTGAAAGGTCCAAGCCCTGGCGTCCCATCGTGTGTAGGAGAGTTGATGGTCAATATCCGTCTCGTCCGATGTAGGACCAAGCTACCTGATCCAGTACGGACATTGTTGTTGTGGAATTTGATGCGTCGAGCCAACCCCAGGTAATCGCTGAGAAGGACGTCACCGGCGGTGGTAGTAAGAGTACCGACAGCACACCCGTAGATAACGTCTAGCGCATGCTTCTGATTTAGCAATGCTTGAATTCGGGATTGTCTTGTGGAATAAATTATTTGTCGATCCAAAAAGTATCTCTACATTCCATATACTGGGTTGCGATGATGGCGTCATTGACAACCCTGGGAGTTTGCCCTCGGGTGACAATCATCAAAGGGATGATCTTGTGTTGTCGGCGGGCCCCATAGGTACATAGCTTAATGCAATTGATGTATTTTTATCGCATCTCGGTGACTTCCGGTATCTCACCTGCTAAGACGATCCTTCGACTGAAGCAATCTATGAGTCTAAATCCTGTGACCGGCGCGACTTGAGTTATCTGATGAGCAAGTTGCTCCACGATGCATCGAGCAATATGGAGCAAATGATGCGATCATTGCTTGATTACATCGAATTCGACTTGCTGCCCAAGAAGCTTCCAAGTGAGTTCGTCTGTAGAGATATTCAGATCTTCTAGAAACATCATCGGTAGGTGACGTAGAGGTACCTTTCAGCTTCGGACCATCCCTTTGGCTCGAAAGTGGGTGAGCCAGAAAATCAGAACACCCTTCTCTTCGACACCAACTGCACAAGTCGCGTTTGCCTGGACTCTCTTCGTCTAGACTCTTTTGGTTCGAAATGTGATGATATAAGGAAGTCTTTCGGGACGAGGTCTGGTGGTACGGGACCTCGTGGTCTGGAATGCCTGGATTACCGGAATTTATATTAATGAAGTCTATTACTCTTCCGGTTAGCGAGCCATACCCTGATGTAAGAATTCAAGAATGAATCTGAGGTTACTAGATCTGGTACCTAATGGTAAAGAAAATTTGATATCCTCCATTGAGGTGTCGACGTTCCGTTGTCGTGTCGCATTCCGAAGAAGCCTGAACCTTCCATAACGAGTTTTCCATGCCAAAAGGAAGCGACACCCTACCTGCCCAGCTTATTCATCACGTATTTTTCGGAATCCATCATGATATTTGAGCGCTTCCGGGCGGCCAGTCTTTCATGCCTCATCACTTGCAACGCCTTGATACATCGATGTGGCGGTCCGGAATGCCAGAATGAGCTACGATCTGTGAGATTCAAGTTGTTTCTGTTGTTGAGGCTTCTTGGTGGGTATTAACCGGGACCATATTAGATAAGGTATTGGCACCTCTGATGAATTACCTAGCTCGCATGGAAAAGTTTGACAGGTCCCAAATCGGTGTCGAATATTCGGAATATAAAACGTATTGTCCACAAATGCGTTTGTTGCACCCACCTGGGTCGTCCATTCACACGGGTCTGCCTTTTTTGTTTTGACTTCACCTTCATAAAACCTTTGTCATATTTCAAGGTACCTCCTCAAGCTCCACTACCTCCCATCATCTCACGTCGAGTACTCGCTGCTACAATAGACCTCATATCGCGCCCCAGCAAAGGTTTAACCAGCAGCAGCCCGACTCCCATACAACTCCTCCGCGGCACTCTTACTAACAGGGTTGTTCCTCAACGACTCCTGCGTCCCGCTCCCACCCAGCTCTTCAATCACCTTTTCACTGTGTTTTTTGGATTCCTCGCTTGTGTCTGAGTGAATGCCAATGCCAATTCCTGTCAGTTCCTTCCTTATCACACCACAAGAAATCATGTCGCCAGGAAGTGGGAAGGAGGGCGGGTATGAAGAAGAAAAAGGAAGGAAGGAAGGAGAGGAAGGGGAGGAAGGAAAGAGGGGGATAGCGGGGGCAGGGGAGAAGTGGAAAGGAGATCAGGAGGGAAAGAACATACTCGGATTGGCAAGATTGGCTTTATGGCCCCTAATCACGTTGGATGTGTGTTCCTTCCCTTCGTTGAGCTCTTTCATGTCGTTGGACATGGCGGACTTGGCGCCTTGCGAGGAAAGTTGGCCGGCGGGTTCTGCCATTTTGGCTGTAAGGCACTCAAGCGTGGAGTGCAGATGTGATGCGGAGATTATTTTTCGTTTTAGTATGGTAGGTAGGTAGTAAGTCAAGATGATCGTTGGTGGTGTTGATCAGAAGCAGATTATCCAAGTCGGTATTTTCCGATGAAGTGATTGAGGGATCCTATGTCGTCGTTCGTTGAAGGAGTATCGCGACTTGATATACATATTATGCACTGCCTTCCCTTTTCAGTCCTGGCAATCGGATGACGTCTTTCCAAGCTTTTCGTCCTCCCGATTTCGGCTTGCGAGAAGATTGCATTCCTGTTTATCATTGTCCCAAGGTGAGGATCTCATAGTTGACGTCATTCGTGGCCCGTCTTGGCGCTCAAGAGCTCACGGATTTGACTGCTCAACACTACCAAGCTCGAGCCAAGACAACTTCTGCTCTTGGCAGGGTAACCAAACAGTGAAGAGAGTTTGAAGTATGGTCCAACGCTTAAGAATCAAGGGTACGGAGGTCGGATTGTGAGACCAAAGGGACTGCCGATCAGATGAACAAACACCAAACGCCCATCACACACAAGCAAAAGACAGGTCCAGTGACGGTGACAGAAAGATAAGGAGGTCGATTCAGACGAACCTCAAACTGGTATCAACAAAAAAGCCACATGGTATCATTGGTGTAAACATCCATCCCCCGTAAACAAACCCCCTTCATCCGCTCCGATGTCATTATCCACATATCCACATTACAACGCCCAGACAATCCGTCCGTCCAGGTCCAGTCTATATATGCATTCACAACATCACACCCACTGCCTCGCACTGCTACTGCAACAGTTTAGACCTGCTTCTCAGGGTCCCTCCCGCTGATGCTACCAGCTGTGCTGTTGGGGGCAGTCAATCCAGGAATAACATCCAAGCTGCGAGTGACCTCCACATAATCGTACGCGAACTCGCCAAGCTGGTCGTCGTCGAGGCCAATCTCCTCCTGGTGGTGGTCGACACGGAGCGAGAGGCCGGGAACGAGGTTGAGGAGGAAGAGGATGACGCAGGTCATGACGAAGGAGTAAGAGAAGCCGGCGACGCTGTCGGCGAGCTGGTAGGCGAGCTGGATGTAGTGGTGGTTGACCCAGCCGCCGGCGATGGCTGAGTCGCCGATGGAGACACCGTCGAGAGCGGCAATATAGTCACTATAGCCGAGAAAGGTTAGTCATGGTCTCTTCGAAGAGGGGAGAGTGGATATGGGAGGAGGGTAAAGACATACGCAGCAAAGATACCAGTCAACAAGTTGCCGACAATACCTCCAACACCGTGCTCAGCAAACACATCGAGCGCCTCATCAATACCCAGAAGGAACTTGAGCTTAGTAGCAAAGTTGCAGCTGATACCGCCGACAACACCAAAGATGAAAGCCGACCAGGGAGGGACGTAACCCGCAGCAGGGGTGATGGCGACAAGACCAGCAATGGCACCGGAGCAGAAGCCGACGGTGCTCCACTTCCTCTCCAGCCGGTAATCGAGCAAGACCCAAGTCAAGCCACCGACGCAGGCAGCAATGTGAGTGACGATGCAGGCCATGACGGCGCGCAGGTTGGCGGCCAGGGCGCTACCGCCGTTGAAACCGAACCAGCCGACCCAGAGGAACACGGTGCCTAGAACGACGTGGGTGACATTGTGGGGGCGATAAGGCAGGCCGTTGACCTTGTTGTAGCCGTTGCGCTTGCCGAGCATGAGCGAGTAGGCGAGGGCGGCGGCTCCGGAGCTGATGTGCACGGGCGTGCCGCCCGCAAAGTCGAGACCGCCCATCTTGAAGGACCAACCATTGCCGTTCCAGGTCCAGTAGGCGATGGGGTCGTAGACGATGGTGGTCCAGATGAACATGAAGACCAGAGCGGGAAGCATACGGCCGCGATCAGCGCACGCGCCAATAGCGAGCGCGGGACTAGAGGGGTTAGGGGTTAATTTGAGGTCGTGAGGAAGGAAAGGGAATAGGGAATGGAAAGAAAATACGTACGTGATGGCAGCGAACATGCCCTGATAGAGGCAGAAAAGAAGGTCGGGGATCTTACCGCTGCCAACGCTTGGCTGGGCGAGGGTCTTCATGAGACCAAAGTTGGAGAGGTTGCCGATGTAGGCGCTTCCGGTGTGGGAGAAGGCGAGCGAGTAACCCCAGAAGAACCATTGAAACCCTACGATGGCTATCGACATGAGGGAAAGCCAAATGAGGGCCAAGGCTGACTTTCTTCGTGCAAGACCGCTGTAGAAGAAACCGACACCGGGAACCATGAGCAGCACGAGGGCTGTACATGTCATGATCCATCCGAAATCTCCGGCCTGGTGTAAGTCACAGGTTAGCCACTGATGTTCCTCCCGATCAGTCCTTCATAAGATAGCGTGGTGATGCCGTACAGAATAATATCGGTTGAGGTCTTCGAGAAGGGGGTTGCCTCCATTGTTGGCGACGCCGGCAACCCCCTCGTACGTTTCAACGGGGCCGGACGACATGTTGGAGGTTGATTCGATTCCAACACCAATTCGGTACAGATTATGTCGAGGTCAAGTGAATACGTTCGGTGGTGTTGTGGGCTGACCAGAGCATTTGTTATTGAAACTGTACACGAACCAAGCCCTCGGTGCCGTGTAGTGTTGATGAGATAGATGACTTGAGGTTGCAGAGAAGATGAGTTTAGGAGAGAGGGATCTACAGGATAAATAAAGGAACAGACCCAAGACCAAGGGCGAGGAGCTATGAAACATGTCAGCGATGTGTGGCATTCATGTCGGCCCTATGCACTCCAAGCTGCAGTTATCAGTGTTGGTGCTCCTTGATCCCCTGTTGATGGTGTCGAGGTAGGGCTCCATTCCGTTCTGGGAAACCCTCCCACTGCCGCCAAGACCTCAGCTTTGATGGATGGGTGGGCCACAGAGATAAGAAACCCGAACGCCGCGCCGTGAGCGGACGGTGGGGGTCTAACCTGTAAGATTCCGATCCATTTTTGGCTATTGTAAGCGGTCATGCTGGGCGTGTTGCCCAAAGAGAGTCGAAGGAAAGAAAGCCTCGTTCAGGTGGAGAAGCAGCAGAAATACCTCTGGTGATAGCTACACAGTAGTCGCTGACGAGCGCCTTCCAAACCATGAATAGCATCCAATCCGAATAACATCGGAAGGGCTGGGATAGCCGGCAAGGGGTGTACAAAGAAGAACCGTCGAATCTTACATTATCGTACCCAAGGACCACTTACGGCCTGTCGGGCAAAAGAGAAATTCGGAGCAGTGTGACCTAAAATTTGTCCCAGGTATCAAGTGGTTACACCGTTCCAGCTTGATGAGGTGAGAACAAACTTTGTGCGATGCCTTGTCGTACCAGACGAAGTCATGGAATCGTCGAAACCGTCAAAACTGTGATCATCCCCTTTTCACCTCCACTTGATCGATCTGGCCTAGTGATGCAGGCAACCTTTTGGGTTACATGATCATCCTGCAGTTTACCTATGAGCCCTTTCCCTCGTGGATAAACATGGAGTAGATAGTCATCAATAGACAGCCTTCTATATTGTGGCTCAATCAAGGAACACAGTAATCCGGGGTACGTTGGGTGTGGCACCACATGGAAAATGTGCCTCGGCGGCAGCGGGAGAATTAGCTGCGGTCAGCCATCTCCGGCATTCCACAGCATTGGTCTGGATGAAGAAACTGCCGCTTGATGATGTCGTGAGTGACTTGAACGTCACTGATCTGACGAGTCTTTGGTGTCAAGAAACGGAGGGACCCAAAGGGGACGGACGGGATATCGAACGGCAGACTCCTGTCGTAGGATTCTCCTGTCCGTAGGATTCCGATGCCAAGACTGTTGGCATTTGGTTGGCACCCAATCGGTTTGTATTGCGGCCGGTTTGGACTGATTCGAATCGAGCAGCAAAGAAAAGCCGATAAAGATGGAAAACGTTCGTTGAAGTGTGTCGTCCGACGGGGCTTACGAGAATGCATCGCTCCGTAGTCCTTATCAGTTTGGTCAACGCCCGGGCCCTGTTAATCAGGGTCTCCACTTCAGCCTACTGTGGAGTGTCAAGTAACCCGGGGAAGGGTCAGGGTTTGGGCAGGGCCCGGGTGCACCTAGACCTCCCACTGTGTGAAGGGTAGACTTGGGGGATCCACCTGATGATTATCTCTCCCGAGAGTCCACTTTAACCATTTCAACCACTGAGAACATATGCATCCGATATTGATGCTGAAAACAGAGGTTCTTCGCTTGAACAAAGCCACAAGTGGTCGAATTGGGCATTCATGACTGTACCAATACCGGCCGGTAAGAGATGAGGCGTTCTTGCCATTGGCGCCGTCCGTTTCTCTCTTATCTCTCGGCAAAGTGGGTCTCGACTTGGCACTCTTGGCGTTGCCCTGGAGCGTTGCCTGGTTGACTTCAACTGTTGAATCGATGATGGGAAAATGCGAAGGTTCAAGGAGAGATATCAGAGAGGGAAGCTATTCACAGAGAGTCAAAGGCAATGGATATAGATCTCAAAGTTCATAAGACCTCGGTATCACTCAGTCGTCTCAGTTTTCATGATGCACGACGTCCTCAGCCTCACGGTTGGAAGCACCGATGCACAACAGCCATGGATGTCTCTCGCACTTTCCGCAACACTTGATCACAGCATCAGTCTGTGTCGAGTTCTTCACGTTTCAACGAGAATGGCGGTAACAAGCAGATTCACCATTGACAACAGGAAAGAACTGGACGAAACATCCAAAGAGGGATGCCGATATTCGGAACGAACGATAGGTCCTTCATCTTCTTTGTGTTCTGCCAACCTTTCTTATCAACCAGATAAACCCGTCACCGGAATGCGATCTGGTTCTGGAAATCTTCACTAGCCGAAAGAGGAGCCTCCAAAAGAAACTTGGCTAATGAAGCTAGAATGGACGATTGCTGTCAATGATAAAAGATAAGAAGCTGACAGGCGGATGGTGACCCCATCCCGTCACGCCGAACCCGGATCAGTGCCTGATTGCCCGCGCTCCACTGCACTCTCGGCGACCCGACGCTAACGCATCTCCATTGAGGTGTCCACTGCATCCGCTGTTGTCCCCGTCATCTTGGCGTGGGCTTAGCTGACGCTTATTTTGTGGGTTCAGGCAATGTTTCCATGTTTGGAGCTGGGCATGTGGGGTTATTGTTTTTCTGTGTCAACACCATCGTCGCCATCATTCAACATCGCCCGTGTGAACAATATCACCAAAATGACCAAATGATATGGCACTTCTCAAACGAGGGACCATGAGATTTACCGCAGGTTCCTGCACTTTCTACTCACCATGTCCGAACATGGACACACACAACACGTGGCGATCTTCAAGGAGGGACAAGTGACCATCTGCCCTCCGCTTTTGACACAAGCATCTCGCATTATCACCAAACTGAGTATGCCTCATCACGCATAAGAAGATTTCCACTTTGCTGTAATTCGTCCTCACGGCAACGAGATCACACCAGGGCAAGCACGCGCGGGAGTTGTTCAGCAAGTCACATTCGACAAAGGCCAATCCAGGGCAAACGTTAAGACATTCTCATTACTGAACTCATAAACATTATATCTCATAATCAAGAGTCATCAAGTCTTTCTCCTGGCCTCAAGGTTGCCCAAAGAGGTTGGTATCCAATCCATCTTCTACAACCCCCTTTCTTTCTTTCTTTTATCATATCCAATGGAAATCAAACATCAATCCACCTAGCCATCCACTTATCCACCGTCGCCTTTGCCTCATCCACCAACCCCAACTCCAACAACAACTGGACACTGCCTCTAATCCCGCTCTCCAACGCCGATGCAATCCACGCATGCGTATAGCTCGTATGCTCGCCCACAAACACCAGATTGTTTCTCGTCTGGAAGTACTCCGGTAGATACAGTTCATGCTGTCCAACCGCCGGACTCGCCCACGACGCGCTCTCCAGGGGGTCCAGCGCCCAGCAGCGCCTGTTGAACTTGCCCGTGTACTGCTCCTTGACCAGCTCTTCGCCATGGATTTCCGCCATGGCGTTGAGCACGTACTGCACGTGTTCTTCTTCCGGAGTCGAAACCCAGCGGTCGCCCCACTCTGCTCCCGAGATGTACGAGGCGAGGATGGAGGCGGGGCCATCAGTGCCGTTGATATTGTAAGAGGGGTAGCAGATGGATCCGATGCCGGGAATGTCGGAAGAGGTGGAACACGACCCGTAGATGGGTTGAGGCAAGTGTTCCCAGAAACGGGTGCGGAACTCGAGCGCGACCTTGCAGGCGGATCTGTACTCGAGGTTTTGGATGGCGTTGGCCAAGGTGGGTGCTGTCAGGTCCAAGGCGGGCGAGAAACGCCATTTCTTGACGATGGAAAATGGGGCGGCGATGACGGCGTAGTCATGCTCGGAAGACTCGAACGAGTCTTTGTAGCTGTTGCGGCTGTGGAGCGTGACTTTTTGGGTTTCGGCATCAAATGCGACGCGCTCCACGCGGCGGTTCAAGGTGGTGGCGTTGTCAACGAGCGGGTGGAAGGAGAGGGGCAACCGGTTGAGACCACCGTCGATGGTCTTCCAGGTCGACGCGGAAAAGTACATCCCTTCGTACAGCGTGTCCCAGTACGAGTGAGCGCTGGCGCTTAGAAAGGCCGTGTCGTTGAGCGACCCGCGCAGGTAGTTCACCATGAAGCCGAACTCGCTCCATTGGTCGCCGGGCAAACCGGCTAGGCCGCCACTCAACCAGTCGGCGTGCGCTTTGAACATGTTCTGCGCCATCTCAGCGAAGAACTTGTCGGTGTCGGGGAGGAATGCGTCAACTTTCTCACTCAGGGACTTGGTGGAGTTGTTGGAGACGCGGGTGAGCGCCAGCGACGAGTTGGCGGCGAGCTCGGCGAGGGTGGGTGGTAGACCGGTCTCGGGGTTCTTGATGCCGTCGTGGTAGTAGAGGCCGTTAGAGTTGGACTGGTACCAGGGGATGAAGTCAACGCTCAGGTTCTTGGAGTGGCCGTTGAGGCTGTTCATCTCCTCGGCCAGCTGGAAGACGAGCTGGTGGTCGCTGACGTTGTACGTCTCGTTGCCAAGCGTGATGGTGTTGGGGAAACGCATGGGCCCCATCTCCTGGTAGCTGTAGTCGAAAGGCCCGCCGGAAAGGTACTCGGTGTGCACACGGCCACCAAGCCGGTTGCCGCCCTCGATGATGCTGACATTGGTCATGCCGGCTTGTGTCAGGCAGAGGTAGGTCATGAGACCGGACATGCCGGCGCCAACGATGGCGATGTTCTTGCTCTTGGCCTTTTCAACATCAAGGGCGGAAATCTCCTTGTCCTCAAGTAGCTTGACACCGTCGAACCACGGTCCCCATGGATTGATGCCGTTGTCCGTAGTCATATGAATGGCGACGGAGTCTGATGGCTTTGTAGCGCGGGCCTTGAGGTCACGGCGCATCTTGATAGACTTGAAGTCAAAGGACTGAGGTCTGCTGCGACCGACAAGACGGCCGTTGGCGCGGCTCCAGGCTGAGATACAGCCATCGGACTGTACATTTTCGGGAATTACCCACACGAGACGGTCGTGGTGAGCGTCAGTGGGCTGGCTGATGGAGTGATGAGCTTCTTCTTCACGCCTGGCTTGGCATGAACCGTAGGTGTAGCTGACGGCGCCCTCCACTGATGCTGAACGCTCAACATGGATGTTGGAAAGACGGGAGTTGAGTGACGACCGAGTCTCGAGCTTGAGGGGAAGGGGTGCAGTGACTGCAGAGTTGGCCGGTAGGGCGAGCAGTGCCGCACCCGCGGCAGCAGACCACTTCATCTTGTATGAAAGCAAGGAGACGGATGGATGAGGATCTCTTGTAGGGCTGAGGTGCTCAAGAGATTTGAAAAGGAGGAGGGGGATGGATGGATGAGAGAGTCAACGACACAACTCAATGTTGCGTTTCCATGAGAGCGAGAGAAGATAGCTCTTATATAGACCACCATCCAAGCATCCAGGAGTGTATTCCCAACGAGACCTGACATTATCCAGGCCCGGTCCTAGTCCGTTCCTCCTGGTGAAGCTCCATACCGAGAGAAGGCCGGTTGTACGTAACTGATCACCCCAGTCAGTCAGTCAGTCAGTCAGCCAGGCTCTCCGCACTGCCTAGGGCGGCTCAAGGGGAATGAGGGGGCGGAGGGGAGATACAGTATCGGCGTTACCCTCAACCTTGACGTTCCATTCGAGAACCCTTGCACTTCATGTTAAAGAAACTGATAACCAGCCGATGGCCGGGTCCCGAGTACCTAGTGTGCCGTATCTTTGAATCCCGGCTCTCGGATTCGAGGAGTGGAGGTGGGTTGGATCGGATATCGAACTGCAACTACATCCGTGCAACCTATTATGGTTAAGGCTGAACGGATGGGATACAAGCTGACAACCATGCACACGTGGAGATTCATCCCTACGCTTTAATGCTACCTCATTCGGTAGATAGCCAAGATACCCTAGTCCGATATCAGTCCGATTTCACGAGGTGTGTGTTTCCTTGCGGAAATCACAGTCTAACAGTCGGTGTGGAGATGAAGATTTATTACGGACTTCTTGCTTTCCTTCTAAGCCGTGTTGCCAAGCTGTGACCGTGAGAAACTCGTCATCTGTACGCCCTTTGCTTCACCTCAAGGCTGACACCGAGTCTTTGTCAGACTCGCAGTCAACTGAGCAAGACCGTCAAGGAGATGTATCTCGACCCTGACAAAATTGTTGAGACCCAGTTGACCCAGATCGCCCGCTAAGAACGCGTCCAAAGGTCTCAACAATTTGTTCAGGAACGAGGACGCACATCATATCCACTGCCTCTAAATCAGCGTAAGTCAGACTTTTATACCAGAACTCGGAATTGACACAAGTCAAGTTTTGCTTCGCCTCAACTTTGCACAAGGCCACCACTCACAACCGTCACTGACCGAGAAAACAGAGGGCATAAGCTGATAACTCCAAAGAGTTGAATCCTCCCTGCGGCGCTGTGAGTCAACAACAAACCGGCTCAATAATCCATCCGGTTGAAAGAGTGAGTTTTTACATAATTGTCAATGGCAACGATGGGACCACGGGACCTCGAAGACGAACGAAGGATCAAGATGCAGATGATAGTGCTAGCAACGAAATGCGAGAAACCTTTGCGAGTTGCGGCGCTACTGCAGCCCCCTGTAACTCCCCAATGCGTGCCAAGACATGGTCGAAATCCAAAGACGCTAGAAAGAAGGAAGGAAGACCTTGTTATTGTTGTTGTTGTTGTCAACCGGAAGGGCGTGTCTTCATGTTTCCGGGAGTCATCGAGGTGTCCCGGACTCGGGTGTGGAGCAATCAATAGACGGCTCTTTTGAAGGCGCGGGTGGGATTCGGTCGGAAGGGGTTGGGGTTTGATGGAGCTTTGTGCCCGGGGTCCAACCCCAACCGATGTCGGCCCGGGACGCTTATCTTCAATTGAGTTGGCTCTCCGAGATACCTTCCACTTCAGACTTGGATATCAGTCGAGAGATATGATATGTAACCGTATCAACCGGGGATGCTGACAGCAAAACAACAAACTATGCCACCAACAGCACAGCAATTATCGGCGAGGAACTAAATCACAGGGTAATTCTGACTTCTTCAAGTTCAAGATCCACTAATCTCAACGTTAATACTTCCCACCTGGACACGCTGATGGACACTTGACTACCTACGTAACAACAAGCCAAGATAGCAACCGCAGAAACGAGAAGGGGAGTGGTGAAAGTGGGGGCACAAAATATGATAGGATAAAAACCAGGATAGTTTCCTGCAAGGAGACAAGACCATTTTGACAAGCTTGGCATGACCGAGAAGACGGCCCCGGGATAAGCGATTGTACAACATCTGGTCTTTGCTCTTTGCCGAGCCTCCTCCTTTTCTGCTCGGGAGGGGGTTGCTTGAAACTTTCGAGCTCCTCAAGTGCCCAAGTCGCCGGCTTGGGTACGGTTGGAAAGGTGCACTTTGGTGTGGAAGTCCTCAAAAAAAACACCGGGAGTGAGCAAGATGCTGTGCTTCAACTTCCGTCAGCGCAGTAGTTAGGGAGCAACCGGGAAGAATCTTTGAAGAAGCGAAAGAAAGAGTCCGGAGAATATGATTGTCGACCGATTTTCACAGCCGAATATCATAGGCAACATCCACAAAGCAAAGAGGTCTGATGAGCATCCAAAGGGGTTAGGAATATGTGAATCGCTTCATGTACTGTCTATACGTACCCCCAAAAAGCCACAAAAACAACGCCGGCCGATCTGAACCGAGTCTCTATCGGTATATGCAAGTCTAAAGAATCATGTAGCCGACCATGTAGGTGTATTCTCACACCTAGCTACCGCTAGGTGGTTTCGTCAAACCCCCCTCCTCAAAGCGGGCCGCCAAAAGGATCTTCCAGCCCATTCCCATCAACCTTCCTCCTCTTCTTCTCCGGCGCATCGGCTGACAGATCGCCGCCAAAGATAGCAGCATCCTTGGCCCCGTTGCTGGCTGCAGGGCGCTCCTCTGAATCGGCACGTCTGACACCTGCCTCTCGGCGTTGGCGCTGGAGCTCAGACAAATTCCAGCGATCGGGGTCGCGACACTTCGTCAGCTTCTTGCGGACGGGCCGGATTTGGGATTTGAAGATTGCTTCCTGCGAGGTGGGATGATGCGTTAGCTGGTACTGCGATGGCGGTCTAGCGAAGACACAAAGGGAGCAAAGCCACTTACACTAGTCCAATGCGACTTCCTCTCCGGCAGTTCGGTGGACAGCATGTTCCTGCATGCCTCGATAGTGCCCATAACCTTATCTCGGATCCCTGGGCCGACTATGGCTGCGCGCTCATCGTTGGTCGTTATCCCCTTGCTACCACCCTCCTTTCGGCCTATCCCCGGATTCTCCAAACCAGGTAGTGGTGTCACGGCAGGGGTGTTATCGTTGTTGGTAGTGGGCGGGACAAAGTGGAAAGTCTCCTGAATCAGGCGCTCAGCCAGTCCGCGATCGGCAAGGGATAGTGCTGCGAACATGATTTGCGATGGTGTGTAGTGAAAGTAGGCATCGGTCATGAGAGGACTGAAGAGCAGGATCTCGTGAGCACGCTTTTCGGCTGCTATGATGCGTTGTTCCTGTATTAGAGAGAAGATGTTAGCGACAGCCAGTTGGGCAAAGTGATGTCAGCATATCTTACGTCGATGTCCCCGTAACTCCTCAACTCCATCGTCGCTCCCATCAACGCCCTAAACGGGTGTCTGACCTCAAAGTTGAACCTGTTGCCCTGGCAAAGCAAAAACTCGCCAGCGAGAATATCCTGCTTCGTATTGAACTTTTGCTGAAACTCAATAATCCGAGGAAACCTTCCCTCCGCCTTACTTCCCACAAACAACGCTACGAGTATCATCTCCTGTGGTGGGTACGTCATGATGCTATTCGTCAGGAAGAACCTCCTGAAAAAGACCGTTGCTGTCGCCCTGACTTCGTCTGGAACTCCAAGATGGTCCGCCGCGCGCAATAATTCGGATACGTAAAAGGACACAAGTAAGGCCTCTTCTTCAGGTTTGAGGAAATCGGGTAAGGTCGGTGTGCTGTTCTCGGTGGGGTTGGGAGTCCCGTGTCCAGACGGGTCTGGCGTGTTCGCATGGGATGTGTTATTCGAAGTCGGCGGATTCGAGGCTGATGCTAGCATGCGCTCGGCTATTCTTTGACGGGCGATGGCGTTGGTCTTCTCGCGCATGGCAGCAAGCTGGGCGGGCGAGAAGGACCATGCTTGGAACTGCGAGGTTTCGCGGTATCGCGCGTCTTCGGACGCCATACTGGGCGGCTTGTAAGCTCCCACGGAAGTTTATTTCAGAAAGAGTATCGACAATCGAGGTTCGAAGTTGTCGTGGCTTAGCTGGATGTCGTAGGACCGTCTTGGGAGGGCAGATAGCAAGGAGCGGCGTGCAAGTGCTGCTTGGCGGGTGGCAGTTTGCGGATTCCGTAGAGATATTTTTTCCTAGGGGGTTGACGGAATGGTGTCAAGAAATGGGGTGTCTTTGAGCTCAGAATATCTCCAGTTTCCAGCGACAAGAATGAAGGTGATGTGTTGGAAGTCCGAGGGATGGAAGGGCAAGACGATGACGGGAGTGGGACCCGGCCGACCCTCGACGTAGCACCGAGTGGGTCCAGCAAGGTACCGGCAGGCAATGAGGCGTCCGTGCGTTACGACGTGTTTGTTCATCACAGGTAGGTATGTGCCACATCCTCTTCTTTTTCTCCTCACCATTGTCAAACAAATCATCATTGTTATTGATATCAGATACCTCGACTTTTTAATTTCTACTGTTTTTGCATCCCACAGGACGATACTAGGTTCAAACCCCCACGTTTACTCGTTCGATAACCGCTGCACGAAATCGTGGCTCCTGTCCACAAAAATGAAAATGCTAACCATTCATGGCATTACAGCCCAACCCTATTGTATACTTTACGCCAAACGCCTGCCAGTTGCAATGTCAATATTTATGCCTGCCTATACACCCGGACCGATAGTTGGCTCTGCCGTGACGTCTCAACCCAACTTTAAGAATGACTGATGCCATTCAATGCCCGGTCCTGGTACATCTAGTATGTGGATCCGAGATCCCGCCTAGCAGGCACCGGCGGGGGAGGCTTTTTGGAACGGCAAGGAGGCGGTGGAGGAGGAGCCTTACGAACTCCCAAGCCGTTGTTGACCACCGTATTGCTGGTTGTCCTTGTCAAGCTCCCGATACTTGTAGCCGGGCTCGCGCTGCGGGTACACCAGTTGTCTGGACTTCCCGTGTCGCTGGTGTTGTCATCGTCCCGGTCTGCAAATACATTGTCATTCGTCACAATCCGGCTGACGGGACGCAGCTGGCCACGTAGGCTGCTCACGTTGGGTACGTTTTGGTTAACTCCATAGGTTGAACCGGACGGGGTGGTCCCGGATCCAGTACCAGAGATACGACCTCCGATGCGCTCGCGCTCCAAGTTCGTCCCGCCCAGGAAGGAGGCAACAGTATTGGACCTGCCAATGACGGGACGCGGTCCGGCATCGACCTGTTGGTTCTGCGACTGCACAGACAGGGGAGCCCGAGAAACTGCGCTGCGGATAGGCATACGCACGGGCGGTGCCTCGGTCTCAACCTCTTGCTCCTCGTAAACGTTGCGGCTGTTGGTACGGGACAAGCGATCAGTAAAGCTTTGTGCGGTGCTTGGCCTGCTTCTACCGTCACCGCTGGAAGCAGTTGGTCGCCGTTGGAGGCCAGCACCATAGCCGCTCATACCGTTGGAGGAGGAGATAGCACCACCGGCCCAGCTTTGGCGCACCCTTCGCAACTCATCGGCACATCTTTCGTGATATTCGAGCTCGGCGTCAAGGAATTGGGTCAAATCGCGAACGCTATCGACCTCGCTGTCGCGGATATCCTGCATTCTGCGGCTGACATCTTCAGAGGCTTCTTCGTACTTGGCCTTAGCCCCCCGAAGCTCTTCCTCGATACGGAAGTCATCACGACGTGCTTTTTGGATCTTGGTCGCCGTTGCATCGTAGGCCAGACGCCGGCTCTCGAGCTTCTTACGAGCAGCCTAGATTATCTGTTAGCTGTAAGCCAAACTTGACAATGAGCCGTGTGTGCTAACCTGGTACTCCTTCATCATAGCTAGAGACCTCTCGAGAGACTCAAGCCACGTAGTTGTCGCCTCACTGACAAAGGTCTCCTGGATTTGCCCAATCCTCTCATTGGCACGGCCCATCGAGATAAGGCAGCTTCCGAATTCGGAGTCGGGCGCAAAGTCTTCGCCATGTCCGATCATGGTCTTTCCGAGATAATTGGTGGGAATGGACTTGTCCTTGTCTTCGTACGAGTCGCAGCGACGGCCAAGCCACTTGACATAGAGGTTCATAGACTTTTGCAGTCGGTCCATGCCTAGCAGTAAAAGTGTGTCAGATTGTGCCCACGGTCAAAGTATTGGGGTAGAAAGCAAGGGCATACCTTCAAAGCGAAGTGCCATCTCCATCTCCAGCTGCTTGAAGTCCTCAGACATAGTCGTCTTTTGCTCGGCACCCATCTTTTCGCCGGCCCATTGAAAGGCGCGGTCGAACTTTTTGGTGATATTCATGTTGTTTGTGTTGTTGACAAATGCAAGTGAAGCGTTGGGTTAAGTCAATGGACTATCGATTCCTGACAAGAAGGTCGTGGAGTTCGTCGGCTTCTGTGAGATTGCAGTTATGCACGTTCTGTTAGTGCCAGGGACAGTCTGGCAGTAAGAACAGAAAATGGCGGCCGTAGCTCGTAACGAATGACAGCTCCCAAAGAGTGAAGGTCGAGAGATGGATAATTGAGAACAAACGAGCAAAGCAGACGAGATCGGGAGGGGAGGTTAATGATGCGGACGAAGGTGCCAGATATGTATGCAGCAGCCGGTTTGATGGCGAGTGTGAAGAGGAAGGTGGTCTAGTGCCGTGTGTGGGAATCTTATGTGGCAAGAATGTGGATGTTGTCTCAAAGGTAAGGTAGTGTGCTCGTCGAATGGACGTTGATGGATCCGCAGTCGCAAACGTGGTTTTAGACTCGTCTGGGAGGAGTTGCCCCGTTCGTACCTAAGCCCCGTCGTATCACGAACAGAAACAAGGGGAAAGGTTGAAAATAGATGGTAGGATGGAGAGAAAGCATGGATGTCGAGGCACGCCAGTGTCCAATCGAGCAGGAAACCTTGACGGCTCAATGCGTCCTTGCAGCGCGCTAAGGCAGGAGGCGAAACACAGGCAGGCCCATCAGATGGTGTAAAAAGGTCCGGACTCTGGCTGGGTCTACTTTGGTATAAGCGTATCCGGACTTCTTTCCACACCACCTGCTCGTCCATGGCTTCTGCGGGGGAGGCCCAGATTCAATCCAGGCAGTGCAGATGCTCAACAGGGGCATCCTAGGAGCTTGGAACGCGGGGGAAGTGACTTCTTCCCAAGGAACGTCAACTGAACACGAACGAAAGTGGAAGGTAACCGGGCGTCTAGTCTAGATGGAGCTTCCCAACAAGTCAACTCGAGAGTGATTCCCTGCTCGTCTCAAAATTCGTACATCATACCTCTAGAGAGCTATAGTACTTACCAACCCCGAACCACAGAAAGACCAGAGGCATCCTTAGGGCCGGGCTGTCTGAAGACCTGGATATCATATCTGGCTTGGGCATCTTCCAGGCCATTGTTTTCCAAATGCTGTTCGACGACAACACGGAAGCCTCTCACGCGGAAATTCCCCATTTCTAAGACCTGGAAATCATTTTCTCCACAACTGCCTAACATACCAATCAGATCATCGCAATCACACCTGAAATCCCGAGACGGGAATACCAAGCTTCCGGACCTCTGGACCTCTGGAATCTGACCTGGAACAGAGCATTTCCAAGTGGTCTGTACTCGGTGATCGAAATCCATTTCCGAACCAGCATTTCCAGGTCGCCTTTCCAAGCCATCGGACACGCCCTCAAGCCCGAGCTGGCTTGTCAAGTGTCAAACTGTCACAAAGCTGCAAAGTGACGTTTACAGCGATGTGAAGTTCGTCAGCTTTAGAGGATGCTTCGTTGTAAAATTGACGCACGTCCAACGAGACGGGAAGGAGGCTAGTTCTAGCTACTTTGCGTTCCCAAATCACGAAAGGTTGGGGCGATAATAATTCGTCAATCTCTTTTCGTATCCAGTGTATGACTACTAGAATATGCAAAAAAAACTCGATCTCCCCGCCTTGTCTTGTTGTTCGGATGGGATTATATCCTCTCGAGCTGAGTCTACTCCTTGAACTCGTTAGCCAAGCTCACACGAAGCTTAGGTAATGTATGTCAAACAGGTCCAATCTTCATCCGAACAGTCGAACATTATCACGAACGCTTTGGCTCTGAGCAAGCAATGTTGTCAACCGCCAGCTCATCCGCCACAGTGGCAACCAACCCGATTCCGATCCAGCAAGTGCGTCGACTGCACATATGTACAGGGCATGCATGCAGGCAGTCGGATAACACTATGCCAACAACGAAACCCTTTCCTTTTACCAGAGAACTGAACCAGATAGCAAAGGACCAACATCATCACGGTGTTCTAGCCGCCGTGACTGCAAGCCACCCACCACACCACACTGGCCTGAGAAAATGGTATAGCCTGAATGTAGCGAATTCCGTTGAGGCGATCATTGGGGATTACAGGCCAATAAGTTTGATCTACGAAAGAAGTCGACATAAAAATTCCGCAATCGCCGTCGCCGAGACACGCCAGAAGCATCTGGACTTGATACCTGAAGCCACTGGTTGCAAGGATCAACCTCCCATTTACACAATTCTCTCTTTTTGCGCCGGCGGCGATGTACACCTCTGCCGGCATTAAACTTGTTAGCTTGGTACCGCCACCCTACAGTATTCAGGGTTTTAGATGTGGTCAAAACTAACCATTTTTCGTACGAGAATTAGAGTTCTTGCCACTTGCTCATCATCGCGATAACAAGTTTAATGCCGGCAGAGGTGTATGTTAATGTTGTGGAACACGACCGAGAAGCCAGATCCGCCTCCATACAAGAGTTGTACACATCGGAGACCACCCGTCATTGAACCGTTGTTGAAAAGACTGACGATAACTTAACCGCTGCAGACCAAATCGCCAAAACCGGATGTAGGCAGGCTGGGCGGCAGTTTTTAACCTTTCCAGCAGAAGAGAAAAGCCGGCGACGAATAAACCCCTGTAGGTTAGAGTTTAGTTGGTGGAGACCTCTCTTTTGAGGTTGTTTCAGCCCTAAGATCGGGGTCGCCAATCGCGGTCGCTCAGGGGTTAAAGCTCGCTCTCAAGAGGGGCCGCGGCGCATGGTTGATGGGCGAGTGATCGATGACCATGATCCATTTATCGACCGACGACCACAAATTGCCAGTGGCAGATGGAAGAAGGTAAAGATAGTACTGCAGTCCAGACATTTGGCTGGACATTTCCAACCGTCATCTTGCTTCCACCACAGCATGTGCGCGTCTCAAGATGACCATTTGTCAACTGCTAAATCCTCGACGGGATCAAGGTAAATCTTAATGCTGATATCTTATTGATCCCAAGCGAGATTCACCAGTCGCTCGTCAGAACCTCTCGCCTTCCTCTTCGACAGCGTATCAGTTCAATGGCAACCCCTTCGTCACACCGGCAACTTTCAACCTCTCTCCTGTATATCTTTCAAGCACAGCCCATAACACCGGGTCCCTCTCGTTTCAGACATCAGGGGGGACTTTCTGCACACCACCAGGCCTTGCAACTGAAGCTTTCCCTCAAGGTTCGTTGTCCTTCCAATCTTCCATTGCATGAGCATTGCGGAGCCGCGCGTCCGTTCCACTGGGATACTATTCTGGACCCCGGACCCAGTATCTGGAAACAGTACACTACGCACGAGGCGAACCGTGTCCTCCGTATCGACAAGCTAAGCTTACTCACGGACCTCGTTTCAACACCTCGAAATGTTTATATTCGTTAGACCATTGCAAATTACAGATTCCGTCATTGCCGTTCATCCTTTCTTTTTCCACCGTTCGTACACTAGTCTACGTCGCCTTGCAGACTTGAACCATCTGTCAAGCTAGAGGTTTTCCGAGCCAACCGGACCGACAGGGCCAACGAATGAGACTTACACCGGCTTTACACCGCTCTTGCCATGACTCGGATCCCAACAGCGTCTTACACGGTCCATATCTTAGGATTTTGGATGCTCCCGTATGCAATCAATTCTTTGCTGTATACATCGCATAAAGAACTTTTCTGGAAAACACGACTTCGCTCAGTGAGACAAGATGCAACGCTCAGTGACCGCACAAAGTTTGGACTGTGGCGGATGTTGCATTGCGGGGCACATCAGAATCGTTGAAGCAACGTAATGTTCCTTAAAGTATGTGTGGTGCCTGTAACCTTTCTGTCTTTTCTCATTCGAAGTGAACAAGGTCTAAACCCATATCCCTCATACCTTGTACGCCGTATTAAGCAGTAACGAAGGAAAAAAGATAGAAAAAGAAAGGAGTAACGAGGTATATGTCGTCATAAGTGGTTGATGGTGATGTTCTTCCCTCTGTTCCTCAATTCTCCCTAATTCCCCAATTCCAACCTATTACACTTGAGAACCAATCCGCGCGACACATATCATTATGTCGTGCCGTCCATTTTCGCGTCTTCACTGCGCCCTGTTATTTAAACAGTTCCGCTGATACTCAGTTCCCTGATCTCCTGCAACACTTGCTCGACCCTGGTATCTAGCTGACCCTGGGCGTACTGCTCCCGCGTGTCTGGATCGAGGTATTGCTGTACTTGAGCCATGCGACTGTAGGCTTCGGCGCAGAATCGGAGCTGAATCTTGACGAGAGCCTCGAACGATGGGTCGAGGTAAGGGACGCGGAGGTCGATAAGCTGCGGTAGCTCGGTGCACAACTGCTCGTTGAGCTGCTCGTAGGCTGCTTTGGCCATCTCCATTTCCTTCTCGGCGCGTGGGAGCTTCGTCACATCCTTGTCGGGCTTCTCGACCAGTTTCTTGACTTTGGCGCGGAGGGCGTCGTAGTCGAGGAGTTTGTGGCCGCGCTTCTTGATGCCTATTTTTTTGAGTTTATGGCGGTCAGTTTATATACGGACAGCAGGGGCGTTGTCGAGAAAGAAAAGGGAAGGAGTATGTTTCGGGAGCGGAAGAGCAATCGATTGATTGCTAGGGAGATGAAGAGGTGGAGACGGCCGAGACCTACATTCGTTAACGTCGGGGAAATAAGCACAGAATCTGGTAATGGGATCTAGGACTGTTGTCCTATATGGTCCGTCCAAGGCCTTGATCGTTTCGGCGTCCAAGTCTTCCACTGCTTGCTTGTAACTCCGGCTGACTCCATCTTTAGCACCAGCTTCACCGTAGAAAGCGTCAATAGTTTCGGCGATGCGCATCTGTGAGGCCGTCATTGCTGTCCCGGGACATTGACGTTAGCTTACAAGACTCGTTTGCCAAAGCGACGGGTGGGTGTCTGTCATACCTCGTAGTGAATCAAGATAACCCTTGGCCTCTTTTTGTAGTCGTAGGGATGCCGCCTCCATAGTCTTGAATCGTCTGGATGTCAAAGACGCTTAGCCCAAGTCCCTCTCTTTCCCATGTTGTATCTAAACCGAAAACAATCATACCTCTCCTCAACCTCATAGTCGCGATCGTTGGTCTTCTCGACATGACCCGTCTTCATCATCACCTGGGTCGTTGCCCGGTTGACATTCTTCTTGAAGCCTGTAAGACACAAACGGAAGAGGCGGAACCCGTTAGCTTTGTCGCATTAGGGGATATAGGCTATGGCGGGATTTGTGCGTACCGGCCCACGACATGATGGCTGAGTTATTCTCGTCGCTTGGTGTCTGACGTCGGTGACTCGTGTATGTATATGCGGGGGATCGACTGATTAATAGTTCCGTTCAATCGCCATAAATATTCGGAAGGTGATCGCCTGGTTGATGATTCGTCGCAAATTAATTCGTCGCTCGATAGGATAGGATTAGGATATTATTAAGTCAGTTCGTATGTTGGCCGGATAAGTGGCTCGGAGAATAAGTCGATGTCGGTGTTGTTGACGTTTAGAGCAGATTGGCGATGTTTGGCAAGCTTGGAGAGCAGTTGTTGCGGGATCCTTGCCAGTTGCGATGCCCGGACATAGACGAACGAAAGGGGTGACGACGTGGGATGTGGCTGTGCTTACCGCTGCCTGCCAGGAAGACACAATCTTGGAATGTGATTGGGCACAATCTTGGACGACGTCAGCGGGGTCAACCTGCCAAGCCACAAATGCCTTGGCTACATAATCCCACCGGGCCGCGAGCAGACCGTGACAGGTGCAAAAACGAAGTTCGACGGCTTCCATTTTCCCAGAATGATCTCCATCGATCGGATCTGTCTCCATGCCCGTCTCGGAGGCCTGGGCCATTAGTGTAGACATCGGATCGTCAACTCATGTCAGGTTTCTCACAGCAGCTGGTCGAGACACATTGCTGCTGCTAAGAAAGGACAGTGCTGAAGCTGTGATACCGGACATTGCGGCAGGTCATCTTTGCCGTTGACTCATCCCGGCGTAGGTTCTGTGTAGGTATGTAAAGCTTCGCATGAAAGAGAGTAAAAGGGCGTACGTCCCGGGTTCAGCTTCTGTCTCTCATTCATTTTCCTTCCTTTGAGCTTGGCTTGCAATTATCAATCTTCCCCATACACTTGGCCAGAACCAAAACCTGTTTCTGAACAGCCAACTGGCATCACCAATTGATACAAAACAAATCAGTTACCAAGCACGGCACTAAGACGGTGAAATGGCCCAGAAGAAAACCATCCGACAGCAACCCTCAGACACAGCCTCAAAAGAAGTAACCTCCAACCCCGAAATTTACGCTGAGAACATGGCATCTCTCAGACGTTTTCTCGTCGTCAGTCTCGGCAACCCGGGAGAGTATCGCGATACTTTTCACTCAGCCGGCCATCTGGTGCTCGAATCCTTTCAGAAAAAGCTTCCTGAAGACCTCGGACAGCCGTCTTTCACCTCGGAACGCTATGGAAAGAAAGCCGTCCGTGCTTCCGCCGGATCAAAGTACACTCTTTTACAAAGCCCTACGCTCATGAACATCACCGGGCCGTGGCTCGCTCGGGCGTACAAGGATTACCTGGTCGACCATGGCCTAAGCCCCGAAGAAGTTGGACTCGTGCTGGTCCACGATGACTTGGAGGAAGAGTTGGGTGTCGTCAAGGTCCGACAGTGGAAGGCTAGCCATAGAGGCCACAACGGCATCAAGAGCGTGCTGGCCAGTTTGCCGCCGATACCCGATGCTAAGTGGGCGCGCGTATCAATAGGCATTGGTCGGCCGGATGATAGGGACAGGACCACTGTGTCCGACTTTGTCCTCAGCAAGATCCCAAGGCACGCCAAGGGGATATTGCAAGATAAGGGGGGAAGCGGGCTGTGGGAGGCACTCGGCAAGTTAGAGATAAAATGGAACAAATGAGGTTGTGGACAGTGGAGAGCGAGTACGACAGAGCTGGGCCGGTGTTGCGCCAGTGAGCTAAGATAAACTATGATACCCCATTTTCAACCATTATCTTTTCCACTGATATATAAATGCTGACTTCCGTCCGATGACAAGCATCTGCCGCGTAATGCACACCGTGAACAATTTGCCTAATGAGACGACATATCCCATCTGTCTCACCAGATGTACTAACATCCACACTCTCTAGTAACAAAGAAAAAACATGCGAACCTTCTTCAACTCAAAGCCAGTCAAGCCCAATGCTTTTGTTCCCGATACCGACAGTATCTTCACCACCATTTAACCTCACCTCAAGCACCCTACTCGTCCTTCCCGTAAATGGCCCCCGGCAAGAAAAGCGGCACCTCCATCGGCAACTCCTCATGCGGCCTAAACGAATCAATGTTTTCCGATATATGTCCCCCATCCCCCTTCTTCACCGGCCGTCTCGTAAAGAAAATCAGCATATCCCTCGTCGCCTCCTTCGTCTCATCAACCGGCAACACGGGACTCAACGAGTGTTTATTCTCCGTATCCACCAACAAGAGCGTATCCAAAAAGTGTCTATGCTGCACTCTACTCCTCAAGTTCTGCGGTTTGATCTCCGTATACTTGGCCCCCGTCTCCTCGTTCATATCATGCATGAACGTCACCGCGCTGTTAGCCGCCAGATCCATGTTTTTCGATCCAAGGTACGTAGTCATGGTGTGATCCACCCCATCGGTATGCACGCCCTCCAGCGCCGGCTCGCCCAGGATGGAGGGGGTGGTGACGGTGCGCAAGTTAAAGAGCGTGCACACCCACTTATCGGACGAGTAATCCAGTCTCGGCCGATGGGTGGTCTGTACTCCATGGCAGATCATCCCCTTGAAGACTAACAAGGCCTGGAAAGCAGTGTTGAGCTGCAGTTCGTCTTGGACTTCATCAAAAACGCGGATCTGCCCCGAATCATGCCGCTTGAAGTCCTCTTCAACCGACAACGCAAAGGGTTGGAACTCGAGCCGTCGCACGGAACGAGTGGAGAAGTCGAAGCAGAAACGGCCGTTGCGCGAGCGCCGGAAGGGTAAGGTCGGGTCAGAGTAGAGGTTGTTAGAGACGCGCTGGAGGGCGTCCAAGTCGGCGCGGGTGGCGCCGAGGCCAAGGAGGAGGGGGACCATGTCGGAACCTTCGACAAAGATGGAGCGGTTGGTGATGTACTTGGAGCGGAGCTTCATGATTTCGGCAACCGCGGTGTAGTAGGAGGGATTGAAGACACGTTTGGTCACGTCCAGCCGGGGACGGATGCCCTTCAAATTGGTGGTGGGTGGCCCCGACCAGGCTGGAGGAAGGCTGGCGAAGGGGTCGGTTGGGTTGAGGGATCGAGCGGTTTCGACAGAGGCTCGAGAGTGGGGAGTTTCATGGTAGAGTCTATGGGGTTGGAGGCGGGTGATGGCGGCTGGGATGGGGCGGAGAGATCTGGTGCTGGCTCGTGGGAGCTGTTTCACGACTATCGAGGTCAACATCGTGAGTAACTGAAATGTTCCGACGCTGGCTGGAAAAGATGGAGAAGACTGCCGGCTTGATTTGGAAAACTCGAGGTAGCGTGATGGGTAGATATGTACAAAGCTCATTCCTCGATGACTTGACGACGTTGGCGACAAAACTCTTCACCTCAGCGATAGCCGGAGACCGGAATACCTCTATCTTTCTATGGATGACTGTGACGGATCTCATAATGCGTCAACTACTCAAATGCCATTACACGACTACAAGCCGAAGTCTTGCTCAGGCTTCAAGTCTTACTGTGCAGGTCATCCTTGACGATGGCGCCATATGTATTTTCTTAGTGTCTGAGCACGTTGTTGAGGCGTGAGAAAAGATTTTCAGAGCGGGCGGTACTCAAAGTAGACAGGAAAGCGAAGCTATCCTCGGGTCTACTCAGAGTATCTCACAATAGCCTCATCTTAGGACCCGGTGTTAGTTGGGCCTCACCACGTGCCGGATCGGAGTGCTCAGACTTGTACTCTCATGCAGCCATGCCCCTGACCTATTTCCTTCTTTGAACTTTCATGTGGTATACACGGTAAATGCAACACCGCTATTCCTGAAAAATGATTCTTTTGTACTACTCCTCTCCACGAGTAGTAAGACAACCAGGGGTTCAAGTCAGACGGCTAGTATGTCGGGGCGGTATGCGAAGGACGGAACTTGTGCTGCATATAGTGGCAACGACTCGACTCCTGAGTTCGAGCAGTCACGACGGGAATGCTACGACTGAAGGATTTCTACCGGTAGTTGGTAAGTTGGACGCCAGTATGCCTCATTTATGAATTTAGGCCCTGCTGGACATCACGTTTCGAGGATCATTCAATGGTGATTTGAGAATTATGGGGGTCAAAGAAGTGATTGAACGATTTGAGGTTTCCCAAACAAGAGGAGGTGCTTATCACATTTAAACGGTCATTCAACACCTCGAAGATAACCGAGTAGCTTACGGACATACCGTGTAAGTGTCCAGGGGCTAGCAGCCTCAGCCCGATGGCTTACTGTCGAGTATCGTCAGATTCTATGGGCCGAGCGCCGATGACGGATCACCACGCAAGGTTTGAAGTCAAATCACTCTCAAGGCAAATGATTCACGGCAAAATTACTGTTGCTATTCCATTCCCATTGAAGAAAAACTACGCTCATGTCAATCAGTTCGCCGTTGCTCGGATAAGTGGTCGTCCCTGCTTCTTCTCTGTCTGCTTAGAGGAAACGTGAAAGAGAAATTGGTCCAAAAAGGTGATGGGGTGGACGAACTTCATTAGTAAATCATCTTGTTTGTCAGTCGACTTTCTCTTCGACAGTAAAGTAACTCCGGAGAAACAGCGACTCCCTCAAACTGATGTGGGGGGCTGTTAGTGATGGGGCGCTAACTTTAGGGTTTTCATTTTGCACGCGTAGCTGTTAGTGTGGTAATAGCACATATTCGTCGGCTCCGCACACATCCCAAACATCCAGCTTTCGAACATTCGAGGCAATGTTTATATACTTCGGAGGAACCTGCAGAGTCCATATCTATACCATCAATGTAGGGCTATAACTCACCCATAAATTGACCGAGTTCCGCACCCAGCTTGCTGCTTCACTTCTGATCAACCTTCATTTTCCCCAACCCTTGCTTGATCTTCTCGCCCGCCATCTCAATTTCATACTCGATATCCGGCTGCGCCTCCGCATAAAGCCAATTCTTCTCCCCCGCCATGCGAAAGTTGAACAAGGCCATCTCGTCCGGAACAAACTTCTTCTTTAGCTCCGGATTCCCCGCACAAGCAGCCTCCACGCGAAGCTGGATCTCACAGCTCCTATCGAGCAATCCAAACAGGAAACTAGCCTCATCGACCGTTGATCCGACGGTCAACAGCCCGTGGTTCAACAATATAGCGGCCTTGGAGTGTTTGCCCAAGACGGAGGCGATGCGCTGCCCCTCCTCGGCTGCGGTGACGATGCCGCTGTAGGAAGAGTCAACGGCGATGGAGTTGTACAGGTCACAGATATCCTGGTGCAGCATGTCAAGAGGCTTGCCAAAGGCGGACCATGCGCGGCCAGCGATGGTGTGGGCGTGACAGATGGAGTGGACGTCTGGGCGGGCTTTGTGGATTTGCGAGTGGATGTGGTAGCCGGGTGCGTTTACGGGGCGGGTCTGGCGAAGATGTTAGACAGCGATGGATAGGGCAGACTCGCAAACAGCTTGTCTCAGCGGCGTACCCGATTCCCTCCAACAATCTTCCCGGTATTAATCTCCAAGCAAACCATATCGCTGGCATTCATCAGCCCAAAATGTTTCCCGATCGGATTCATCCAGATGCAATCGGGATACTCCGGGTCACGGACGCTGATGTGACCGGAGATGCCCTCGGTGTATCCCATGCGCGCCCAATTGCGAAACACGGCGGCCATGTGCAGGAGGATGTGTTCACGGTGTTCTTGCTGGGTGGGGAAGGTCGGGATACCCGTCAACGGGTTGGGACCCATGCTGAGTTCATGGAGCTGGCACTCCAGTGCCGCTGGCTCGTCCGGCTCGGAACGGGGTGCCGTCGCCTGAGATGGATGGGGGATGAAGTTCCCGGCGGCCTTAACGGCGGCCGGCTGCGGAGGGAGAATGGGACTTTTCACCTCTTCGAGCATAGTATATGAAGACGCCATTTCGTAAGCGGATCAAGCAAGAGGCTGATTTGTGATACGCTGTATTTGCGAGAGGCAGGATTGGAATGGAAACGAAGTCCAAGGTAACGACTGGGGTCCTGGTATAAAGCAGAAACAAAACTGATGGCTTAGGTGGTCCTTACAAAGGACACTGTTATCGTCGCTTGCACACTTCCTTTGCTGCCATACATGCGTACATATGTATGTCACCTGCAGGGTTCACCAGCTTACACAGTAATCTACACGACCTACGGTACTCAGATTGGCGAACAATGTGCCTCCGTGGGGGTGACCTGTCCTTTATCCTTGATCCGGAGAGTCAGCAAACCACATTTGCAATCGGAGACAGTGCAGGACTGATACTCTGCCACACCGGATACGATATTCGTCAACCAAAAAAAAACCATCTGGTATTTGAGGTATCAGACAGCCATGAATGTGGATAAGGAG
This sequence comes from Neurospora tetrasperma FGSC 2508, assembly GCF_000213175.1. Taxonomy (NCBI): domain Eukaryota; kingdom Fungi; phylum Ascomycota; class Sordariomycetes; order Sordariales; family Sordariaceae; genus Neurospora; species Neurospora tetrasperma. The sequence continues at coordinate 3,406,600 of NW_009799099.1, read as the reverse complement.
GTGAGCTCGATGTTCAGGAGGAAGCTGAGGGGGGTTGAGTGCTGAAGTTTAGGGACCTTTTGGGGCGAGAACCCTGCTGGCTGCTGAGCAGTGAGTGTTACGTAATTGAAATACACTGTCGGTTCGGGCCGCTTGGGTAGGAAGGCGCCTAGGGCTAACGAGAACTCTGCAGGCCAACGAAGCGCGTCTATCTCTTCCTCGCGATTTCAGCCTAATTCATCTTCCATCAACGAAATCCTTCTCTGTCAGGATTCTACGAATTACCACGTCCCCAGCATCTACGGCGAATAGCTGTTTTGGCTCATCGTAATCGATCGGAGTGACTATTTCGACCTTGCTTACGGTTGTCACTATGCGCCCTACATCGCCAGCTCGTTTCGCTCCCCCTTTGCGGGCTCCTACCGTCTGCCCTCGACCACTGTTCCTCCGCGCCGCAACAGCAGTGAGGACAAGTACGACAAAAGCGCAGCATGCTTCTCGATTGTTTTCCTGTCAGACCGCACGCTCGGGTCTCGTACAAAACTCGGGAGCGAAGCCAAAGATCCCCTACGCCGCCTTCAGTTTCGAGCATCTTGGAATCAGCAACAAATGGAACAAGTACATTATGGTCTTCTTCATTACCATGGGCACCATCGAGACCTATCTTTGGTACAAATACCTTCCTGCTTGGTGGGAGGCTCACAGCAACACTGCCACTGAATTCGAGAAGCAACGTGACGGTCCTCAGTCCCACACCGCCAACTGATGCAACACAACGTACCGAGGTCACCACGTTCATTTCGAGCCTCATGCAGACGCGCTACGGCGATGTTCCGCCCCATATGGGTACCACAACCTTGTATTGGTCCTTCTAAACTCGGCTTGCTGCCCCAAGAAGGCAATCAAAACGAAGCGCTAAGATCAAGCGCATCTCGAACACATTGTCATCTCAACTGCATCATCTACCGCCTCTCAAACTTCACCACTACACCGCTATCACCTTCATTTTGAAAGAAGACGGTTCAAGGGCGTGGAGAAACGTCGCAGTCATCACCATCAATATCGCCATCACAGACTTACCTGTCATTAGCGTCATTACGCATGGACTTTGTTACCTCTCGTTCGTCCTCCCCAGCTTGAAGCCCGACATCTTGCGTTTGACGAGCAACAATGAGGCAGTTATGCCATGGCTTTTGCCCACATATCCAACAGAGGTTTGTCATCTTTTACCACAAAGACTCAAGTCGGATATATACCCCACATTGTGCTGCCAATTATACCTGGTGAAGGATTTGTCTGCTGACGCCTCAACAGGGCATGCAGCCCAGCAAACCAAGTAACTGGCCAAAATAGCAAAAAGATAAATCCAACTTGAATGAGACTTGGCAGAACTCTACCGATCTTACGGGGCGTCAACAAAGTCTCTGCGTCCAGATCAGCTTATACCAAGAATGGATCAGAATCTCGCACGCGGCCAAGAGTCTCTCTGGCACAAGGTTGGAAAGGGTTCTCTGTTCCATTTACACTGTTTCTTGATCGAAAAGATGCCCCGGCCCCATGACCATCTCTTACTCCCGCCGTCGCTTAAACTTCCGATTATGGACGGAGTTATTCCGGAATTCTGATGAGAATCCATACCCCAGACAAGCTTTTGAAGGCTGGCTCTCTCCTTTGCGACACCTTACATCGAGAGCAGATCACCCAGATGTGTGTGGTGGCAATGAATGGGTGAGGCTGTATGGGATGAGCAGGGACAAGGGCTGAGGCATCTTCCCATTGCATTCGTTGGGTAAAGAAACCGAAATGCAGCATCCGCAATCCCAGATCACTCCATCGAGATGGCCTCTCTCAGTTTCCCACGTAAGCACAGGGTTTACCGTTGAACACTCTATTCACGTTCCCTGTGCACTCCATGCACCTGGTAACATTTTCTAACGTTTGGTCATTTCGCAATGTCGAGGTCTTTTGCGTTGTCAGGCACATCCAATCAAGTCACTTGATGGATGAGGGGGGGTAACGCTGTGGATTTTGTAATTCGCTTTACCTTCTTTCTAAATTTCCACCTTCCTCATACCTTCTAGCCCAGTACTGGTCCTTTCCGGGCCATGGGACTCAAATCGTTCTGTGGCTGTTTCGAGACTGTATAGCTCGAAGGTTCCATCACTGTCCGTAGTCTATACTACATCACGGGACTCACCACCGGTCCTCACTCAGTGGTGAACATGGCTGCTGGAACATGAGTTTCGCGCCATAAACGTACCGCAACTGCTCAGTCATAAGGATGCTCTTTCGAGGAAGGCTACATTTCATGCGGATGTTTCTAGCCCGCTCTTAGCGACTATATGAAGCATCTTGACAACTGGATTGGCTCATAATCTTAGCATGATCCACAAAGCATCTCTGTTGTAAGTAGAAGCGGTTCTTTGTGTCGTTGCCTACGTGCTCAGGGCACTGACTTAGTGCCGCTACACAACAGCTCCCCGTACTGAGATACCACGCGGCCTTAAGGACCCCCGCCTATCTTCTACACCTTAGACTTGGATACTTCCGTTTCGAGCTACACCGCGGTTCCTGTTACCTGGACGTGAGATGTGCAGGTGCACAAACCTCACGAACTTGAAGGTACACCACAATGCCTTCCAGATTAGGTACTTAACTCCGGGGATCACAAGGTCTTTCAAGACTGCGAAAGTACGGTATTTCTGCCTGGCTTTCACCGTAGGGCTGATGACAGGCAATTATTCAAGTACTTACACGTTGGCACTTGCAAACACCCTTCAGCAGTTGCGAGACCTGTCTTGGAATAGTTGCCAACACAGTCAACAGACAGAAGCTCATATCGAATCATGTCTTCATCGAAGCCTTCCGCTCATCCTTACTCCTTGCCCGATCTCACTAAAACCAAGCTTTCCATGGAGGATGACTGGACTAAGGTGAAGGACCGGAAAGAAAAGAAGCGCATTCAGAACCGTGTTGCACAGCGGACATACCGTACGTCTTACGCCCATATTTGATCAGTAGCAGTCGCTAATCCGTGACCGAAGGTCATCGTATGAAAGCACGTCTAGGGGAATTACAGCAAAAACTCGAATATCATGAGAGAAACAAGGGAACATCGACGTATGGTGATGCTCCTGGTGTTGGCGACAGTGAGAACACAAGCAGGAGCCCGTCTGTACAGCTTTCGACTCCAACATATACCACAGACGACAGCCCATCTCCGAGGGCTAACGAACTGATGGTGTTTGATGACATTCACTTGCCCAACTATCACAGTCCGCACGTCTTTCATACCGATACCAGTCAACTATTTAACCTATCGCCCGTTACAACACCATTAACTTCACAACCACCGCGAGTGTTCACTGTAGAGCAGTCGAACATCACGGATAGTGGGTACAATTCGGCTGTCGTACATGAATATTTGCGCCTCCAAATGCAACCATTCGACACACAGCATCGTGCAGCTGATGGCCAAGCGAACAACTATGCTCTTGGTGTCTCTACACATGGCAACGATTCATTCTGTAAGTTCATTACAAAACATATGGAACGTTTTTTGTTATCGTGCAGTCCACTAATTGGAAGTTCCAGTAGTTCACGATAGCCCTGATATTGACCCGTTGCTGTTTTCTTCCGAGAGACACGGTACAATGACTGTAGGATATACAGAAGAAGGTGAAAGCAAGGTCCTGAACTGGAAAGCTCAGCCACCACCATTAGCAACGTCCAACCCAGGCCAGGCGGTAGCTCTCACCTCTTCTGTTGCCCCGGACCTGCCCGAAACGAAAGAGACGCGGACTTCCAACCGTACCGCCTGTAGTACTACACCGGCAGAAGTCAACCAAAAAGCTCCCAGACAACAACAACAACATCAACCAGCATCATTACCCACCAAACGACCTACGTTGGATGAACGCATGGAAAGCGTTATGGAACGGGTTGAAACAGAAGGCTTCGACAACTTCGACTCCCTCGCCACTCTCTACTACAAAGCCAAGTTCGGGGACTCCTCCTCACTTGCAGTCGAGCAGCGACTCAGCCGTAACCGGCGTCTGCCCAAGCTGTTTGCCGACGTTTTCTCAGCCGCTCAAGAGTGGGGTGCACGCGAACAACGACCGCTGTTCGATGAGGTCCTCAGAATGTCGGAGGGTATGCTGATAGGCGAGGCGAGGGGTGTTCACAGTACGCTTCACGCGAGCATCGGTGGGCTGGCCAGGTCGGCCAAAGACCACGAAACTGGCAAGAGTGCTGTTCCGGGTTTGAAGAGACTGATGGAGGATAATGTGAGTTCAGTCATTTATTCACTTCCTGTTTTTGCATCATCATCATCATCATCAAAACTTTACGAGTTTGAAACCATGAATCTATCTGCCAGCGCTAACAGATTTCACCCAGTTATCGAATCTCTGGGCCTTGGTGACGGCATTAGCGACAGAGAACAGAGCAGTACGGCAGCGAGATCGCTCAAATACAGTGCTGGCGACAATTCTGGTCTTGCAGTGCTCTGGCCAGCTACCCAAACAGAGTCTCATGGCTTTATTGGATGCTTGTCTTTGAGAGAGCTTCCAAATTGGGAGTCTTTCGGGCTTGATGATGGTTGGAAAGTGGAACAAGTGACTCGATTGGATGGCATCTAGAGGATTGAAAGCATAAAGGACACCGGAGGGAAGTCAAAAGACGTGTGCATCACCACGGCATTCGAAATGAAAGAAATTTCTAGCATTACAGTCTCATCATGATCAAGATCAATGGTCTTCATATCATAAATGGAAATATTCGAGCAATACATACCTACAATTACAAGGGAAGTTCATTTCAACATGTGTTCATGCTCTGTTTGGTCGAGATTGGTTCGAGGTCAGGGCAGCAAATCTAGGCACGCTATATTGGTCTGTGTAAGGCATCGTGCTAGCAGATCGCAAGCTACTGTTAGCGAGTCAGTACTTGGGCCGCCTGAAATGCATGACTCCGGGACGTAGTCTGGTAGGGCTATTAGCACTAACACTCGCTAGCACTAACAGAAACAGTGTCTTTTCTACCCTTCATCTTCACAACATTACTGTTTTCAGGTCACCAGTATCAATGAAATGGAAATGATTGTTGAGACAATGCACAGCTAGAATTATCCCTTAGCGTATACGGAAATGAAAGTAACCGAAACGCTTGGTGAACCATAACTACAACTATCACGTTGATTTCGAGCGTCGCTATCCTTCCAGGCTTCGGTGCGAATGTCCGTCCCATAACCGACCCGGACTTGAGAAGCAAAACTCCTACTCTGAACCAGAAAAGATCACACTTGGTTTGTCTCTTCTCAACTGCTGGTTGACTGGTCGCGCATCTCTGTCTGGGGCTGTCTGGTAAACCGTGTGAAAATTCGGATGTGGTTTGCGTGTGTGGCTATCATGGGCTAGCCAGCTGGTTCCCATCCATTGATCTGCGTGGGAAACCTAGTCTAATCCGTGACATGTTAGTGTACGCTTTGAAATATCATATCAACCTCTCAAGATCTTGGAGTGGCTTACGTTGTTTTAGGACGTATCCTTGGAATCTCCCTTGTCACCAGTATCAGAATCTGTTTCTAATGTGAGAGATCCGAACATGTCGAGTAAATTGTCATTAGGCGTGGCGCTGTTGTTGGAGTCCAGAGACAAGCGATTGGGCGGCCGCTGGGTGACGCTTTTGTAAAATTTCAGAATTGTTTTAGAGTCAAGCCATTCCTGAATGTCGCTTCTGCTGTAGTGGCCAGTTTTGTCCTCTGCTAAACCTGGAAGTTTATACCTGTTAACGCTATGTTTCTCATAGATATGGTCTCTGACGAAATCATCTGCCCAGGGCCCTTTGACAAAGGCATTCCAGTAGACGTTGAATCCCTTTTTGGCATAAGCCTGCATCTCGTCGTCAAGGGCCAGCTGAAAGGTGCTCGGAGAAATTATCAGCCTGTCCAAAGTCAAATTTTGAGCGGTAATGACACGATACAAGACTAACTCGTGCGAATGGCTGAAGACCAAAGATAGTAGAGAGAAGTGGGAGCCATCGCTCGGCTTGTTGCTCGGTACGACTGTGTCGATAACAAACTTCATGGCCTTTTCGCGCTCCACCTCCTTCCATACTGTGGGTTTTATGATTTGATCCAAAGCTCTGATCAATTGATCTGGCCCACTACCTACAGTGACCGCGAATGCCAGCGCAATGGCGAGGATTTTGGCGACATAATTACTGAGCCCGCTGGCTTCAGCAAGCTTGTTCCATTTGTTCCTGGCTTCGCAGGCGCTCATGTTCATGAGTTCGTGGGTGAAAATCAAGCCCAGTTGGCTAGGTAGAAGGCTGCCTGTAGCAGATGACATCGTGAAATCTGCAAGAGACACTGGTTAGGATTTGGTGAAAACAGTCCTAAGGTGACCTAAAGCCATAGGAATTTATACCGTTGATGATTGCTTGATCTTGTTCTGAGTAGTGAATCACGAGGCCGGCAAGATAGGCTGATGGGTTAACAGGATTCTCGTCACGTTGTTGGATTAATATTGGAGGTTGGGAAGTCGAGATCCAAAGTAAAAAGTCGACTAAAGCACTGAATTTGAAGTCCGTAAGCTTAAAGGTTGGATTTAGATGTGTCGTCCAACAACGGTGTTTTTTTTCTTTTTTTTTTCTTTTGGAACAGGCCGTAGAAAGTTGAGGCGTTGCATGTTATGCATGGGGTATGAAGCGCTCCGAGAAGGGAGCTCTTACTTCACGGGCTGGAAGTCAAATGACTGAATAAAGGAAGGACACTCAGTAACAGAGTCCCAGAGCTGACCATATTCACCTTCCTCCCACAGCCAGCTCAGTGCACCTTCCCAGAGGCCATTTCGGTTTACGATCATGCCACAGACTGGTGACAAAATAGACATAATGGTCCGGTCCTGTCTATATGACTGGGTCACTCATTCCAAAGAAAACGGGTTTGTTTGGTAACTGTGTGGACCAGGGGAGGTACAACGAGCGACATGGACTGGATCATGTCTTGAACCCACCATGTGCATCTACAGGTACCATGAGCAACCACAAACATCAGGATCCCTATCTCCGTACCTGTTCAAGACTTTGGATCCCACGTCAACCACACATACTTTCCCTTTTCAACATACGAAGTGAATTTCAAGTCCATCGGCTTCGCATCCACATCTGGCGGTCCCCCTTGCACGCTCGCCATTAAGCCATACAGTCCATACCGCAGACACTCGACTCCGGGAACGCCGTTCGGGAATGGCCAGATCTACCAACCATCGTCAGCTGTCAACTCTACAACTCCCAACGTCGCATCAATCAGACATCGCAAGGCAGGAAGGCAAGTGACTAAGAGAAAAGAAAGAACGTAGACTCACCCCAAAACTATACCCGTCCAGCCCCTTCTCACAAACAAACGTAGTTCCCGACATCTCGCACGGCCCGGCCTCTTTGCTAGTCAGAGTGAACTGCGTGGCTCCTATCGAGTCTCCATCCTTGCGCACGGCGATGAAGGTGCCGCAGAGGTTCTCGTCGGTTGTCCAGCGCCCGGAAGCCGTGAGGCAGCCGAGGTCGTCGTGGCTGCTTCCGTCCCAGAGGGTACGGATCTGGCCGGTGCCGGAGAAGCTCTTAAGGGTGAGGATGTTAGAGTGGGAAAGGACGGAGGTGGAGGCGGCGGTGAAATCAAGAGGGGCTGCGGTGGAGAGGGTGAGGACAAGGGCGAGGAAGGTAAAGGTTGTTTGTATGAGTTGGACCATTTTGGGTTGATGTTGCAGTAAATATAGGTTGCTGTTATTGAATAAATGATTGGCAAGTGTCACCCTCAAGTATAGTTGTTTGTGGAACTGTCCCAAGAAGATGGTTCGTGGTATGTGCGCACGGAAGATGGGGTAGAGGAGTTTTGGAGAAAGAGATCTGGCGGATCTAAGGCAGGGAAAGGGAAGGTACAGGTGGTAGCAAGTTAATGAAATTCCCGTCGTAGCAGTGAGCTGGGCCGTCCCGATTTGGCTATCGCGGAGGGTAGTTGATGTCCCGTTTTGAAACACAAAGATGGAATTCGAGACCGTGGTCCCGGGGGGCGTAGTTGCCAAGTATTTAAGTCTGAAGGAAGCAGCCATCATAGACCCCGTCTCCTTCATTGGAAGGGTTGCCATCTTGTTGTTGTAATAGGGTAAAGCCGTGGGGAGAAGTCTCAGAAGCATGAAAGTCTCCTCCATGGGAACTGCCTACCTACCCATTCAGGGAGGGTTGATGTCGTTGGTTCCCCCAAAGAGCCTCAGAAGTGGATCAGGCCATCAGATGCGAGATGTCAATGGCTCGTGTGATGGTGGAAGGAACACATCGGATGCCAATGAACTGAAGGTGTGACGGAGTGGTCCTGACAATTTCCATTGCCCCTGTGCATCAATTGGTAAGAGTTGAATCATCATCCAACAGTGCACCGCGTAGAAAACTGGCAAGTATACCAACCTCCAATCCAAGGAAGTATCTACGTGAATAAGCAGGTACACTTCTCCAGACGGCAAGTTCTGCCGGGATTGGAAGGTTCCAGGTTGAGGGTTGAAACGCATGCGGTTGGCACAACTTCAAATGGAAAGTTTACCGTGGGGAAAACTGGGAAGGGTGAGTGGTGTGCTGAAGTCCTGGAGAGGCACAGCCAATGGATGCGTCCAACCGTGTGGCGTTCCGTACCTACCTCTAGGCTTACACTCGCGGTGCCTATGGCTCCGCATTCTTCATTGCCGTTTGAGGTATTGCCAGAAGCTAGATGACGGACATGGCTGGTCAAAGATGGTGTGAGGTGAGACATAAGGAAACAGCCAAACAGGACGGGTTGCATTGATTGAGAGGGTCACGACCATCCTTCCAATATTTCTTGCCGTGTGTCCAATAAAGAGGGGTTTTAGCGTCGAGGAAGAACGTGAGTGGCCTCTGGGCTTATTCCCGGAGACCTGGATGTTTCTAAGCAGCACGTGTGACGAGCGGGCTTTGTAGAGTTGTTTAAAATGCTGACCTTGGGAGGATCCTTTGACGGTGATGGTCAGATAAGCTCAACTACCGCTCGGTCTTGGCATCTGTGAGGCCGGTAGATCGTCAACCATGAACCAAAGAATGAAATGGTTTGGTTCTTACTTGTTGAGGAGGGGGGTCAGGTTGACAGAAGCGGGGGTTTTACGTGAGGATGACAAAGGGATTAGAAGGTAAGTAATGGGTCATAGCCGAGAATGTGTTCAGCGACACGACGCGATGCTGTTCTTTGCTCTAACAGACACTCAACCTATGAACGGTATTCTAAGAAAAGAGTGATGATTGGAATGAGGAGTTACAACATGGACTACCTGTGTTTGGGGTAGTTCTTTCACGTCCCCAATACAACCAGACGTATCGATATCACCTTCCTTGTCAGAGCGATTCACGCCCATTGCTCCAAATGTAGAGTGAGATGAACAACCCAGAAGGGAGAAGGTATCATAATTTTGTGATAAGGTTCACTCACTCATAGATATGTATCCACCACCCAGCGGTATCAGGAGAGAACGGAAA